>NC_133063.1:70099138-70425075 GCF_048771995.1 Taeniopygia guttata | reverse complement strand
CTGAGATTTATTGTTTTGACCCCTTTAAAAAAGCAAGCAGATACTACTTATTAGTTAGATTTAATTTAGATACCTCTTCTTTCTTCTCTCCAGATGTCCAGATGAACAGATAACTGCATTTTAAGGAAAAGGCAAAAAGTTGTAGTGCCAGAAGGCTCTAGTTCAAGTATGGTGAAACTATTTGAATGAGTCTGGGAAAAAGGGTAGACTTTAAACTATTCCAGTTCAAATGATTTGATTCTTTTAGTGTGTCCAATAGTCGTATTTGTTAAGACCATGGAACTGCACCCTCCAAAGATCACTGAACATCTCAGCCCAATTAATGTACTTCCTTCATCTCACTTTGGTGTTTCATCTGGTCAGGAGATAGACTCCAAGATAGGGCTACTGTGAATTTTCACACATGTGGGGCCTAGGGCACACTTGAACAGGAGATTCATCCTTTACACTCTGCCAGGCAGATTTCTCTGCTGTAATCAGTAGGTGTGTCAGTAGGTGTTTCAGATTCCCTAGCTACAGATAAGTGGGCTGTTATCACTGTCATGGCTGTCGGAAAGTAAAACCAGTATTGACCATTCAGGAAAATACTCGAATGTAACCAGAGTAGGAAGACCTGGATGAAAGGAAGCAGAGAAAAAAAAAAAAAAAAAAAAAAAAAGACAGGCTTTTCTCTGAGAAAAGAGCTCTATATTTACTTTTGCAAAAGAGAGCAATACAGTAGAAATAAAAAATAACTCTGAAGAGAGCAGTCCTGGATTTTTCATCTGTTTCTTCCATGTCTTTCTGATGTCTAAAATAGATCAACTTTTAAAAAGCTCTTATAGATACAGATATAACAGATTTTACCCCAGAGAAATTGGGGCTGGAGGACCTGCAATATCTCAGGGACATAACACCTCAAATTTATTCCCTAAGTGAGATCAGAAATTTTTCTAATCACCCACTGAGACACACACACACACACACACACACACACACACACACACAGAGTCATAGAATAAATTTCACTGAAAAAGACCTCTTAAGATCATCAACCCAGCTATTAGCCAATGATGACTAGTAAATTAGATCCCTAAGCACCACAGAGGGTCTCTTAAATATTCCTGCAGAAGGCAACTCAACCACTTCCCTGCACAGACTGGTCCAGTGCCTAACCACTCTTTTGGTGAAGAAATTTTTCCTAATGTTCAATCTGAGCCTCCCCGGATGCAATTTGAAGCCATTCCTTTTCTTCTGAAGCTGGGTACCTGGGAGGAAACCAACTCCTTGTTCACTACAACCTCCTTTCAGGTAGCTGCAGGGAATTAAAAGGTTCCTCGTCACTTTCCTTGTCTTCAGCCTAACTTCCTCAGGTGCTCCTCTTGAGACTTGTCCTCCAGCCTCTTCAACAGGTTTGTGGAATTTCTCAGGACACACTCCAGCACCCCAACATTTTTCCTTCCGTGAAAGTCCCAAAATTGGTCACAGGATTCAAGGTGTGGCCTCACCAGTGCCAAGTACAGGGGACAATCCCTGTCCTGCTCCTGCTGGCCACGCTGTTGCTGGCACAGGCCAGGTGCCATTGGCCCTCTTGGCCACCTGGGCACTGCTGGCTCATGCTCAGCTGCTGTCACCAGCACCCCCAGGGCCTTTTCCTGTGGGCAGCTCTGCAGCCACTCTGCCCCAGCCTGTGGATTGTTGTGACCCAACAGCACAGCCAAATATTTTCTTTTGTCAGACCACTGTCCTCAACCTATTTCATCCATCCTGTCCAGATCCCTCTGCAGAGCCTTGCTGCCCTGCAGCAGACCATCAGTTCTGCCCAGTGTGGTGCTGTCTGTGAATTTACTGATGATACACTTGATCCATTCATTCACATCATCAATTACAATATTAAGCAGAACTGGCCCCTGTACTAAGGCCTGGGGAACACCACTGGTCACTGGGCACCAGCTGGATGTAAGAAGAACCTTCTGATATCCAACTAAACCTACCCTGGCACAACTTCAGGCCACTCCCTCAGCTCCTGTCACTGGCTGCCAGGAAAGAGATCAGTACTTGCCCTAGTGCTCTCCTTCACGAGGAAGCTGTGGACTGTGATGTAGTCTCCTCTCAGGCTCATCTTCTCCAGGGTGAGGAAGCCAAGTGATGTCAGCCGCTCCCCCAAATGGCTTCCTCACCAGGCCCTTCACCATCGTCAGAGTGCTCCTTGGGACCCTTTCTAATACCTGTGTTTTTTCTTTTACTTTGGCACCCAAAACTGCCCCTAGCACTCGAAGTGAGGCCACCCTAGGGCAGAGCAGAGCAGGACAATTCCCTCCATTGTCTGTATGGTGATGTTGTGCCTGATGCCCCCCAGAACTTGTGTGGCCCTCCTGGTTGCCAGAGCACTTTCGACTCATGTTCAACTTGCCATGGACCAGGACTCCCAGGTTTCTTTTTATATTCCTCATTTCCAGCCACAGTTCAGTCAAGTGTGTCTACAGCCCCATGGTTCACCTTTTAGCACATCAGGACAGCCTGCTTCTGAGACTTTAGAATTTCCTTCTTAAAGAATGTGCAACTTTAATGGACTATTTTGCCCTTCATAACTCCTCCCAAGGGAATCTCTCAACCAGTCTACTAAACAGGCCTAAGTTTGTGCTCTGGAAGGCCAAGATTGCACTTTTGCTGAATCTGCTCCTTACCTCTCTAAGAACAAACAAATGTAATTTCATAGGTGCTGTTCCCAAAATTATCTCCAACCTTCATATCAATGACATGTCCATTCTGTTCACAAACAGCATGTCCAGCTGGATTCCTCACCAGCTGTGACAGGAAGTTACTTTCACACAGTCCACAAACCTCCTCCCAGCTGTGTTGTATTTCCAGAAAACATCTGCTAAGCTGAAGCCCCCCTCTGAAAATAAGGTGGTCCAATTATCATGACACTTCTCCCAGTTACTTATGGAATATTTTTTATCTGTCCTTCCCTTCTGGTTGGGTGGTCCATAAGAGATTTCAGCTAGGATATCTGCTCTGTAACCCTTCTCCCCAACTCCCTGGAGTTAAACCTAGTGTCACCCTCATTAAGCTCTGGACTGCCAAAATACTACCTAGCACACAGACTTAGCCCATCTCCTCCCTTGCTTATCCCTTCTAAAGAGTTCAAAGCCTTCCATTGCAGCATTCCAGTTGCCTGAATCATCCCACCATTTCGGGATTTGTAATTTTCTCTTCCCCCCACCCCTCCATTCCCCCTCCCCCCTTCCCTCGCGTTCCCCCTTTGTTCTGCGTTCCCTTATCACTACCCCTCACCATGCGGTCCGGTTCCTGTCCCCTGCCCCCCTGCCTTTCCCCTCACCATGCGGGCTGTCCCTGCAGCCCCCCCGTGGCTTTCCCGTCGCTGTCCCCGGGGTTTCCCTGCCGCTGTCCCCTGCCTCCCATCCCATTGGCCGTGGCTCAGGTTTCCCCCTGCCCCCGGCACGGGGTATAACCGAGCCCCGCTCGGTGCCCCAGTGTCTCAGGAACACGTTCCCACAATAAACACGTGTTTGCACCCGAGCCCCGTGTCACCATTTAGTCTGTTCCTGCTCTAGAACTGAGCCTCGCAGAGCCGAGGGGGAAAGCGGCCGCCGCCTCCTCTCCCCTCCTCGCTGTGCCCGCAGGCATCCGTCCGGAGCTAATCTCGCACGGCAACAAATGGTAGCAGAGGATGGTTATTTCCATCGATTTGTGAAAGGGGGGAGAAAGAAAGGAATTCTGCCACCGCAAGAGCTCTGCAGACGCTAAGAGGAGTGTATTCGCCGGGTGGAAAACAAACTCCAAGCTCTGGGACCCTCTTCCATCCTCGCCGGCGTGCTCTCTAACCCGCCTGGGAGCAGCCGCGCTGCGGGGGCAGCCGGACTGACGGGGCTGGGAGCCAGGTAGACTTACCTGAGGACAAAGAGGACAGTTTGGCAGTGGCTCGAAGGACTGAGCTTGAAGAGTGGCCCGTCAGGGGGATGGCATTTGAAGGGAGACCAGAAGTTGACAGTGGCCGAAACCAAAGTTCCAGAGGCGAGCTCTGGTTAACAGGAACACCTAAGCTTCTGGCAGAGCCAAACTGCAAAAGAATACGTTCTCAGTTCAGCACGATTTTCCACCACTGAGGGGAGAGACAGAGATTTCACCGCCCGAGCCCGGAGGGTAACTTGGGGCAGAGTAGGGTGGGACCCTGTCGAGCGGCTGGGCTACCTTTTTTCTTTTCTGCGTTTTAACCACCGTCCGTGCTCAGACAAGGACTGTAGGCTTGCATGTCCCTGGCAGCCAGGAGGCTTTTTCTTTTCCGAGGAGGATGCAACCTCGCTCGGTCTTTTTGGGGTAACTCACACTGGAAAGCTCCTTCTCTTTCTCGGAAAGCTGCCTTTTCTACCCTCTCCTCCCTATTCTGGGCTATGGGGGCAGGGGGGGTCAAAAGGACACCAATGGGACAGAATTGTAAATGGCGACACGTCAGCTATGGGAGAATTGTTAGCATCCTAAGAGAGGCCCTTCACATCCACGCATTTCGTGGGCTTCCAGCCACGTCAGGCCCGTCTCCTGTAGATTTTCCCCTCGGCTTCTGCGAAGCTCCCCCTTTACCCACAGACTTCCCCAAACCTTCTCCCTTGGGAATGGCAGCAGCCGAGCTGCCCCAAGCGCCCTGCCAGACACTGTTATCTTCCCTTAGGGGTGGCATTGGCCGTGCCTTCCCAGGCGTGATGCAGTGCACCCGGCACCCCCTCCCAAGATGGCGCTGGACACACTACAGGGACTCAATTTTCCCACCATAATCCTTCTCTTCCGCCCACGTTTTCCCGCCAGCCCTACCCCTCCCCCAATGGCCCTGCACCATCCTGCAGCAGGCTAGCCCCTGTTGGGGGGGAGGTGAGGTTGGATTCATCCCTCAGTCCTTCTGCTGGCCCTCCCTCCGATGGGAGAGATCGCCGGAGAACCTCCCTTTGTAAGAGAGTTTTCCCCTTTGCTGTGGGGGGGGCCCCCTTCGAAGGGAGTGGAGCTGGAAACCCGGACCAGGGCTCCACTGTTTTCCTTCCCCTGAAACTGTGGCGCCCAGGTTCACCCCTCTATCCCATCTCCTAAATGTACCTTGCCCAAAGTTCCCTTATTTCACTACAAGTTTTCTGATTACTTGTGATAATTTGGAAATAACTTCTTGGATTGAGTTCTATCTTATAGAAGGAAAGATCATCCTCTCTAATTACTGCCCACAATGCTGTGCCAACTTCGCAATCAAATAATCAAATTGGAGAAACCACATCGCTGTTCGCTGCCTTTTTCTGCTCTGCTAGAATTTGGAAACCACAAGCATCGCGTCATGAATCCTGCTTTCATCCTCAATACAGAATGTGTTTATGATCATTTTGTACCCTTTATCTTAAATTGTAATGTGGAAAAGATTTTTGCCCCATTCATTGTAACTATAATTGGTGTATCACTTTCTAATGTCTCTCGAATTTGTAACGTTGCTAATTTGTTTTTACCTCAGAACTCCCTTTCCTTTATGTAATTTCAGAAGAGTGAGCTGCGGGATTTTTGATTTTCTCTTCCCCCCCTCCCCTCCCATTCCCCCTCCCTCTTTCCCTCGTGTTCCCCCTTTGTCCTGCGTTCCCTTATCACTCCCCCTTCCCCCTGCGGTCCCTTGTCCCGACCCTGCGTTCCCTTATCACTCCCCCTCACCATGCGGTCTGGTCCCTGTCCCCTGCCCCCCCCACCTTTCCCCTCACCACGCGGGCTGTCCCTGCACCCCCCCCCGTGGCTTTCCCGTCGCTGTCCCCGGGGTTTCCCTGCCGCTGTCCCCTGCCCCCCGTCCCATTGGCCACGGCTCAGGTTTCCCCCCGCCCCCGGCACGGGGTATAACCGAGCCCCGCTCGGTGTCCCGGGGTCTCAGGAACACGCTCCCACAATAAACACGTGTTTGCACCCGAGCCCCGTGTCACCATTTCGTCTGTTCCCGCGCTAAAACTGAGCCTCGCAGAGCCGAGGGGGAAAGCGGCCGCCGCCTCCTCTCCCCTCCTCGCCGTGCCCACAGGCGTCCGCCCGGAGCTGGTCTCGCACGTCAACACACCATGATTCTGTGATGTTGACTATGTCACAGTATTCCTGCTGCACAGTGGCTTCCAGCTTCTCCATTTCTTGTCCATGCTGTGTGCATTGGTGTAGAAGCAGTTCATTTGGGATACTGATCCTGCCACCTTTCCAGGGAGAGAAGCTCTACTGCTTGTGTCATCATTTGCATCTGTGGTTTCTAATGCATCAACAGCCCACATGGCTTTGCTGTTGCACGGTCTTCATCCTCTACCTCTTCTGAGATGGCCACAAAAGTGACCTTGCTTGCTAGTACACCACCCCTCAAACAATGTCATGCTGCCCTCAAGCTTATCTCTAGCAGGCCTGATTTTATCCCTTTCTCCTTCAAATCTAGTCTAAAATTGTCTCAATAACTGTTGTTAAATCCTGTGCAGGTTTCTTTCCCTCCTTTTTACAAGAGTACCCCACCAGTTGCCAGCACGTCATGTAAATCAATCCATGATCAAAGAATGCACAGGTTTGCCAATGACGCTAGGAACAGAGTCAGGTATTGATCTACTGGCTCTCTTTCCTTCTTCTTGCATCATTCTGTACTCTACAAAGCCTTTCCACAACTAGCTACAAGCAGCACTAGGGACTTCAGGAAGTCAGGCCCTGACTCCAATTGCAGGATACTCCAAGCCCAGTCTGACAGACCAACTTCCTCACTCTTCAGCCTTCTAAATGGTGCAGACATCCACAGATTTTTGGCAATCTGTGGACTGAGGCAACACTGTCTTCCCTAATTTTTTTCTTCTTATTTAGATGTCCCTATATCCCATCACAGGCCTCATTGTCACACCATCCCAGGCCACTCTCTTTGACTTTCTGCATTACTAAAGTGAACCAGTTGTTGCTGAATTAATTTTTAGCTTTTTTCAAGTATGTCACTTGTTGCAGAAACGTAAAGCTGTTAATATTCTGCAGTATTCTCCCCTTGTCATACCTAACCACTGCAAAAAGGCAATTGTAGTCCATAACTTTTGGTACTCCCTTCGCCATGATAGTTGTCTGTACCTTGCTTTGTTTTCCCTGCATATATCAAAATCAGATAATGGTAAAGCTGGGCAGATGCCCAAAATATCACTTCTCTAAACAGGACTTTTGCATAAGCTTGTCCTAGGATCGGATATGTACAGCTTTTTAAAAACCGTCATCATGCCCATCTATAAACACCTCACATTGCTGGTTTCTCATCCTCTGAGATTATTTCAGCCTCCCTGTGGTCATGCAAATTATTCAGTATTTAGAAGGTTGATGAAATGGCAATTGGCTCTTGCCCATAGAGCATTGGCTCAGAGTCAGTTTGCCATAGCTGAAAGAGACAAGATGGGATCAGGTTCAAACTACAGGCATTCAGTCAAGATTGAGTGCTGTACCTGTGACACAAGGTAATGTGTAAGGGCAAACCTGGAGAGTAATTAAAACATAAATCCATCTAAGAAGTGTCTCTAGAGCTAGATAGATTGCCAGTTTGAAATAACAAAGTATCAGAGAGATCAAGGACCAGTTGGCACAGTGCATGTATGCACTGCAAGCACCATTTCAACTCTCTGAATTCTTATTCTTTAAAAGTTTGAAAAATATCTACACTGTTTCTATCAAAATGTTTAGTTTATTGATCCTCCAAAGAAGCATAACCTCAGCTTTCAGTCCTCACCAGTATTATGAGATTAGCTCACTCAGAGCATGGCATTAGTAATGCCAAGATCCTCAGGAGACATTCACTTAGGAGTGGGACTTAAATGATTCTTGTGGGTCCCTTCCAACTCAGAATACTCTGTGTTTCTGTAAATTATATTTGAAGCATTGCTGCATGTTTCCTTAAGGACTGGCTTCCTATGTCCTAAGGAATCTGGCATTATTCTCCATCATTTGTTCTTTCTCTCTAAACTGAGATACTACAGCTTTAGAAATCCAACAGATAGGACTGCTCCCTGTGGTCATGAAAGACACAAGAGTTTTGATAACTTCCTTTCTTTGACAGTTTGCTCTTGTAATCTGATCTGCTTAGGAATTTTCATGGCAATGTTTAAACATAGCTCTTACTGACAGCTATTTGAAGATCATTTATACAAATGGATCATAATGCACTTGTCAACATACAACACAAGGGAAGAAAGGAAAGTTAATTTTTGAATATTTGGCTCTGGGATCTGCTCATGCCAAGGATAAGATTAAGCCTCAAGCACATGGGATAGCTCTATTTTCTGATATATTGCACAGGGAAATAGACAACCGCAAGTCATTGAAGTGAAAAAAATCCCAGTGTACAGTCATATTTTTCATCTCTAATCACAAATGTATTCAATTTGCTTCTCTTATTTATGTATTTCTAAACTGAAAGAAATTGGAAAATACTTCAGAGTCTGTACAACACCAGTCCACTCGGTTATGATGTGATTGTACATGTGTTTACATTAGAATTAATACTAATATATGAGCTGCAAATCAATGGCACCAAAGTTCTTACATTAACAAAATATACAAGTGGCATAATGAAGAAAAATTTTGCTTGATGATGTGACATCTTTTTATCCTGTTTGGCTGTAAACAGTGGGAATATCATGCCTAAAAGTATAAATATATTGGGTCAACATCTCATTAAACTGTGCTAAATAAAGAGGTCTGCTTTAGAGAACTCTTAAACTGACATAATGAGAGAAGACAACAACAATTTTTTTCTTCTGAGGAAATTTGAAAGAAATTATACTATGTAAAAATCCATGCTTAGCAGATACAGAGTCTAGACTTACAAACTTATCAATCACATACTTGCACAGGTTAATAAGTGTTCCTTAGACAAACTTAGGTAATTTATAAATGTATAAGTGTGGCTTGATTTATTTTGTATTGTATTTTGAAAGTAAAAGAATACTTCAGCTAATGTGAACAATTTATAATCTAATTTCATCCATGTGACTATAAAAATCAACTTTTAATTTCCATTTTTCCACGTTGTAGAGCATTTTCCCATGTAAATTGTGCTAATGAATGTACTTAAACAGTCTTTTATTATTCAGTTCGCGTATATTCCTCTATTCAAGGAACACAAAATATAACTAATTTCTGTATTACCATTACTAGCATCAATATGGAGTGTATATTTTAAACCTGGGCTAATCATCTTTGTTATGGCTTGCATTAGTTGTTTTCCAACAGAAAAATTTAATCTGTTGATTTCAGAAACTGTTCTTCACACTGAGTAGATAAGCATGCATACAAATTCTATACTCAAAACAGCACAGTGAAATCCTTATCCTATTCCTGAGTGGTCCAGTCAGATGTCACTACTACATTACAGACAAGGTTCCTGTGGATATACAAAATGGTTCAAAACAGGGCATAGAAAATTTGTGAAGATCCCCAAGAAACTATCAGTAAAAAAAAAAAAAAAAAAAAAAAAAAAAAAAACCATAACTTATAAAAATTGCACTTATCAGTATTTTGTAATTGTAAAACCTTGGAACAAAACATTCCTTGAGTGAGGAGTCCAAACCTGATTAAATAAAGGTTCCATTGCTTATATGATCTCCTCTTCAGCAGCTTGCTAGCAGAAAGAAGCTGTGGTGGGATAACCCTGTAAGATACCAAAGATGTTTACATTTCACCAGATTTAGGTCTTAGAATCAAGACCTTGTAAGACAAGTATCCATTTATTTTTAATAAAATAATATTTTAAGTTATTTTGAGAGAAAAATAAACACCTCAGCATTTTCAGATACTTTTGTATGACTTTTGTATGACTACTAGGTTTGCATTTGGGGGTGTTCTTGGAGATACCCAAATAAAAAAAGTTAATTAATCTGGAGTTTATGCTGTGTGCTGGTTAAATTCCCTTGCATTTCATTCTCGTAGGAGCTTACTGTGGTGTTACAAGAAGTAAGTGTTTGGAAAGTATTCAAATGGAATAGCAGTAAAACTTCTGCTCTGAGACAAATATGCTTCCAATACTATTGCTTGGCAGTGCACTATTAAAAGCTAGAAAAATCTACCTGGGGGAAAAAGAAGATATTAATAAGATACTGAGGAAAAATATTTATTTCTTTAATCCTGTAAATGTGCATGCTTTAAAAAAATCCCCTAAAATTCAAATTTTCTGTGCTGCAGACTTCAGATAACTTCAGATTTGTTTCCCATTGTTTAGTATGATGTTAGGCATTGATCCATCTATAGCTATGACAACAAAACTCAGATGACATTAATGTAAATGACAGAATGTCGTTGACATATGACCAGACATAGCAAATGGGTGGGAAAACAGCCTAAAACATCAGTGAGCAGCAAAGGTGAGTTCTGCAGTGCTCAGTGGATTTTATCCCCTTGTTGTTCAGAACCATAGCAGTTCTTTGCAATATTAAATTCCAGTGAATTTTATTTACAATCTATAATTTGTATTTAAGCTACAAAGTCAATGGGATTTGTATATCTATCATTATTGTGATTCTCTTGCTGTTTTGAGTCACATGTTTCTTCAGAGAAGCAGCAGCTGTAAATACAGCGGATCTCCTAATCTGTATGCTCAGGCTGGCTAATTTTGGTTTTTTGGTTTTTTTTTTTTTAACCATACACACCCCTAGCAAAGGCTGACTTTGTTTCATCTACAACAGAAATTTGTCATGGCTTTGCTGTATAAACTTGTGTGGTAGGTTTTTTCTTTCTTGGTTCCAGTTATGAAGAACTGTGACAGGAATTTTTACTTTGTTATTTCAGTGCAGAACTGAGACATACAAGACAGTTACTTTGATTAACTTAAAAATGATACTTTATAGTCAAATCAAATACATTATAGTCAAATCAAATACATTCTCATATTCATAATAGTGCAGAAAGAGCGGTATTATACCCCACGCTGACACTTGCAGAGTCTGAAAGAAAATTCTACCATATTTATTTGCTTTGTAACTAGTTTGGCAGAAAAGACTTTTTCAGAAGACCCAAACAGAGCATGTTTTCTAAACTTATTCTAAAACTCAGTCTTTCAAATACAGGAAAGATGTCACCTATAATTAATTCAGTGTACATGCAATCCAAGGACCTCAAAGACATTAATTTTATTTAACTCATATTAATAAGGTTTTTTGTAACTTGATTACTAAAACAAATAGAAAATTACTTATGTCTGAGAAATTTGCAGTGATATCTACCTATTTATCTGCCCATCATCTCTCTCAGCACTTCAAATAGTTTCAGGTTTACTTTTCTCAGCTGGGTACATGTTATGCCACTTACAAAAAGGCAGTCTAGTAAAGTGAAAATATTGTTTGAATATTTAGAATTTAAAATGTTTATATATATATAAAATTCTGTGATATCTAGCTTTCCAAGTACACAAGATTCCTGCACTAACCATGAGAAATCTTGACTATTGAAATTCAAACCTATTCCTGGTCCAGGGATGAAATTTTGTCCAATCTGTGTACACACCGGTGAATTTTGATGCAGGAAAGACAACATTCCTCTAGGAATTTTATTGAAGGAGTTACATCTGTTTGAGTACATTTAGGAACTCAGAATGTCAAAATGAATCCTAAGAAAGCTGGATTAGTGAACAGATGACAGGTTAGGAAGTCCAAGGTATGTGATGAATACACAATTTCCCATGGCTCTGGAATTTCTTACATGGTCTTTACATCTGGATATATGCTATCTACTTGCACACATGTAGAATATATTTTTGGGCAGTGAACTTTTATCTTGTCTTTTGTCTTTCATATGTTTTTCATAAGCAAGTTATGTTATTCTCCTCTAGCTGTGTGAATACGTCTGATGTTACATTTTTTGGTACACTTAGTATTCACACTAATGGCAAGCATCTGTGACATTTCTACTAAATTAATTTGTTATAATAATCCAATTAATAGGAAACCATTGCACAGACTAAGATATTGTTGAATTAATCTTTTTAATATATGCTGTTCAAAGTATTATGTAGTTTTTATTCATACATCAGTACTTTGGAAAATGAAGAAGGAAGACAGAGACACAAACAAATGTCAATATTGCATCCCTGAGAATCTGTACTGCTGCTTTTTAAACTGTAGAATTACTATCTTACTTTGTAATGTGCAATTGTTACGAATTAACCCTTTGAAATTCAAAAGAAGTACATGGACATGTACGCTGCCTCTGTGACATGAACTAGAGCTGGCAGAATCCAGTAAAAATGAGATAATTAAGAAATAATAATTAATTTTATTATACATATTTAGTAAAGTGTTTGCTGCTCACTAAAGCCATTTAAGAATATGTTGAGAATGTGTTGGGACTGAAAGGTTTGAAGTCTGAAATAAGGCAACTAAAGATACATTGTATGAGCTGCCTGTCCTGGATCTGTACCTACTATTTTATGAATGGCATAGGTATACTGTAATGGTAAAGAGATATTTACTTATCCTCTGTGGTGGATTGAACGTGGCTGGACACCAGGAGCCCAAGAGCAGCTCTACCACCCCCCGCTTTACCTCTACAGAGGCAGAAAAATACAATGAAGGACTCATTGAATGAGATAAGGGCAAAGACAGATCACGGAAAAAACAGACCCAGATAAATTAATTTATTATCAGTCAAATCAGAATAGGGCTATGAGATA
Source organism: Taeniopygia guttata (assembly GCF_048771995.1). Taxonomy (NCBI): domain Eukaryota; kingdom Metazoa; phylum Chordata; class Aves; order Passeriformes; family Estrildidae; genus Taeniopygia; species Taeniopygia guttata. The sequence goes on along the minus strand of NC_133063.1, from coordinate 70,412,417 downwards.
TGAGAGCAAACCTTAATACACCTGCCCCCACCCCATCCTTCTTCATGGGCTCAACATCATTTGTGAATTCTCTACCTCCTACCCCTGAGTAGCCCAAGGGGATGGGGAATGGAAGTTACAGTCAGTTCATCACCATTGTCCTGTTGTTTCTTTCTTCTCTTTCACCAGCTCCAGTATGAGATCCCTCCCATGGAAGATAGTCCTCTGTGAACTTCTCCAACATGAGACCTTCCCACAAGCTGCAATTCTTTCCAAACTTCCAGTAAGGGTCCATCCCATGGAATGCAGTCCTTCAGGAACAGCCTGTTTCAGCATGAATCTCCGAGAGGGTCAGAAGTCCTGCCAGAAAACTCACTCCATTGTGTGCCACTCTCTCCACAGGGCCACAGCACCCGGCAGGAGTCTGCTCCCACATGATCTTCTTCGTGGGGATACAGCATCCTTCAGATCCGCTCCCGTGTGGACGCCCACAGGCTGCTGGGGAACAGCCTTCCTCACCATGGTCTTCACTATAAGCTTCAGGGAAAACTATGCTTTGGTACCTGGGACACTTCTTCCCTCTTCATTGATCTTGGCATCTGCAGAGCTGTTTTACACATTCTCACTCCTCTCTTCCCTGGCCCCAGTTGTTCCTGCACAATAACTTTTTCCTGCTACTTAAATATATTATCCCAGAGGTTGATGATGTGTATGGTCTCAGCCATCAATGAGACTGTCTTGGATCTGTCTGGCATTCACTCTATCAGACACAGGGGAAGCTTCTATCAGCTTCGCACAGAAGCCACCCCTATAGCCCTTCTACAAATTTCTAGATGACTGTACAGATATAGTGGAAAATAGAATTTAAACATAAAGTGAACCTAAGGAATTTATTGGAGTTCCTGAGAACCTGCCCAGAAAAGTAAAATCTAGTGCATCAAGCTATTCATAATGAATTCATGAAGAGTAGCTTCATGAATCGCAAAAGCTTCATGATTCATTAAGTTAGCTACCTGGCACATTCTTAGGCGGGACTGGCAATAACTGTTTAGAAAATATGGAGAAAACTATTTCCATTGAGTTGATAATGACTGAGCCCTGTTGTTTATAAGTAACTCCTGTTAAAGTGGTTCAGGAAAAGCATATATTACCCTGGGATACTTTAGCAAGAACATAGTTTGTTATGTAAAGTATCACCTCCAGTGTACTCAGCAAAGCCTCTGCTGTCACTTTGCTACTCAGTGCTTGAAAGGTGTTGAGAACTACATGACATGACTGCAGTATAAGCAGGTTAGACATAGAAGGGCTATATAAAGCATGCAATAAAATATAAGTATGGTTTCAAGTACAGCAATGAAGCATCCTGTATCTGTAGAAACTGCAAATTACTAGTGTAAGTTGTCCTGGGATGTCACAAAGTCTCTGGTACTAAGAATTTTTAAAAACAGGTTGGACAAATGACTGTTTGAGAAATTTCACAGATTAGGTTTCACACAGAAAAGTTAGGCAGGTGAAAAAGATTAACTTTCTGAATTCCTCTTCCATACTCAATTCTTTGATATATCAGTATCTTCAGGATGTACCTTGAGAGCAGAAGCAGATCTTTGTGTGTTAATAAGAAGGAAAACCTCAAAAGTTATGTAGCTGGAGTTAAATGTTAATAATTCCTCTGTCACTTTCTATTCTTGTTTGTAAATTGCATAAACATGCAATTTAAAATATATAAAGGTAGCAGGAGGAAAGAAATCCACTTATATAACATTCTATAGTGTTAGAACAAAACCAAAACCAAGACAAAACAAACAAAAACCAAAACAAACACAAAAAATAAACAATCAAATCACAATCAAGAGCAATTAAATACCCCTCACATATGGGTGTAGATGTTCCATGCCTTTTGAAAAAAATTTTTCCCAGTTCAGATCAGCTACAGGCAACTTGGGTCATTTCACTGAGGGCTTTTCACAAGTTTAATAAATAACCAAAATTAAATGCTTAAGTAGAATTTAGAATAAACATCCCAAATTTTAAAAAAAATCAAAATGTATTCAGAGGCAACTTGTGAAAGACTAGAAACCCTTGAGACTGAATTTTGTCAACAAATGAGAAGTCCTTTTTCCCAAACTCCATTTGAAAGCACAGAGCTCATCACAAAACATACGCTTTTGATTATAATAATGAGAAATAGCTGTGAGGCAGATCTTGAAATCTCTTCTGCAGTCAATACAGTATCTGATTGAGTATAATTGGTAAAGGATTCAAGATAATTGCAAGGTACGAAGGAGTAGCAGAATCAACCACCACATTTACATTTTCAGAAAGAACTTAGTATAAACCTGGATATCACAGAAGTTTAAAGAGGATTTAAAATTATAATTCTGATAAAATGCTCATTGTATATTCTGCAAATGTGAGCCAAGCACCAATCAGAATTTCATTTCAACCAGTACCTTGTTCAGATTATCAGATCAAACTGAAGTTGTATTGAATTTCAATGTGCTTGACAGTTACATTAATACAATTATTAGAAGATGTTATTTAAAAAAAAAGTCTATTTCATTTCAGGGTGTTAGAAAGTCATTGACAGCAATTGCTAGAGTTGTTAAGTTTATGATTCTGATCAGCCATTTCAAAGTAGATCAAAGATTAATAGTAAAGATCATGAGAAGTCCGGATTCAGCCATGAAAATGGTAACTAGGTGATGGTAAGCATTAGCATTGACATAGGGCATAAGGTCTATCAGCTGTGATGAGGCAGTAGTTTTTATGAACACCACTATTACTCAGACAGTTTGATTGGGAAGCTTGTGGAAAATTTTCAAAGCTTTGTAAAGATAGAAGATAGCCTTCTTGCAGAAAAATCGTATAATCTATCTACACATTCAATTCCTATCTGGAACTCCCAGGTTTTCACAAAATGTTCACACTGAATTCAAGAAGAATGCATATGCTCATAGTTCAGTATGCACTACCCTATAAACGTATTTTCTTGTTTAAATTAAACAGCTCAATGATTCAGAAAGCATTTCATCAGTCTTAGAGTTGTATGTTAGCCAGTGATGTTCCACCTAACAAGGAAGGACATAAATTTTCTTATTTTTTTCAAGGATGGCACTATTTTCAGTCCTGTTGGCATGGGGAACAAATAACAATTTCTTTTTAGAATTTTATAAAAAGCAAAAGAACTGATATTGTCTCTTGACTAGGATGGCAATAGCATTTGCCATTATTTAAAATACAAATACACAATACAATGAACTATAATGAACTGATTCAGTATTGTTTTCTAACTTCTTTCTGATGGACAGACTAAAATCCAAGCAATAGAACAACAAACCAACCTTTTTATCTCTCTTTGCCCAGTGAGCCCTGGAGGGTTTTACATCAATAATATCTGCACATATACCCAGGCAAACTTGCACACCCACTCCCACACATGCATCAAATTCATAGCCAAATTCTGTTTCCTGAGACAAGCACTCGTAAATCACAATTAGATCCATCTGTTTAAGAACAATTTGGCTCACAAGATTGAAAATACTGCAGTGCAGTTTACACTGAATGGAACTAGCAGGGCTCATTGACAGAGCTTTAAACTGGATGTGACAGGACAGAGAGACCCATCACATTGGCAATCTGTGGTATGACAGGCCAAGGTTAGAGGGAGAGGGTGCTAGCAAGGGCCCACTGCCAGTGGCTCTGAACTGTGCTAGCCATACTGAGCCACACTTTTAGTCTTAGAGAGATGAGCTAGGGACTTCTGAGGTAACAGAAATCAGTAACAGGGAAAAATAAGTTAAGAGGGAAAAAAAACAGGAAAATATATCAAAGTATTTAAAGGGTGTTCCTCCAGGAAGGCAACATATTCATCAGCCCACTTGAAGTGCAAAAATACACGCAGCATGGGCAACGAACAGGAGGAGATGGAAGCCACTCTGCTGCTAGAAAGTTATAACCTTTTGCCCGTACTGAAACTTGGTGGGAGAAACTATCAATGACAGCTAACAACGGCTGCTGGATATTCAGAAGAAAGTGTAGAGAAAGAATGGAGAGTCTGCCCTCTACATCAAGAGGTGGATAAAGTGTGAAGAGCTGCATCTGCAGAACCATGGGCAGGTCAATAGTCTGTAGGTAAGAATCAGAGACAAAAGAAACAAAGGGATCCTTGTGGTGTCTACTGCCGATGAAGTGGACTATATGCACAAAGACTTTTTGCTCCAGCTACCGGATGCATCACATTCACAGGCTCTTGTCCACTCTGATACCTGATGAAAAAAATAGTACAACAAGCTGCAGGCAATCTAAAGGACTCAGGAAATCCATGAAGGATAATTTCTTGAGGAAGGGCATAGATAGCAGCCCTACCACAGGGAATGCAATTCTGGATCTGATGGGCATGTAGGCAAGCTAATTTTGAGCATCAAACCTGGGGGGAGCCTGGGTGGCAGTGATCATGCATTGGGATGCAGTGATCGTACATTTGTGGAATTTGCCATCCTGGGAGATATAAGTCAGATAAGGAAAAAAGTTATGCCCCTGAATTTCAGGAAAGCAAACTTCCGGCCCTTCAGGGAGGCAGTCAACAGGATTCACTGGGCAACTTCCTTCAGAGACAAGGAAGTGCAGCAGAGGTGGCAGATTGGTAGGGAAGTGTTCCACTGAGCTTAAAACCTGGCAATCCCCAGGAGTAAGAACTCAGGGAAAAAAGGCAAGAAGCCAGTATGGCTTATTAGGAAACTGCTGGTCCAACTAAAGGGAAAGAAGTAAATGCACATATAACAGTAATAAATACAGATAACCTGAGAAAAATATAGAGATGAAGTACAGTTTTGTAGGGTTATGATGAAGAAGTCCAAGATGACGCTGCAACAGAACCGGGCAAGGGACTCAAAGATGGGTTTTTACAGGCATGTTAACCAGGAAAGGAAATTTAAAGAAGGTGACCCCCTCTGATAAACAAGGATGGAAAACTGGAAGCAGGAGATGAGGAGAAAGCAGAAGTATTCAACAAATTTTTGCATAAATGTTCAATGGCAACACCTGTTTCTACACTTCTCAGTTGGATGGATGGCAGGATGGGGAGTAGGGGAGAAGAGTCCTTTTCACTCTCCATGGTATTTGAAAAGTCCTAGCAGTCAGTTAAAATATCAGGTGACAGAAAATAAGGAAAATTTGTGCCTGTCTTTAAAAAGGTAGAAATGAGGACCCTGAGAACTACTGGAAACAGATCCTCTTAGAAGCTATGTTAAGGCATCTGGCAGACAGCTAGCATGGCTCCATCAAGTCCTGCTTGACCAAGCAAGTGATTCTATGACAGGGTGACTGCATCAGTGGACAAGGGAAGGGTTACAGATGTCATTTATCTGGACATTTGTAAAGCCTTTGACACAGGCCCCCACAACATCCTTCTCAATAAAAGTGGAGAGAGATGGATTCAATGTGTGGACTGTTAGATGGATAAGAAATTGTTTGGACAGTGGCATCCAGAGGGTAGTGGTCAATTGCTCAGAGTCCCAATGGACATCAGGGACAAGTGGTGTCCCTCAAGGGTGCATACTGGGACCAGTGTTATTTAATAACTTCATTAATAACATGGACAGGGGAATCGAGCACACTGCCACCAGCTTTGCAGCTGACACCAAGCTGAGTGGTGCAGCTGACACACCTGAAAGATGGGATGGCTTCCAGAAGGACCTGGGCAAGCTTGAGTAGTTGGTCCATGGAAATCTCATGAGGTTTAATCAGAACAATTGCAAGGTGCCACACCTAAAACAGGACAATCCCCAGTGCCAGCACAGGCTGGGAATTAACAGGTCAGAGCAGCCCTGCTGAGAGGACTTGGAGGTGCAGGTGGCTGACAGGGAGGACCTGACCCAGCCATGGGCACTCACAGCCCAGAAAGCCACACGTGTCCTGGGCTGCATCCAGAGCAGTGTGGGCAGCAGGGCCAGGGAGGGGATTCTGCTCCTCTGCTCTGCTCTGCTGAGACCCCACTGCAGTGCTGCATCAGCTCTGGGGTCCCAGCACAGGAAGGACATGGAAACTGTTGAAGTGAATCCAAGGGTCACCAAGACAATTAGAAGGCAGGAGCACCTCTCCTGTAAAGAAAGATGAGAGAAATGGAATTGTTCAGTCTGGACAGTAGAAGTCTTTCAGGTGACCTAATGGCAGCCTTCCCATACCTGAAAAGAGCCTTCAAGGAAGCCAGAAACGGACTTTTTTACAAGGGCATGTAAGGTGGAAAGGAAGGTGGAAAGTGATTTTGAAGACATCAAACTCAAGGTTTGAAAAACTGTCGGTTGAGTATAGATATTAGGAAGAAATTCTTCCCTACAAGATAGGTGAAGTAGAAGAAGAGGTCGCCCATCCCTGGAAATATTCAAGGTTGGGTTTGAATGGGACTCAGAACAACTTGTGCTGTGAAAGGTGTCCTTTTCAAGACCCCTGCAAGGGGTCTGGATCTAGATGATTTTTTAGATCCTTTCCAAACCAGACTATTTTAGGATTCTGTGATTTCTTAAGAACCAAATGGTGCTATAAGCCTTGAAAGAGCAATATAATATCTTCAAACACACATTATGCATGTGTTATATTACTCATAAACACCACGCATAATGGTAATTCCTTAGAAATATACAATTAATTTAGCATCTCTTGCAAAACTTTTGAAGAGTTGAATTGACAATGAAATTATTATCAGTCATCTCCAGTTTTTAATACATTTTTTAAATGATAACTCAAGAGATCATTCTGGTTTTAAAGTAGTAATAGACCACAGACTTGATTAATTTCGAGGCTAAGATTGTTGTGGTGTGGTTTTTCTTTTTATTAATGTTTCTCCAGTGTCTGCTCATTTCCCTCTTCCCTAACCCCCTCCTCTGAAAGTTGTCAATCCTCCCCTTCCCTGCCCACATTCCCTGTCACTCCTTCTAGCCCCCTCCCCTGCTTCCAGAAGCATTCCCTGTCCATTTAGTGAGATTCAACACCCTTTGTAACCAAGTTACAAGGTATAACCCTTGGTTACTTTGTGTTATTCCACTCCCCTGTTTCCCCTGATAGGTTTATGATATGTTAGTCCCACCTTAAACTCCTCCCCAGTTCTACTCTCATGGTTGCTGTTCCTACACCCCTCCTCTTGAGTTCTGGTATAAAACCTTTGTTCACCCTTCCCAGAGGGTCTTGGGGCTCACTGAATAAATCCATCTTGTTACTCCCCAAGCCCTGTGTCACCTCTGTCTATCCCCGTGCCAACAACTCTGAAAACAGAGCTCACAGGGGGAGCAGCCGCCTGTTCTCTTCCCTCACCACCCGGCATGCCACCGCTCGGGGTATCGCGCGCGAGGAGCAGCCACGATGCAACATAAGATCCAGAGAAAGTAGTTTTTTCAGAGAAGGATATGGCTATTAAAAACTTAATACAAAAAGTATACGAATGTGCAAACAAAAGAGCCTGCCAAATTGCTCAAAGAGAATAGAAGGTTTTAAAAACTTTTCTCCTGAGGGCCATTATCTGGCTTTTTATTTTAACTTCCGTCGTCACTGCTTTATTCCCTTGCTTCCCAACCCTCCCTTCCTCCATCCTCCTCCCCTAAACTGAGGTTTTAAACCACAAAAGTTTCCATAAAATGCCATTCCATAAAATGAGTATCTCCTCAGATATTTTTGACAGTACAGGATCCTGAGCAATCTGAACATGACTTAAATTGAAGAGAGACAAGGCTAGATGAACTTCAGTGATCCTTTCCAACCCCAAGTATTTTGTAGTCTTGATCAGTCTCCCTCCTGCCAAAAGAGTGATTAAAAAGGGTAAATGTCTATACTTACGCATGCTGCTTGTTCTGGGAACAGAAGTTTTGCCTATATATAAATGAATGGAAAGACCAATTGAATAATAGTAATATGGGAAATATTAGCCTTCTTTTGCTATATACACTTAAAACCAGATGACTTACCCATTATTTCATTCTGTATCTCAACTTCTACTTATCACCCATGACTTTAGTGTTTGTCCAAAATTTTTTGTATGTCCACCAAAAAAGAGAAAAGTAGAATCCAGATGTAAGTATGTTGCTGGCAAACATTTCTGTCACTTTTACTTCAAGCATAAGAACCAGACAGGCCAGATGCCAAGGCTTTTAAAGGTACTGAACTTCATAGTAGTTTCCACTGATTTCAGAGGGACCTCTATATATCTAGCATATTTCACACATTTAGGTCAAGAGCTATACTAATAACTTTACTATGAACATTTGAATAATCACAGTATAGTCAATGAGACTGTGAAGCAATTACACCAATCCCTCTCCTCTGAATGGCTAACAGTGATTGTAAGACAATTAATTTACACTGATTTTCATATTGTAAGACAATAAACTTGGTATTTATGTAACAGCCAGAGTGCAGGGAAATACATAACAGGGGAAAAAATGTGCCATTATACATCATTATGCTAACTGTATAGTAATCTGGAGAATAAAATTCCATTTCAGTATGACATCCAGTGAGCACTTAGTTTCATCATAGACTATAAAGTATATTTTTCCACCCCAAATTATATTATTTTTGGCAGAAAAAGAGACATTAGCTTCCACCTCAAGCTGTCAGAGTTTGTTTTTTAAAAAATCAAATAATTTCCTTCTATTGTAAACCACAAGGGACAAATCTGGAAACATGTAAGGCCAAGTCTGAGTTAACTTACAGCCTTTTCAACTCCATTAACTTCAGTGGTATTGGCCACAGTTGTGAGTAAAGCTGGAATTTGGCCTATGGAAATAACTGTGTTTCCAAAATGGTTTTGGCTTTTTTCTTTTACTATGCATTTTACAGCCTTTTTAGACCATATTTCTTTATCTGAGAAATATTTGAAAGATACAATATAAGTAAGGGCATAATCAGAATTGACCCAATTCATTTCATGCAAATCCTGGCATTCAAAATAATACGCATATCACTAAACTTGAGGCAACATTCTCTTTCAAAAACGGCTTTATTAAATTACACTACATTAACAGAATGCTGTCATTAGTACAATTTTTCTCAGACATAGAATCACTGTTTCTCAGATATGGCTTGTTGAGACACTCTTGAATACAAGCAGAAGGTTTTCTCTCTGTGGGAGACACATACAGTTAATCCAACCCCCAATTCACCCCAGGTAGTATTGTGGAAAGCACATATCCAAAACATCCTGAGATTAAGATGCATGAGCTAACTATCTGTCCATGTTGTTCATCTTTGCTGTTTCCATAGAATTCTCCAGGAACTGTCATTTAAACACCATAGCTTCTCTCTTTTTCTTCATTTTTTTTTTCCTGTATCCAGAGCTGAGAAAGCAACAGCAACAGCCTGATAGAGAAAGTGCTGGTCCCAGTGTAACAAGACTTTATATTTGGGACTGGTTTTGACCACTACTTGTGTCATAACTACAGAACATTTGAAAAAAAAAAAAAAAAAAAAAAAGGTGAGATTTTATGATTACATCTCAGTTTTCAGGAGTGTTTCGAGAATCTTTTTCTCATTTCTACAAAGCAAGCCTACAACCCTAGGCTGAAATTCCAGAACTCACCTGTTTTTTCAATTTATCCTCTTCAGAATTTAACTGAGCTTCAGACATAAATTGCTAAAATAATCCTTCAAAAACTTCAGACATCAAGAAGGTTTTATCAGATTTTTGTAGCCATTTGCTTTTCAATTTATTAGCAGTGTAAGAGACCTGTAAACCTACTACTGCCTGTTCTTAACATTTACAGAAAAAGACCTTTTCTAATCCATTGTGGCAGTGAATGTTTGTGTTTCTTCTCCTGTGCCTTGGAACTGGGCCCACTATAAATATAATAAATAGAGTCCCTTTCCCTGAGGGTTTCTCTGAGGTTACAATCCTATTGTGTTCTTCACTCAGCACACTATTTTTGTTTAAATAATCTTTCTACTGCTGCCAGTGTTTTGAAGGTGGTGGTGAGAATTTCATTAATCATATATCCTTTAACAAGTACCTACACAAATGACCTTATAATATCATTAAAATTAGCCAACAGATAGCAGCATAAATAGATCAAATGTGAAATTAACTGAAAATAGATTTGAGATCTAGGTTTTAGAACTCTTGAAGTCATCTTATTTGCTCAGGAGAGAGATTCTTAAACATTCCGTTCTTCTATGTAATGTAAGCATGCACACCTAATGTTTCTGGTTTTGCAGGTCACAGATTCTTGCTCATGATTGTATACATTTTGAGGAACAGGTATTAAATTCTGGTCCTGGAAATCAGCCAGATTTAAGAAAAAACCCTCAATACACTAAGTACACAAAATCTCTTTCAATGCTTAGAAATATGGCAAGGTGTTCCCTTTTTTGATTTCAGAGTTACTGTGTGTATAGATACACATTATAGAAGAGGTGTCTTGACAAATTTTGCTTCTTTTTACTTCATCAAAGCATCTGAATATTTTTTCAAATATTATAGAAATTCTAATAAAGTCTAGACTGTCTCCTATGCTGCTGGGTTTAACCTACCTAAAAACAGTTGGTTGTAGAACTAGAAAATACTACAGGTGTTTGGGATTTTGTTTCACTTTTCCCTTTTATATGTCTTAGATGATGAAAGATGATTAAGGAAAGTTAGGCAGATGCTGGACTTTGTGACATAATTTTGCCAAGAAGAATATGTATGCTAAACACTGTTTAACAATTTAGAAAATTGTTTTAAAAACACTTTTAGCAGTTACAAAAAAGTGGCAGATCTTGCAGGGAAAATGAATTGATTTTATGGGCTTTACACTTACATTGGAAACTAGGGGGCGAGTTGCCTAAAAAAATTACTTGAGTAAAAAGGCGGAGAAGTGCAATTTCTTCATATATGATACACATAACATTTTAAAAGAAAGCTGAATCTTTACCATGAGTTGGATGCTTTTGCTTTAAAAATTAAAAAAAAAAAAAAAAAAAAAAAAAAATAATCCAAACCAAAGTGCCATACCAGTGAAGCTCACTGTTAATTTTGCTGCTGCTCAATACAGTGGAAAAGCAATCCATTACATCTCAGATTAGACATCTTGGCTGCATCAACACAAGATTTCCCAGTAGTCTTCAATTTGTGGTCCATCAGGAGTCATCTATCAGCAAGTCCTTTATGGTAATGAATCAGAGGAACACCATTGTGCCAATAAAAGACGTAGTGCATTTGAGATGCAAAGACTTGTGTAGGAAAGAAAGAGAATACTGATAAAACCATTTATAGAGTGCACTTAAACCTCACTTGAAAAAGTTTGAGTACACATTCCCTGTGCATTTGGGGTAAGAACACATCTATTATGGTCAAAGTGAGGAGAAGTCAATGGTCTACAGAAAGTAAATGAAAATAAGCTGGAATTTTGAGGTTTTTATTCACCTGTCCAGAAGCATCTTTCTCGCTAGATGCTTCTTTATAGCACTGAGAGTACAGAGGGCATGCTGTAGACAATTCCGGCATGCTGGAAGACAATTCTTTTGGCCTAACAAAAAAGTAAAAAAAAAAAAAAAGGGGAAGGGGAGGGGAGGGGAGGGGAGGGGAGGGGAGGGGAGGGGAGGGGAGGGGAGGGGAGGGGAGGGGAGGGGAGGGAAGGGGAGGGGAGGGGAGGGGAGGGGGAGGGGGAGGGGGAGGGGAAGGGGAAGGGGAAGGTGTTCTGTAAATATCTCCTCAGATATTTTTGACAGTACAGGATCCTGAGCAATCCGAACATGACTTAAATTGAAGAGAGACAAGGCTAGATGAACTTCAGTGATCCTTTCCAACCCCAAGTATTTTGTAATCTTGATCAGCTACAGGGTCAGGCTCAGACAATTGTACTAAGTGGGGCTTAGACTGGCTACTAGACACTGAAATGTTCCCCAGGGCTCAGTCTTGGGATCTGTTATCTGCACTGCCCTGGACACAGGCACAGATTGCTCAGTAAGTAAGTTTGCCAACAATATTGAATTAGGATGAGGGATTTATTACCTTCATGGCAGGGACATCTTGAAGAGACCTTTAGAGATTGAAACACTGGAAAATCACCACTGGTATGAAGTCCAACAAGGATAAAATGTCAGATTTTGCATCTGGAATGGTGTAATCCTGGATGTCATATAGATTGAGGGATGAGAGGCTGGAATACAGCTCTGCAGAAAGGCTTCTGGGAGTTTTAGATGATACTAAGTTCAGTGTGAGTCAACAGTATGTCCTGTCAGCCAAAAAGGCCAACCACATCCTAGCAGCATGCATTAACCATCAAAAGGAGTCATTGTCTTATTATATTCAGTATCGGTGAGGCCTCTGTTCGCAGTTTTGGGCTCAACAACAGAAGCAGATAGAGAAATATGAGAATGTGTCCAAAGGATGTAGGGACATTAGGGAATAAATTAAAGCTATGTCAAGGAAAAATTTAGAACAGAAATTGGAAGAAAACGTTCTTTGAGAGTCTGGTAAAGCAATGAAACAGACTCAGCAGAGAACTGCTTATGGTGCCCAGCCTGTTAAGTGTTCAAAGAAAGTTTGAACAATTCTTTCAGATATATGATTCATCATTTTGGTTGGCCTGTGTGGAGTCATAAGTTAGACTCAATGATCCTCGTGGGTCCCTTCCAGGTCAGGGTCTTCCGTGATTCTACCATTCTGTTGTGCTTTCAAGCTGCTAGTACTTCACAATTTTACCTGTGAAATATTTTGATTCATCTCAGTGTCTCACCTTCAGTCCTTTTTACTTTAACAAAAAATAAATTAGCTTAAGCAACAGTACCACTCATATTCATTCTCATATTATTCTATATCCAGTGGTTATTGAATAATATTCCTCCTCTAATGTAAGACCAAATGCAAAACTGAGACCAATCTAAAAAGTGCTGGCATCAAAAACCAGCTCTACTGTTTCAAGACGGCATGTGGACTGTTGCTCCTTATGAAAATAAATTTAACTTGGTCAGTCTTAGACACAAATGTAAAATATCCTCCTCCGTTGTTACATCTCCATCTCCTTTTTTCGCTGCAGGAAGCAGGCTCACCCTGAAGGACAGCCCTGAAGGACAATCTCAGCTCTCACGGGTTCTGATAATATACCCATTCACGCACATTATCTAAACAAGGCATTGCTGTGCAGCTAAATCTGAAGCTGGACCTCACCATCTCTGTTATTCCTCCTCATTCAGCAGCTTTCCTGCTTTTTTTGTAGGCAAAACAGAGTTTCTTCTGCATGCTACTTTTGGGATGAAGTTGAAATCCTGCCCTAGGACTCATATAAGGAAATGCAAAATTTTCTACAGCTCAGCCTCTCCTCTTTCCTAAGGGTTCCTCAGTGGTACATGTATTTGGGGGTAGTTTAGCTCACTTTTAGTCTCTGGTTCCTGGGGACAAATTGGATGTCTGTTACTGATGGATAAGTAAAATACACATATCATGGTGTGAGCCAGGCCTGCTATCTGGGTTTACCCAGGGATGTAAAAGCCATGAACTTTGATTTCTATCACAGGTTTAGTATGCTCTGAATTGTACTCTCTCTTGTCCCTTTTTACAGTGTCAGTTCCAAGAGCAGGAATAGCAGTGCCATTTGCTTAGCACAATCCACAGGCTTTACCAGAAAAGTGAGGTATGTAAGGCAGTTTTCTCATGTTGAGGTTCACATAGAATTCAGATATCTCATGTCCTGAATAGATCATTAAAGAGCTACTTCATTAAAAATAATACTTTATTAAAGGCTAGCATCAGTCTTAAAATATCAAAATATCATAAAATAGCACACTAGGAGAATGATACAAACATTTCATATACATGAAGACTATGATCACCTTGTATGTTAGCTAAGAAAGATATGAGCTTCAGAGTTGGAATATAAATACTAGCATGCTACATTTTTTATTGAAGTCTTCCATCAAGGGTTAGATAACTAAATCCACTTAAAACTACCTCTATAAATTTTCAACTTTCACAGCATTTCTAAGTTCAAAATTAATCAGGTAGTATTAAAGTGCAGTGGATATCAGCACACCATAGAAGATCAGGAAACATGAAAATATAATGTTCAGATTTCTAAATTCTATGCCCCTCAACTGTTAAGATTATTCTCCTTTCCCAATACTCTTACATCTGTGTTCACAAGAACATCTTATTCTTGGAAGAGGCATCAGTATCATTATCATGATGCAGTACTCAGATCAGAACCTCATTAGTACATTCATTATTTCCCTAACCTCCATAGCAATTAACTCTGTCTTCCATGTGCTGGAGCACCTCTTCAGGGTGTTTTTTTCCCTCTGTTTCCCACAGATGAGACTATCCTGCAAAGGTGTCTTTCACTGAGGAAATTCCAGAGAACAAGAGTGAAAGTGCTGTAAAGAGCACATCCAGTGGATGCAATCAGCATGAGCATGCTGCACCCATTTGTATAAATATACACTGGGCACATGTAGCTTGCACAGAAAGAAGAGTTTGACACACCCTCCATGCGCTGGCCTCACTGAGACTATGCAGAGGAAGGGGGCCCTCCCGTGACACCCATCCATCACACTGATGATGCCCCCACAGTGAACTCTATGACACTGACCTTGTAGGGGAAAGCAATTGCACAGGCCATCTTTGCATGCCTAGTAGCCATTTGCCCAGACTTCCTAAACTCACAGCAGGCAGTTTCACTGTTGCTTTCACTGAGATAAATCAAAAAATTCTGAAATACATCTTCCTTTTTTTATGAGAAACAATTTTTATTGTCATCTAAAACATCGTTATTTACCACAGTCTTAGTGTATGTAGGGCATTTATACTGTTAAAATAACATCTCATCAATCTTTGAAAGCAGCTTTTCATCTATTTTTACTTTCACTGTTTTTACTCCGATGAAAATAAATGGAGTATATCATCTGCCTTTGTCTTGTTCTGCATCTTCCCAAAAGCAAAACCCAAGCTCTTTTGTTTTTCCTAAACAGTATGAGTTTTCACTCCTGCAACATTTGAATGTGGCTAAAATGAGAGTACGTACTGTCTTACATATAAACAATGTGCACACTCATATACCCACACATACATAAAGCTTTTGCACTGAGATAGAGGCTGCTTGGTGAAATGGGTAACAGATCACAACAGATCACAGAACATGTGGCACTCAAGTACATATGCTTCAATAATGTGTGTATTTTCAAGAAATAATGTGCTAAAGCTCATCCACAATAGTTCCTTTTTTGAGTTTCTTGAGTTCTATGAGTTTCACAAGTTTCTTTTATACAGTTCTGTTCCTCAGGACTGAAAAATCTAAGGTTTTTTTTCATGAGCTGAAGCTCCTTTCTTTAAGTGATGTTCTCTTAAACCACTGTTTCAGGTATCATTGTTGGCAAAATAGGTATGGTCATTATAAAGGACTGCGATAAAACTTCAAGTGTTTGTTGCTATCTGGAAGAAATTTTGTGGTAACTTTACATACAGCATTCAAATGATCTTTAGGAAATCCCTTTCCTTCCTAACAACACCCTAGGGTGCATAATCCATACTTTATAAACTCAACAGATCTCGAATAATCTGAAGCAGCAGTAGGGAGCTAGTTAGATATTTGTGACCAGTCCTGGGTCCTCTACTTAAGAAGAAAAAAAAAAAAAAAAAAGGTATTTGAAGCTACCTATGAGCAGATAGACAAATTTCCCAATATATTTGCTCATTCACACAGACATGTAATAACACCAAGGTCACAGATTCAATCTCCTTTTGGGCCATTCACTACAGAGCTGGATTTGATGATCCTTTTGGGTCCCTTCCATCTCAGACTGTTCTGTGAAACTCTGTGAAGCTCTGTATATATGCATTATTATTACATATACATATGTATACATATATACATGCTTACATGTATGTATATATTTAGCTTTGATGAAAGCTTAACAGAGTGAAGAAATAATGGAAATGGGGTACTGTTTTTCTCATTTAAATGTTGAAAATTAAGAAAACTCTAGAGAGAAAATTTTCTTGCAGTAAAAATAACACGGAAGACACTGCAAGTCATGTCTATATAATGTCCATCATTCTATATCTCTAGACACACTAGATAAAAATCTCCAAGGAAAGACAAACATCTCAATGATCTCCCTTGAGCTTGGACTAGATACTCCCTTGAAAATGAACTAGAACTTTATCTTTAAAATTAATGGCAAAACTGTTAAAGGCAACTGCTCCACCAAGAAGATGGAAACCTCTGAAGTTATTTTAAATTATTTTAGTTACTCTGATACAGGTCTTTAGAAATGATGTATTTTGGTTACCTGTTCAATTAGTAAAAAAAACCCAATGTGATCTCATCCGCTGGAGTCTTCACAAAAGCGAATTGCATGAATACACTAGCTGTTCTTCTTTTCCTTTCAGGCATATGCCTGCAATAAATAAATAAATAAATAAACAAATCAACAAATGCTGTAATTCTAAGCTTCTGCAGACTGCTTCTCCTTTGCCACTCCCACAAAGAAGTACAAACTACTAATACTTTACACATAGTATATTGTTCTTAGTATCACCTACTTTTTTCTGCATTAGTGAAAGTGGCAAACCCTTGCTTGAAATATAAGAGAAAAAACAGGTTTTCTAACATATAGTGAATTTATCGTTATCTGAGTAGTCTCACCTGTTGCCAAAGTGCTATAGTACCAAAGATCCAAGCAAAGTTCTAGAGTGTAAAGGAGTTGTTTTTTCATTCTGTTATTCAAATGTTTCTACTGAGAATTTGTGATTTCATGTTGTGTTGGTTTCATCTTGGGCAGAGTTAATTTCTTCCACTTCTGTGTTTAGGGTACAGAATGATAATGGTGTTGGTAACATACTGATGTTTGGGGTTTTTGGTTTTTTTGTTTATCCTAAATCAAGGACTTTTTTTTTTTGGCTCGTGCTCCACCAGTGAGGTGGTGAGCAGAAGAAACCAGGAGAGAACACATCTGAGACAAGTGACCGGAACCAACCAAAAAGGTATTCCATACCACAGAACATCATGCCCAGTATTTAAACTGGGGAGAGTCACCTGGAAGGGGCTGATCTGGGTCCAGGAAGGGAGGTCTGGCATCAGTCAGTAAGTGGTGAGCAACTGTACTGTGAATCACTTGGTTTTCTCTCTTTTTTAAATAATTATTTTAATTGTTTACCATTATTTTACTTTATTTTCAATTATTAAATTTCTCTTATGTCAACATACAAGTTTTATGTCGGTTTTCCTCCCCATTCCAGTGCAGTGAGGGTGGAAGACAGGCAGAGTTGAGCAAGTGCCTGTGTGGTGTTTCATTTCCAGATGGGCTTAAAACCTTGACACATGTTCACTGAGATGTTCCAGATTCTCTATTGTTATCTCCTTCTCTCTAGCAATGTTTAAAAAAACATGTATGCATATTTTATCCTGTGATCTCACTAATCAGAAACAGACTCCAAAGAGTTCTTTTCTTTTTTTGTTTTCCTTATTAACACTGGAAGTCTGTAACTACAGAATTTAATTCTCTGCAGCATAAGGAGAATGCCATTTGGCAAGTTTTTTACCACATATAATGTATGTATCTACCAGTTTCCTATCTTTTGGACTTTACTGAATGCAAGGAAGACATCCAAAAACAGGCAATAAGTGCCTATTCCACCTACAATTTGTATTAATCTTTTCTCATTGCATTCTTCTTGGGTTAATTTTGTTTCCTGTGTCTTCTTCTGATTTCATGACAGCAGTTTCAATTTACTTTTGAAATAGCTGGATGTTTTAGAGAAATAGTGTCTCATAGTCAGGTTGCCTTCTAGTTACATTGAACAGATCTGAATTTAGCATTTCCTCAAAATACTGAAAGATATTCTGTGTTTATTTCATTTATAAAACAGAGGATCCTAATTATAACTAATTCTTCTGGAGTTATATAAGTTGCCATGAAATCTTACAGAGATAATTATTTCTTTCTTAATAACTTTCTGAATAAGTTTTTTTATTTGACAAACAAATCTTTAATTGGCATCTATAAAATGAAAATGTCCTTCTCTTCAGTAGTTCTTACACCAGAGCATTTTTAGTTTCCTAAAAGAGTAGGTTTTATTGAAAACCCATCTAGCAGTACTGCAGGATGCCTATGTTCTGTTTTGAAAACAAAACCAGTGAGAGACTCCAAGGCAGAAATACAATCTATCAGGAAAAGGGAAAAAGAAAACAAAATACATGCAATAATACAAAAGAAAAACCACTGACAGAGTCAGAATACAACTTGACACCCTTTTTGGTCAGGGTGTTGGTAGCAGTCCAAATTGGAATGGCTTCAGTCCTCCTGGAAATCCAGCGGAAAAGCCTGACTCTGATGTCCCAAAAACCCAGATTATATCCAGTTAGGAATGCTTGCCTCCTCCCTTTGGGTGGAGCCCATCTCACAATGGGACGCTGTAACTTTTATCAGTCATGCAGTGACATTCAATAGCCCATTATCAGCAGATGTCTCCCCAGAGGGAGTACTGGCTGTGGAAGAGATAAGGAAAATGGCCACTTAACAGAAGAGAACTGCCATACAGATGGCAAATGGAATACATCCTGCCTTTCAATCTGGGACAGCCTAATAAATCCTTACTACTTAGACAAGCATCCCCCATATTTCAGGAAACCAAGGAAATACAAAAGCCAGTCTGAGGGTTTTCTCTGTGTTTTCACACCTGAGAATAGCAATGTGGTACTAGGGGTATGGCATAGGAAGAGTATGTAAGAGTATGTAAGCAGACAGTTTTTTACAGGATATGTATTATGTGTGTTTGTTGCTGCTGTTGGTTGCTCCCTCATTATGCCAACTATTTCTGCCAAAAAATACCCAGTTTCTGTCAAAAACATTTCACCATAGCCTCATCCTGATGCTCTTTTACTGCAGAGTAGTCAGGAGTTTAACAGAAGTAATTTTAATTGAATGTGCCTTTAGGTTATTCCTAAAGAGCATTTTGGATAGCCATGCTTTCTTCTCCTATACTCCAGTTCCTTCTATCAGAGCAGCTGGATGCTTTTTATTAGCTCCTTGATGGGCATGCTTTTAGTGTGCTCTAAACTTTGCCAATGATTTGCCAACTCATTAAGAGAAGTGAGTAATACTTCTGAGAGAGACTGGAACAATGTTATTAATATTGCAGTAAAAGGATGATCAGGAAATCTGGTTAGGATTACGGAGATAATTACTCTTTGCAGTATTTGCCTCCCTGAAGGTAATCAGCAGAAGCAGCCATCAAGGAAAACACCAACAGATCTTCCTGTCTTGCATTCAGTGACTAATTCCTTGGCTGCTCACATGTTGCTGGAATGGTAAGCAGTTACACAAGTATTTTCCTTTCCTTCTCACCCAAACTACACATTTTCATCAAAAAAATACTATGGCAGCAGCATGCATTGCACATGACAGGACCATCTACCCCCTTGTTCCCACAAGCTTAGTACATAAACATAGAATTTGAACCTGGATATGTCACACCACAACAAAACCCAGTGTCTGACAGTGAACTTGCCATCTCCCAAACACAGCTCATCAGCCCTGTCTAGTCCAGTAATAGGTAATGATCCAGAAAAAAAAACTTTATCATAGAGCATATCAAACATGGAACCTCATCTAGTTTGACTGACATTTGAGCACACACCAGTAAACCTATCTTTGTTACCCAAGTTCTGAGTCCTGACCTTTGCGCAATCCCCACTTCACCTGCCAAACATACTAGTAAGTACAGCACATTAAATTTTTCTCACACCAGTTCTGCCACCAGTTTAAACTCAATGACACTCAGCAGCCCCTAAGTTCATCTGGGGGACCAATCATTAATATAGTCCTAGCTCTAACACAGTAAGAGAATTTGCATGACGAAAAAAATCCAGTTCACTGAGTACTTCTGGGCCAGACTCTTAACTAAACCCTAACTTCAATAAGAGCTCTAGTGACACCTGGAAGGTCAGCTTATAACAGCACAAGACTGGTCAAGTTCAGCTCTAATGTGAGTCCACACATCTTTTCTTGACAGGCAGTACTCTTAGCTCTTGGCCCCTGCTAAACTGAGTTCTAAGCCTCCTAATAATGCTAGCATTAGATACATGGGTATCTCAGCACTACTCACCTCACTAAAATTTAAAAATTCTGTCTATATTCAATATACTTATTTTTGTCTTTGCTTCTGTACTAATCCTACAGTGATACCTCTACTTGATTGAACTCTGTGGCCTTTGTTGAATCTTGTATGAATCCACTTATCAAAAACTGTTGGACCAAGCATGATCCAATTCCCAGAGCTCAGCTCAAAACTAATATAGGAAATTCTCCATATCTTTAATTGAAATTTAGGCATCCAATTTCTCTCCAGACAGTCCATTACTGACAACTTTATGGAAAAAGTATACCTCTTTCTGTTGCAGTCTGTTTCAACTGGGTTCATCACGTCCAGGGAGGGCACAGCTGCCAGTGCCAGGCATGAGAACACACAAAATGGGTCTTTGTTTCAGAAAGCTCGAGAAACCATTTATTACCCCTGGGGAGGAGGGATGGGATGGTGAGGAAAGACCCAGCAAAAGAAGGGCTGTGGGGTTTTTATAGGATATTGCAGGGGTGAAGTTTGGGTTTGGGTCAAGGGAGGAGTTATTAGCAACACAGGAGAGGTAAGATCAAATTCCTGTCTCTTAGGAACAGGGGCATTTCCACAATTCCCCTGTTCATCTTTCTCCTCCTTTTCTGCTTATAGCCTTGTGATTCAATTGCCAGCACTAAAAGGAATGGGGAAAGGAGGGAAATAACAAGCAAGTCTGGAGTGAAGAACAAAAGGAGATTTCTTCTCTGTTCAGCTTCTATGTCTGTAACCATACATTTTAGTACAGCCCTGTATCTGTCTTACACCTCTGAACAGATAATGTTACCCGAACATGACCAGAAAAATCAACAGGGAAATAAACCATCATGTTTCAACAATTTATTCTGGTAGAAAATGCCAAAACTAAACTCTAGTACAACCTCTATCCTTATCCTTAATGCATCATTGGGTCATACAACAGCCAAACATGAAAATGAATCTGCTGTTCAAAGCCCACTTTGGGATTGATTGTTAGTGGACATCCTGGAGAGACAGCCAGTGGCCAAGAAGCAGGATATCAAGTATCTCAGGGGAAAACAGTTCCCTTTGTTTACCCAGCTGAACTGAGTTGACAGTGTTAGTGACAGCTACATCTTCTAACACAGTATAGGTGAACCACGATTTTGCACAATGTTCAGTATAGGGTATGACATTTCCTATTTCAACCATGAAAATGCTGTCTGGTATCATGCTTTTAGGTTCTGGTTTAATCTGTCATTTTTACAGACATTTTAGTGAGTCTACTAACCCCCAACCATAATCCCAAAATTAAATTTGGTTCATTGGTATTACATGGAATATCTCTTCTAATTTTTACACCAAGTGGCTCCTATTCTAAATTTATTTTGTGGCATGCATTTTAATTGCACTCGTACTGTCACACTGAATAACACATATCCAAAACCTAGCACTAGGCAAAAGCTTGATTAGATCAATAAACTCAGAGTGGTGACAGTCATCATTTTTCCCCTGGGAAACCTAATGACCAATGGCACAGTTTCTGTCACTCCAGAGCTTCTCATTTGCCAGTCCTTAATCTACACTCACACACCTAGGTTCACAGTTCAATCATATGAATTACATGCCAAGATGGAAATTTAATCACTCCCATCTTAAACCTAATTTGAAATCTATTTCAAATGCTGCATTTTTCTCTCTCTGAGTTTCTTGTTTACTAAAATGTAACAAAAGCCTGAGACTGTGCTCACTGATGCCCTGTGAAACACCTAGAATCACTTGGTTATGCAACTGGAGGAGATCATTAGAGGTCTCTTATTTAGTCTCCCACCAAAAGTAGAGTCAACAGTGCATCAGGCCAAGTTGCTCAGAGCTCTGTATAGTCTGGAAGTCAGCAGGGACATATATTTCAGTCTATCTAGGCTGCATATTTTTCCTCACTGTGAGTGATTTTTCCTTATGTCCAGCCTGAGCCTCCCATGTTAAAACTACTGACTGCTGCCTCTTTCCCCTGTGCAAAACCTAGTTGTGCCTGCCTGATGGTGTCCTGTCAGGGACAGAGTAGCTAGTAGGTGCCACTGTCATCTACACTTCTCCTGGATGAACCAGCCCTAGTGCTACAGCCTCTGCCCACAGGATATGAGTTCCTATCAAGCCTACACTTGATTGCATCACATTGCAGTTGGCACTTCCAAGTGCCAGCTGAAGAGCCATATTGACTTTCTTTGATCTACTGAATATATTCATTTTGAGGTAGCCCAGGGTGCTGTTTGCTGTTTGCTTGCTGCCAGGGTTCACTGCAGGCTCAGTTCATCAACTTCTTCATCAGGATGTGTAGATGGGGCACTAAACTTACATGGTTTAGTAATAGACCTGACAGTGTTAGTTTTGTTGCAAAAACAACATGTTCAATCATGAGTGCAGGAATACTAACTATCGGTCCAGTTGCATTCAAAAGAGCCAGTCAGGTAATGTGTTATTAAATGCAACAGATTACTTTTGGATTTTTTAATATACGCATTAACTGCAGAATGGCTGTCTTGGTTTGAAAGACAAGTGTCTGCTAAGGAAAGCAGGAATGGAAAATGTAAGCCCCTTCACTCCAAATTAGTATAATTTTGAAATTAAGGGGCTCTCAGGCAAAGGTATGGGAATAGGAGTAACAGTTCTTTACTAGTGTGGGTGCTAAAGCCAACCAGCAGCAGCTGCTGACCGCAGCAGAGCCCAGACCCGGTCCCGGCGCTCCCGCGGCCGCGGGCGCCTCCCGTGGGTGCAGTTCTGGGCGCGGCCAGCAGGGGCGCTGCCGGCTCCCGGCGGGCAGGGCGGGTGCGGTGTCTCCCCGCGGCTGCAGGGGGCGCTGCAGGGGGCAATGGCGGCTCGGCCCAGGCGGGAAGGGACGGCAGAGAGGCTTTGCCTCACAAACCCCTGGGGCAGCCGTCCCCGTGCCCCTGCAGGACTCTCAGAAGCAGCAAGCTCCTGAACGGCAGGACATCTCGGCAGGCAGAGGGTGTGGGGCTACAGTGCAGCAAAAGCTCAGAGCAGTGCTGAAGAAGCGGCAGGGGCAGGGCAGGGCCCCAGGAGGGCAGAGTGGGGCAAGTTCAAGATCCCAGGCACCTGGGCATATGGGGATAGGTCCCTCTTTTGGTGAAGCAGGTGATAATAAGGACTCAGTTCAGTGGCTGCTTTCATGAGCAGAGGCTCACCCCATGGCAGAGGAAGCAGCACTGGGCTGGACTCCAGCAGTAGCAGCCAATTCCCCTCACTAAGCGGCGGCTCTGACTCATCCAAAGCCGAGAGGGAGAGAGAGAGAGAGGGACAGAGAGAGAGAAAGCAGCTTCCCTGGCCCAATCTTTTGTCAGCCCAATTCTCCCAGTATTTCTACCCCTCAGAGAGAAACTCCCAGATAAAAGAAGTGCAACCAGATGCCCTCCTTCCCTGAGCTTAGCCACTTCTTTTGGGTTTTTTAAGTACCCAGTCATTAGTGTTTCCTAGCAATTATAGGGAAAAAATTCCCTAAGTAAAAAGGAATAAAAGGAAAGGAACCTAATCCCCAACAATGGCTGTATCTATCACTAACAATATTAATGCAATCATAAAATTAATTTCCCAGATGAAAACACTTTATGTAGATGAGGATAAAAGACTTAGTGAAATATCTCCCTTCAAGGAGGACAAACTCATCAATCTGTCCCTACAAATTTCCCCAGTTAGGTACATTCTGGGTGGAACTGTGGCAAAAATTTGCTTTCTTCATGGTCACATTCTATGGAATATGTATGATGTCTATTTTGGTAGCAGTTATACAAAACATTCCTTGATATAAACAGAAACAACAGGACCACACAGTTTTCATCCCACTTCATGCTCCCCTCTGATGCCATGACACCACAAACCACTTATCTCTATCTGGTTTCAGTGTCCATTAAGATGACCATGGGCCCTATCATGTTTAAGCTTTTATTTTCTTCCCAGCTTCATGCTTCCAATAGCTGGACTGATCTAAAGATCTTTTCTAAATGAAAAGAAAATTATTCTAGGACCCAAAGAACCTATCCTGCAGAGTTACTGCCAGGGCTGACAATGATGCAGTACTCTACATCTTTTCATTTCATGGGACAATCACTCTAGTCCTCCCACATGTGCAGCTCTGCTTTTTTATTTTATGGACTGTACCCCTATCACTCTCTTGATCAAAACTTGATGAAGGATATTTCACTTTGTCATCTAGGCCATCAATAAGGATGGTAAACAGAACATGTTCAGGATAGACCCAGAGATATTTTAGCCTCAACAAGGATTCTGACTCATTAACCTCTACACCGATTAAGCCAATTTTTCACCTAGATGGTAGCCAAGCACCTATATTTTGACATGCCATGCTGCTTACCAGGATTCTACAGGAGACTTGATCGAAACACCTGCAAAAGTCAAGATTTACCTCCTACAGGGTAGAAAACAGCTCCTTCTCATCCACTTACATGACTTACTCCTGATAAATTCAGGCTGGCCATTTGCAAAAGCCTTCTTTTCATGCATCCAGGAATGGCTTCCAAGACCATTTATTATATTATTTTCCCAGGTGCAAGAGTGAAACTGTCCAACCTGTAGATCTCTGGAATGTTTCTCTTGCAGGTTTTGAAGCTGGTTGCTATATTTTCCTTTCTCCAACCATAACAGATTTTTTAAGTTTTTCAAAGACAGCCAAGAGCAGCAAGTTCTCTTAGCATTCTCAGATGCATCCTGTTTGGTCTATTCCTGTATGAGACAAGGTTCATTGAAAATTCCTTGACTTGAATTACAATCTGTCCTCACTTCCAGCTTTTGTATGGACATTTTTGCAATCTCAATCATACGTTCTCTGTTTAGCCACACTAGTCTCTTGATATGCCTAGGTGTTTCCCTGAATGTTGAGATCGACTGGTCTTGATGGCGGAGGAAGTTGTCCTATGTAACTGAATTTCTTTGTCCTTCACAGCTCTAGCCCAGTTTCCTGAAGAGCTATTTTTTCTTCTCCCTGGTATCCAGGGATCTGCTCTTCAAACTTGGTTTCTTCACTCTTGTCAGGACCATGAAATCCATTATTACTTGTTTCTTACATCCATAGCTGCCACTGATCATAATTTTCACTACCAGTTCCCTCATTCATGAGTCACACCATTCACAAGCATCACAACAAACTGTCCCAACTAGAATCTGAGTTAAGAAGTACACACCATAAATAAGTGCACCCCTTAAAAATGTTTTGGGCACTGTCCTAAGAATACTTTTTTTGTCTACCTTAGTTGTGACCTCCTTTGAACCTTTGTCTTGGTTTGACACAGCTTGGCTTTTGGTAGCAGGGGGCGCCACAGGGGTAGCTTCTCTGAGAGGCTTCTAGAAACTTCCACCATGTCTGATAGAGCCAATCTCTGATGGTTCTGAAGATGGACATACTGCTGGCTGAATTAGAGAGGTTGATAACACCTCTGTGATAACATATTTAAGAAAAAAATAAAACAGCACAAGTTCAATTTGCCCCAGGGGTAGGCACCACGGTTGCTGCTGCAGCCGCCACCATGCCAGCATGGCCCACAGCAATGTGCCACCGTGGCCACTGCCATCTCAGCACAGCCTGCAGTGAGCCTTGCTTGCCTGGCTCCCCTAGCCAGTTACCCCAATCCAGCTGTACCACATGCAGGACAGAGCCAGTAGCAGTTTTCCCTTACCAGCATTCTGCGTGAAGAGAGACGTTTAAACAGCACCAGCACCATGGCAGCCATCACTGCCTACATGATGGTGGTGGGGTCGCCTGGCCGGCAGTGGAAGCATGATGAGCAATTCCCCAACACAGTACCTCGACAAAATCAACCTTTCAGCACTGCAGGATCTTGCAAAAAACTTTGATTTAGTGAACCTTGTTGACAATGGTACCTACAAGCAGTAGTTTTTTCTTCTAGTCAGAGAAGAGGAGCAAGTGAGAACATGTGAGGGAAAACAACATGGCAACACCAAGGCCAGGGGAAAAGAAAGAGGGGGAGGAAGTGCTTCAAGTGTTGGGCCCAAGATTTCTCTGTAGGCTGTGATGAGGACTATGGTGAAACAAATTGTCCCCCTGTAAAGCATGAGGTCCATGGAGAATGCAGAGATCCACTCAGAAGCCTGTGGGAAAAGTGTCATGCCAGAGCAGGTAGATACCAGAGAAAAGTTGTGAACCAGTGATAGATCAGAATAAAGAGAGACGGCCCCTGCTTCCAGTGACAGAGAGAGGGCCCGTACTTCCAAAGATGGAGAGAGAGAGCAAGGGCCCTGCCTTTAAAAGACCATCCCATGGGCGAGTAACCCATACCACAAAACTTCTGGGAAGACTGTTTGCCTATGGGACAGACCTCACAGCATAGCAGAAAAAAGTCTCCTCTCCCTGAGCAAACAGAAAAAAATCTCAAGTGACAAACTGACTAAAATCCCCCTGTCTCCCTATGCTGTTGGTGAGAAAGAGAGAGGAGTGGAAGGCAAAAAAGTGTTTTAAAGTCTTATTTTCCATTTTATTATCATCCTCTGACTCTGTTAATAACAAATTTACTTTAAACCTTTACATTTGAACCTGTTTTCTTGACAGTTAAGTTTTCCGTTAGCATATTCACAAGTGTACCAAATTTTCATTCATATCTCATTGCACTTAATTGCAAGCTGTCCCTTATCCCACTTACTTTTTGTGCAGTAAACCACATCTTTACCTAGCCTCTTCCTTTGACTTATACTTTGCACTTTACTGTGTTCCTCAGATTGTCATTTCTCTTCTCTTTTTTTTTTTTTTTTTTTTTTGAGCAAGCTCATGACAATTTTCCACACTCTTTCTGGGATACATTTAAGATGCCTTTCCTAATTTTGTCCTAGGTGTTCTCCTGGACCAGACTTCTTTGGGCATGTTTTTGTTGCTTCAGGAAATCCATATCTTCTTACAGCATTGATACTCTAAAGTCTCCTTTTAGTTGCAGACTTGCCATATATCACAAAATCTGGGCTTCTCTCAGGCTCAAAAATACTTCATACAATTTTTTCACTGTTAAGTTTAACAACTAAAATCTTGTATTCTCCAGTGTAATCTTTCCAAATATTTTCTTACTCTCACATCTTAATTTCCAAATTTAATCAACTTAAACCCTAACTGAACCCTAAGTCCAAATTTCCACAGGATTCTAAATACATTTAAATGATTTGTTCTTTTTGGTGAGAAATCTAAAAATGGTTTGTCTAGATTTCTTCAACTAGGTTATCCTTTTCAACTAGTGGTTTTGCTTCAACTAGGTATTTATTGTCAGTCTGAGAGACTGGGTCACTTTATTGCCAAAATGTCCAACACCAAATTTGTCAGTATTTCTTATTATCACTTCTTGTGACTTTCTTATTGGACAATCACAATTTCTAGTTTATTAAATCTTAAATTGAGTTTAGTGGCAATGCTAAATTTTCACTAAACTTTCAGTATTCTGAACTAATTTTTGGTCTTGTCTGAAATATGTTGACCTTTCTTTTTTTTGTAGGTTCTGATTTACACATGTGAATGTGAATTCTTGGTTTAGGCTGAACTTCTTAATTCCCTAGATTATTCTATTACTCAGTTTATCTTTGAAAAAGTCAGTAATCATGGCTTTAAATACACCTTGGAATTCTCTACCAGTATGGTCTCAATGTCCTAAATGCCACAGCGTCAGTATATCTAAGTCATAATCCTTACCATTTCCCTAGACAAAATTACAATCAAATATCATTCCTATTATGGAAAGAGGAGAACTGAACCCCCAGTGTTCTAACACCTGGAGTCCACTTCTTAAAAGTTGATTTTTAGTGTAAAAAACTTCTAAATACTAATGGTAAATCATAAGCCTTGGTTTCAGTAAACCTCAGTAATACCATCTTGGACATTACTTATCTTTTTCTGACAAGGAGTTTCTTTCTACAATCTGCTTGCTTACATCATTTTGCTGTCAGTTCACACCTTCCACTTTATTAAACCCTAATTCCAGCCATAGGCTTCCACCAGCTTCAGTGGTGCTCTTCAAGGTCACTGTCAATTTTCACTGCTAAGAAAGCCAACAGCTAGTTTTCTAAATTTAATTAAGATCTGTTTTAAGATAACTCTGGAATCTGCTTTCAAACAATTTTCATTATTATTATTATTATTATTATTATTATTATTATTATTATTATTTAGTTTATTACTATCTATTTTCCTGCTACCTAATGGAAAATGCACTTGGGTCTGTCCCTAGGTAGGTTAAATT
The DNA here is from genome assembly GCF_048771995.1 of Taeniopygia guttata. Taxonomy (NCBI): domain Eukaryota; kingdom Metazoa; phylum Chordata; class Aves; order Passeriformes; family Estrildidae; genus Taeniopygia; species Taeniopygia guttata. Next base: position 70,384,151 of record NC_133063.1, on the reverse strand, counting down.
TGCTGTCTTAGAGTAACTTCATGTCTCACATCAAAGGGCACTTTTACATCCTAACAGACAGGATGGTTGCTCAGTCCCTAAATTGAACGTGAGTTAGCAGTGCCCTGGCAGCCAGGAGATACAACCATGTCCTGTGGGGCATCAGGCTCAGCATGGCCAACCAGGCATAGGAGGGGATTGTCCTGCTCTGCTCTGCACTGGGGCAGCCTCACCTCGAGTGCTGGGGGCAGTTCTGGGTGCCACAGTATAAGAGAGATATAAAGCTATTGGTGAGTGTCCAAAGGAGGGAAAAAAAGATGGTGAAGGGCTTTGAGGGGAAGCTGTATGAACAGTGGCTAAAGGTCTCTTGGTCTGTTCAGCCTGGAGAAGAGGATCCTGAGGGGAGACCTCGTTGCAGTTACAACTTCCTCATGAGGGAAAGAGGAGGAGCAGGCACTGATCTCTTCTCCATAGTGACAGTGACAGAATGCGAGAGAATGGCCTGAAGTTGTGTCAGGAGAGGTTTAGGTTGGACATTAGGGAAGGCTTTTCACCCACAGGGTGTTTGGGCACAAGAACAGGCTCCTCTTGGCAGTGGTCAAAGCACCAGCCTGACAGTGTTCAAGAAGCATTTAGACAATGCTCTGGGGCAGCTGGTATGACTCTTTGGGCTGTCCTGTGCAGGGCCAGCTGCTGAACTTGATGGTCCTGATGAATACCTTCCAACTCAGCACGATTCCATGATTGCATGTATCCTAGAGCACAGATTTGAAATAGTATGATAAAATCCTATGAAATCCCTAATTTTTTTCACTGAAAACCTGGTTGGCACTGCCTGAAGATAGTATTATTTATTTATTTGCTTACTTAATTATTTACTTTAATCTACCAGCTCTGTACTTAATCAAATCTAGGAATCACTGCAAATTCAGGAGAGGAAACCTCCCCAGACAGACAGAAACATGAAACTACCTGATCAGCACTTTTAGGACTAAACTCTCATGTAAGCTTTCTAGTTCATAAACTCTCACAGCTGCAGGACCTAAATGCTCTTAAACTATCCATAGTCCCATGATAGCAGCCAATAATGAGTGCATAAAAAGGCTAAAACAATCATTTGATCAAACTGTTGTCCTGAATTTCAACACTAAATGTATTGCAGAAACCACTGCAGCTCATGCTCTAAATTAATGCAGGTGGCTTATTAAAAGAACAGAATAATAAGTCAGTCTGTTACTAGCAATTCTATACATCTTTTTCCTGCACCAGTAATAGATCTACAGCTTTTTTGTGAATGGTTTGGGACTGCCTAGAGACGACAGAAGTAAAAAACTGAAACAGCACATAGGTTTTAAAATAGAAATAATAGGTTTCTGACAATAAAATTCATACTTTAGGATTCTGCAACCCCTTCCAGCTTATTCTTTGCTCAGATGAGCTGTGGCACAGCTAAATCCAACCTTCATTAACACAGAGATCACCGTATCTGGCTTCGGTGTCCTTGAAAGTGAGTTAGAAGTACAACATGAAGTTAGAAATTAGAGTATGACATCTCAGCCTTAGAAATACAGTTAGCACTTATACTTTATTTCTTTCTGAGTCTTTCAGTACAAAGGTGAGAAATCATTTCCTAGTAGATTTAGGTTTATGATTCTGTATCTTTATCTTGAGCTACCCTATCTTACTCTACTCAGTTTCTCATTCTATGGATTAAAACCGTTCTGATGAGTGACTGATAAAAGTGATCTAAGAGTCAGAATTATGGCTCAAAAGAAAATATTCAACGTATTTCATCAATTAATTCTAAAATTTAGGAATATAAGACCATTATAAGTAGTTACATCAGTTTTCAAACTAATTACTTTCCATAATTTAACACATAAGCATTCAAAAAAATAAAAAGAAGAATGATTTAATATATCCACCTGGTTTTCAAATAAATCATTTATTACAATCTGTTCTTCCATCTCCATTTGACCTTCAGTTTGCAAGAATCAGTATTCCTGTACCACTGTGATGTCACTGTGGTACAGGAATTGAATTACTTCAATTATCTGTATGCATTCAAAAGGCATAATTATATGCCTTATAAGCATACTCATTATATACCTATAAGCATAAGTATGCAAAAGGCATACTCTTATATGACTGCAAAGAGTATGAAGTCATCACATGAATGATTGCATTTAATTTTCATATCTATTCATGCTGCTAAGCAATATTCTGAAAAACAAATTTTAAATTTGAGAGACAAAATTACTACACAGCACACAATGATAGAAGATCTCTGAGATCCCAGTGAGAAAAAGGTAGTTAATATAGAATATAAGAAAACTGAATATAGTAGGCAAGTAGCATTTGAGATGGAATAGGAATGGCTAGTCTTGTCCCATAAAACATCACAAATTTTAAGTTACTTTAAATTTTACTTTGTAGATGGCCAAATTTTCTATTTCTATATGACCTGTTGTGGCATGGGGGTTGTTGATTTTTTTTTTTTTTTTTTTTTTTTTTTTGTTTATACTTACTTATCTGCCTTCCTACAAATTTTCTGTATTTGCAAATCCTCAAACAAACATAGATGGCACTCTGAGCTACCTGAATAGAGAGAGAGAGAGGAATCTTAATTCCATGGGCTGGTGCAAAAAGAAATGGCACATGGGAATAAGAAGGTTTCTGAATCACAAAAAGCATTCACATTTGAAAGTCAAGGAAATCAAATATTTCATCATGTTGATTCTATATAAAAGGTGGATCTGAATACATAGTAACCCTGCACTCAAACTTCTGTTCAGTGGCAAAAGGAAAATGGATGGGGATAGTTTTCTGGCTGTTAGCCATATTGCATTGAAATTCTGAAAGAATTCTATGTTGAGCCAAGAAATAACATGCAATGAATTCAAAGTATTCTACTTTATGAAGAAAGGGCTAGAATGTGTTCTTAAAGTGAATAGTGGTTTTTCTTAATTTCTTTTTTTTTTCTCACTCTGCAAGATGGAAAGATCTTGTATCTTCATCAAGCAAAAATTATGGAAACTTCCTTCAAAGACTGATATTGCAAACTTGGAAAAAATCCAAGTGTGGTTAATTGCCACTTTAAAGTATGCAATTCTGAAATGAAGTTGTGGTGTCTGAAGCCTACGCCAAGCTTACTTACTGTCATTCTTGCACTCAGAATCTTTGTCAAGGAAAGAGTCAGTTGATATGAAACAGGAAAGCAATCTCAGAAAGTTATTTGCTACTTTCCTATTATGTATCTGAACTTCCATAAAGTTGTTAAAAATAAACCTTTATTTTTTTTCTTTACTGTGCTGCAGGGCCAACTCCCGTGATGACATACAAAATTCTTACTTTCTGCTTCTGCCCATCAGCCAAGCTCTTCTTGCAGGTATCTTACTGATCTGCTGGTCATGAACAAGAGAGGCAGCTTCAGTCTCAATGAACTTTCAGAGAGAAGCTTAGGGCCTTACAGAGGACTTGAAATTGAGTTATCATTAATTTGAAATATTTTTATGTGTTTTGTGCTATTCTGCTTTCAAAAGTTTTTTCCTGCTTTCCATTTGGCTCAGTCAGCTCCCTTTGAAATTCATTACAGAGAACAAAAGAGTGAAACTAAGCATAACTACGCTAAATCATCCCACCAGTAGAACATTCAGAGATGAATTGGTCTCAATTAGTGCCTTGCACATTTCTGTACTGCCCAAGAGCTCTTGGCCTTTCTTTTCTTTCTAAGGAGATGTGGAAAAAAACACATTAGAGAGTACTCTCACCAGCAATAATTGTCACTAATAATTCAAGCCATTTTCATTGAGTACTCAGCTTTGGCAGAACATGGCTCTACTAATCTCATATTCCAAAATAATAGAACTCAGAAGTAATTAAAAACGCATATTTATTTTTAGTCCCATTATTCCCATTAATCACTGTAGTTAAAGCGAAGAAAATCTCAACCAGGAAGAGGAAAGGACCAGATCAGAGAATATTTAAAATACTCAGATACTTTGAAATAGCTTCAAGAAGATAAGTATAACCTTAGAATACTAAAAACAGTCTATTAAACTGATAGAATCACTAGAGAGTCACTCTGAGATCTCCAAGGGGATGAATGAGAATGGAGGAAAACTGCAAATATGCTGTCTTTCTTTAAAAGGAGACAGAACTTAGATAATTAACTTAATTGGAATACCTGTATACATTTGAGAGTAAATTAGCTATTAGTAGGCAAATAAAACAACCAACACTATGAGTTACAGCAGAAGCAGGTTTAATTACCAAAAAAAAAAAATAAAAGCTATATGAAGGTAGTTTACTTACACAACAAAAGAGAAACTTGATAGTGTTTAGCCTGGAGAAAAGAAGGCGCAGAAGGATCTTAGACATGTACGTAAGAGCCTCATGAGGGTGGTGACAGACTCTTTTCTCTGATGCCCTCTGGCATGACAAGAGGCAACAGGCACAAGTTGAAATATAGCTGAAACATATGAAATTCTGCTTAGGCAGGAGAAGACATATTTTTCTGTGCAAGTAGTTAAACACTGGCACAAGATGCAGAGAAAAGTTATGAAGCTTCTGTCCCTGGACACAACCAATCTCACCTGGACATGACCCTGCGCAACCTGCTGGCCTTCCTCTGAGAAAGGCTGGGACAGCCCTATCTCCACAGGCACTGGCCCATTTGTGCCATGCTGTGGTCCTGTGTCCTGATAGGATAAGGAGATTTATGAATTTTAGTAAGACTTCTGAGTCTTATTTCACGTTCATAAAGCAAATTAAAGACCAAGAACATAATAAAAATTATGAAAAATCTTCCAACATGAGCACAGATTCAGTATTTCCAGACCTAGCAAAAAGTCAGTAAGGTTTCACTGAATCAATGGACAGATTTATTTTATGAGATTCTGTGGAGGCTTGGTTCAGGCCCATACCTGCTTCTTATATCACCAATTAAATGAATATGAGACAAGCAGATGCTTTTATTACATATTAAAACATATTGATATAGAAGGTAAATATATCTGTATGCAATATATTCTACATAAAAATAACTGCATTCTGTATTTGCAAGGAAAATAAGCATGGCTGAAAGATTAAGATTTCCCCCCAATATCTCAAAAGATGTTCACAACTTAGAGAAACAATATAAACCAAAGATCTAATTCATTATATTGAGAAAAGCAAACTGGTTGGTAAGCAATTCTTCTGAAGAGAAACTAATAAAATATATATGACTGTAAGATGAACCCTAGTTAACAGACCTGCTCTCAGGTAATGTAAATATTAAGTGGAATGTATAAATAGGAGGACAGAATGTAAGATAAGTTAATTAACTCTCCCACTCTGCTCCAAATTGGTAGCACTTAACCTAAAGCATTACAGTCATTGATTTTGAAGAGAAAAAACCTTTTCCTCTTTAATTTCCATGACACCTTGATTAACAGGGTCACCATGATTATTTGCTTTTCTTTGTAATGCAAACATAAAAAGTATGAACTAACCAGCAAAGAATTAATATTCAAGCAATTCCTTCCCAGAATCTACAGTAATGAAAATGTAAGACTTCTAATATTGTCTTTAATGTCCATGTTTTAAGCCTCTACCAGAATAATGAATATTAAACAAAATAAGATGTATGTCATTGCTCTTAGAATGATGCTATGTGGATAGGGTTTCAGGGACTATGTATTCAGTAATAATTCATTCCTAATATGTTTTGCATGAAAACATGATAAATTTCATGGAAAAAAAAAAAAAAGATAAAAACTGCTTTCTGGAATGTAGGAAAAAAATAGACATTCTAACTGAAAAGAAAAAATATATTTTTAAAGGGATACATAATTCATTGAAAGGTGTTTTTTTTTAGGGGTGTTTTACACCACTGATAGCATTGTTCAACTGCTAATAACAGTGGAAAAATTGAATCTTTTTGCACATTTTGGCTCAGTTGTCCCAATCTAAGCTAAGAAATCATTCGCTTCTGATCACATACTGAAGCATTGAAAATTTTTGAGTTTAAAATTTACTAGGTTTCTTTTTCAAGAATAGTTTCAGGGAATGGTAAGCTAGAAAACTCTAATTGACGCTTGCCCAATTGGTAGGTATTTCCTATGCAGATATTTACCTAGACCACTTTAAAATTAGGCAAACCCTTTCACTGAATAAATTATGCTTGCTGTTCTTTGTGATTCACCCTTAAATCCAACACTCAAAGAGAGCAATCAAAGACTTTTTAAACATGACATCCAAAAAACCCAACAAACCGAACAAAAGGAAACTAACACCCCAGCAAAAAATGAAACAAAACACCAAAACCTTCTCTGCATTTTTTCTCTATTCTAATTTTTAAAGTATTGTTTTATATTAATTGAATTGGAAGACTCTAGAATTCTTGTAAAGAATAGTTTACATATAAAATATGGCAATATTGTTTAGTCTCATGGATAAGTAAAGATAGGATTGCTTTCACCTTTTACTTCTCTGAAGTCTTACTTGTGGGAATTTAAAATGCACTGATGCAGTGTCAATAGAAATTAGAAATATCTAATAAAATGGTCTTTGTGAGTACAGACCAGCTGCTGGAGCTCTGTAATATAATCAGAATCAGCAAGGATGTGGAATAAAGCAGCTGTGCCTTTCAGTTGTTTTACTCAGCTATTGCTGTTAACATCTATAACAGAGGAAACAAGCACAGGCACCATTTGAATTTTTGCAACACAACTATTCGCTTGATTTTCTCTTCCGTTTCTCTGAAACTGCTCCATGTGTCTCCTGGAAAGATGGGGGTAGGGCATGTTCTATTTTGTTGTTTCTATTCTACTCTTATCTTCTGATTCACAGAAATAGAGGATACATCAATCCTTTTCTTCCTTATAGTAAGGTAAAACAGACTGATTTGTAATATTCAATCAGTCTGTGTGCATTTCTACATTGCACAGGGAGCTGTTTTGGATCCCAGAAGGCACATTTCCATCTAAAAGTTGAAATGAGTTGCCAGAAGAAGGAAGAATATTGTGATGTTTCTAACCTAAAAATCCAATCAACAGCTAAAGAACTAGAAACAAATGTTCTATAAACAATAACAGGAAATTTGTACTTGAGAAAAAAATCTGAAGGGCCTCTTTGTAAGGACACTAATCATTCCTAGTGATAAAAAGAGCCATCTGAGAACAGGCACTGGAAAGGCTGTCCATGAAATGATTCTGAATGCTAATGAGCATCACTTTACATAGAGGACAGTGCTGAACTTCAGAAATGAAGCAAATGATTTCTCTCCATTGCTGCTGAAAAATATTTCAGCCATAAGACCTGATTAAGTACTAATTGCTGCCTGGCAATGAATGCTTTCTGTGGCATCTTGAAATGAAAATGAGGATGTGTAACCAACCAAGAAATTCACTAGCTTGGCAATGACCTCTTCAGCAAATCTGATGGACATTTAGTGATACATTCAACTGTTTCCATGCTGCAATATTTTTTTTATCCTTGTCATCTTAAAGAAAATATTCTGTAACAGAAAACCTATTCTCTGTTTGCTTAGAATTTTCATAGAGTAAATTACTTTTTAATTTAGTTTATTATCTTAGTGCATATTCTGACATATGTAGCATGATAAGTCAATATGGCTTGAATAAAAAAATACTAATAAAGTACTTTTTGAAGGTGAATCTATTAAAAATGCCATCAGACAAGTGGACCCAAATAACATTTAATCTCAAAATATGAGATCTTTAATGAGTAGGTTAAATTACCTGCTGTAGATAATTCATCTGACAAGTGCAGTTTAGTTCTTTGTTCATAAATCATTCATGAATCCACCCCAATTATATATACATAAGTTGAGAAAGATTAATGAGTGATTATAAATAGATGTTAACCATCCATGGGCATATCCCAAACAGATTATGCAAACAAATTTTGGCTGCCGAGTCATTCACATAATGGTGCCTCCATCTGTTCCAGGCATTTCAGTTGGTTACATGGAACATGGGGCTATTGTTTCTGCTTTCCCACAAGAGGACAAGGAACCAATGCAAGCCAATAAAAGAACAGAGAGAACAGCAAATATTTTTGCTCATTGCAAAATAACCTGCTTCCACCCACCCACTTTAATGTAAGAAACTGTAGTTCTTTGAACATTTCAGTGTGCACTCCTAAAATTAGCAAAGAAAAAATACCTGTATTAATACATTGTGGAAGAATGAGAACTCTTACATAGAGAGTTATAAAAATCTGAACCTTTCTACAACAATAATAGGTGTATAAACTGTCCAAACCAATAAATTTCTGTGCAGTAATTTTCATTATTTTCTTTTCAACCTTCATAACAGCTCCAAATTTCACTGCTTGGTCATCCCTTTCCTTATAGCTGTGAAGAAAAATATTTCATGACACTCTGTTATGTGTTGTTTTGTTAAAATCCTGCCTTTCTGCCTTGGGGGAAAAATACATAGCAAAACGCACATGGCATAAGCAGATACTTGTTTTTTAAATTTCTAACGAGCGAGTATAGACAAGTGAATTTCTTACTTCTTGAAAGTATATTCTTCTTTGGATCCTGAAGTTTTAATGTTAATGTGTTTCAATTTGTAATTTTAATTTTAAGTGCTTCTGAGGCTCAAACACCTTCCCAGGCCAGACCTGTGTATAAAAACCTACAGATTTATCAAAGTTACTCTGAAAAGGATATTAAAAAAAAGAAAATTTGAACATTTTCATTTTGCAGGGAACCCTGACCATTGGTTTCCCATCTAGTGCTGACATTGCAGCTGGTCACTTTTATCTAAGGTAAGCTAGAGACAATTACATTGGTTTTAAAACACTTAAGCAGCTGCAGATGACCTGGGCCCAAAGATATTTCATATATTACTTTCATAACTGTAATTGTTCAAACTCATATAGTTTCATTGACATGTAATGATGGAGATAAATGTGTATGAAACTAAATGGTCAGTCCCATATTGTAAAATCTTCTTTGATTGTTTTCTATCCTTGACCAGACATGGTTGTTCCTGGCTTAATCTGGGGTGAGCTCTTGTCCCACCAACAGAGAAAGACTGGAAGAGGTACGTCCCAAAGCTCCTCCAATTCCATGATGTTGATTGCTGTGTGCTATTATTATTCTCCAGGAGTTAGTAACCATGCTTTCAGCTAAGAGACAATAAGTCATTGTGGAAGCACATTTCACTACAAAATAAAATAGACCCATGTAAAGTGTAGCTGAGTGCAGTTTAAGCAAACCTGTTACACTTTGCTCTAAAATAGACTTAGAAATGCTCATGTCATCAGATATCAATCCCCATAGCTGAGGCTTCAACAATTTCAAACAACTGAAGAGTATTAATGACTAGCCATAGGGTAATGACATCTTAAATTGCTACATCTATTTCAACAATGAATGTATGACTGTGCCCTAAGGTTCTCAATTTCAAAAGGACAGATTATCAGAAATTAAGTGTACTGGTTGATAAAGACAGCTGCACTGACAAAAGTATAAAAAAAATATATGAAATTTATACTCCAGACAAGGGGAAAAACTTCTGTGGAGGGTTTTCAAACCTAATTAGCTAAATAATAATTTCAAAAAGGGTATTAAATGCAAGTAGAATTACTATTAAAGCTGACATAAAGGGTTGCTCAACACATTTTACTCTTTGGAAAGCACTGAGAATAGCTAAAAGTCAGGTTGCCCCGAAAGCAAAACAGAGTCCAAAAGGGAAATTATAACAGAAAGAATTGTTTATGGGGAGGGGAGGGGAGGGGAGGGGAGGGGAGGGGAGGGGAGGGGAGGGGAGGGGAGGGGAGGGGAGGGGAGGGGAGGGGAGGGGAGGGGAGGGGAGGGGAGGGGAGGGGAGGGGAGGGGAGGGGAGGGGAGGGGAGGGGAGGGGAGGGGAGGGGAGGGGAGGGGAGGGGAGGGGAGGGGAGGGGAGGGGAGGGGAGGGGAGGGGAGGGGAGGGGAGGGGAGGGGAGGGAGAATCTTACATTCTGTGTATGTTCAATCAACATGAAATTTAAGCTGTGGGAGAACACTTGTTAATTTCATTCTTGACTGGAAGTACTTTTGCACTTAATGTTGCTGACCAGTTCTAGAAGATTAATTAATTTGTAAATGTTACTATCACTTTTCAAGTGTACTAAGGAAATGGAAATAAAAGCAGATTGTTATCTCTAAGCCAGATCTAAATATTAATGTATACTTGTAACTTTGATATCAGGAATCTAAAATGGATGGAAACAGCTGGAACAAGTTCATATCCCTTATCTGTGGGTATTTGTACTTCAAATGTGACAATAAAGATCAAAATGCTTTCTCATTTGAATATTATTCAGTAGAAAGTGTGACATGAGCCCACGTACCTCAGTCTGCTTCTAAAGGCCTTTATCACCACTAAAATTCTTTTTCAGAAACATGAGGGATGAATTGCCCTGAAAATTATATTATGCGGCAGGCATAAGAGGCAATGTTTCCACCATATCAGTGATTGAAATGTGTGTCTGATTTGTGTACCTTGCAGATCTGACTGTCCAATAAGTACATTTTAATATGAGTAAATTTATCTTCATGCAAGTAGATTCTGTACTTGCTTTCCTAAAAAGTGTATGTTTGCACTCTTGGAGATGATACAATAATTTTACACAATAAAAATGTTATCATAGATCTCTCAAGCATAGTTAGTGCCTTTTTATTTCAGAAGTTGTGCTAATATTGAGAATAAAGTACTAATCAGTATCAGTGTCCTCTGTTGCATTTTTAATGCAACAGGTATTCCACTAAAATCTAGCTGTCCCCTCAAGAAAAGGAGTTTCACCTTTTTCATCAAAAAGCACTATAATCTTCTATGGAAGCACATAAAGGAAGAACTTGCTGAAAATAGGAAACAGGTAACAATGGTTCCAAAACACCCTTCTAAACATTGAAAAAAAAAAAAAACAAACCCACAAGCAGAAAGCAAGAACAAACAAAATACAAGCAAACAATCAAACAAAAAACAGGGGGGAAAAATGGGATGAGTCAAAATAAGGGAGAAACAAAAAGTCTCTTTCGGTCCTTTACATTTTTGTGCAATCATTAACTGCATAATGAATCTTAGGTGGGAGCAGATCTGTAACCACACGTTTTTATCAGAATGGAGATTGAGCCGGGTCACTAGGTTGTGATTTCTACAGACCAGTTGCTAAATTTCCAACTCAGGTCTTATGAATGGAGATAAGTTTGTTGACCTCCATGCTAATGGCTGCTTGTGCACATCAGGAAACTCATCTAGCTGATAGAAATTACAGTCACCAGCCAAGGGAAAATTAGCAACTGTATTGGCCAGATCTGAATGAGCATGTGAAAGAAGAGATGAAAACCTGCGCATTGTCAACTCACATTATAGCAAAATAACATGAATGTCCCTTTCTATGATGTTTAAATGCAGAGCTATTTATAAAGAAATGTCATAGGAATGTTGTAGGTAGGGAAGAATTCCTAATATTTCAGGGTAAAGTTACATAAAACTTAAGTTTTATGGAGCCATGTTAATGTTCTACCAGCAACCTTTCAGCGTGGTGTTGGCAAATCCACCACCTATAAGAAAACGTTAGCATAATACTGCACCTCCCATGATATTTATAATAGTTGATCCTTTCATCTGCATTAAGTTATTGAGACATTTCAGAACAATGCTAGAAGTGTAGGTATAGGTCTATAACAGCAGGCCACCTGGTGTCCTAGGTTATAATATTGGGGTGTATTCCATTACCACCTCGAGCTGCAATCTCATTCTTTCCTTATCTCCTGACTCAGACATAAGTCCCTCCAGGAGGACCTGTTCTTTTAGCCACATGACTGATAAGATCACAGCATTCTATTGTGAGATGCTCTGCCCAGAGGGAGGAGCCAAACGATGCCATCAAGCATATAAGCGGGATTGTGCAGACAGCAAGTAGATCCCCTCTCCCAAGAGGAACAGCTGAGACCTTCTCTACACCGGACCTCCAGATGGAAACTACATCAGTCTACAGGACCACTGCTTGGACAGAACCATATCTGCTACCACCGCCCTAGCCAACAAGTGTCAGGTTGTATCTCTTACTCTGTCAGTGGTTCTTCTTTTGTGCTATTGTATGTATTTGGTTCTTTGTTTCCTTTTTCCTAATAAATTGTACTTCTGACTTAGAGCCTATCACTGGTTTTGCTTTTCAAACCAGGACACCTGGTAACACCTGTAACACCAGGGCCTACAACATGAATAAATGTTTAAATATAAATACCTCTTAATAATGATTCCAAACTGGTTTAATACTATTCTAGAAGTTAAAATAGCTAGCTGTGTTATGCAGTCTGTAGTTGAAACACTCCCATAGAAATGAAGATTGCAATGGTCTGTAGAATAATTATTAAAATATTTATTGCTAATGGACCAAATTAATTTTGTGAGATCTTTTATTTTTATAAGAATTTTGATAAATGTTTGATATTCACAAAGATATTTGCGAAGTCAGCATAAATCCTCACTACAATCATAGCTTAATTACTACCATTGTTAGAGTATGTTTTGGTCTGAGAATACATATTAGATATATTAGAGCTGCAGGCAAATGATAGCCCTTTAACTAGAACCTGACATGAGACTGCTCTAAGAACACTGGAAACTACACGCTCAGAATAAGAAAATTCTGAACAAAACAGGTAGCAGTTGAGAAGCTAACAATTTACAGGCAATGCTATGAAGGATGGAAAGATCTCCCATGAAAATGGAAAGTCAATGTGCCAGACTCCAGAGGTATCTGGAGGGGAGCACTAGGGACTTCCTAATGGTCTGTCTTGAAAGACAAAAAATACCAGTGCTACTATGTCAGTAAAAACATATAAAACAAAGAATGCCTGGATTAATGGTGTCAGAAATACCAAATTTGGACAAAGATATATGTGAACTATGACCATTTAAGAATAATTAAGGATTGTTTACTAAGAGGGAGACCAGTTTGGGCAAGGAAGGTACAAAGGAGATGCAAGAAGGCCAGAAAAAAGGTAGAATAAGTTATGCAAATCAGAAGTGCTGTGGAGCCTTCCTGTTCTGAGGAGGCTGTAATCTGATTTCAAGACTCCTCCCATGGGACACCTGATAAAACCCCACGGCCCTGGGTCTGCTCTTGCTTCTGCTCTCAAGCTCTCTGGGCTTTGCTTGGGCTCCTGGGCGTACAGCCATCTGCTGCAGCTTATGGACGGTGAAGCCCTGGAGGGTACTTATAGAAGGTTATGGATGATTGCATGCAGTGTGTCGATGCCCTAGATCCATGGTTCCCCCCTCCTGTGAACCCCCACATTTTTCAGTTTCTGTGAAGCTGCTTGTATCTTTCCTTACCCTTTGTTCCTAAGAGTGCAGCAAGGAGTGAAAACTGCCAGGATGGCTCAGAGTTGCTACTGTCTGTCAGTTTCTGCCCCTCTGCCACTCCATCCCCCCTTTCCCTGAAGGAGGACATTAAATAGAGATTTTTGGAGTTCACTTGAGTTAACAAAATGAATTAAACATTTAAATTTTAGCTTGTAAAAATATGTGTTGAATTTTAACCTTTTACTTAAGAAACCTCTGCCATGCTACAAAGGACATAAGAAAATGCAAATTTCTGAAGTTTTTTCCATAAAGAACAATACCAAGTGATGCAAAAAACCCAGAGAAAGGGGCTCCTCTGTCTCCAAGCCCATTAAGACTGACAGACATACTCAGATAAACACCAAAGGACCAAATGCACATGCGCAAAGTAGTAAAGTTCAAAAGTTCAGTCATGAGGAAGACCACTAATTCTGGGACCAGCATTATTATTAGAAGCAATACTGAACTCCGGCTCACTATCATGAGTTTAGGATTTAGGACTAGCAGAAGAGTCTATCCAATTGCATGAAGATTTGAACCAGGACCTAATGCAGAATTCCTTTACTGCAATTCTTACGTAAATATAACTACTTTGTTCCAGAGTTATATGCTTCTACAATGAAGACCGTCTGAAACATAGTGGACAAATTTTATGAGTATAATCTTTCACCTCTCTACTTTGGTGTTTAGAAAGTAAAAGCAATGCAAAACACAAACTTTATGGAAAGAAGACTATTATCAAAGAAACATATCTAACCTTTACATATCTCTATGCAGATCTCAAGGGAATGAGCTGTGGCAACAATAATGACAACAGACAGTGGCTATGACTCCAGAGGAAAAAATGTAGACGGTAGAAAGAAGGATTGCCATGACTGGACTTTCTGTGCTTGGTAAAATGCATAAGAATAGGAAAAAAAGGTGCAACAAAGTCCTACCAGCTGTCCAGAAAGATTATGAACTTCAATAACAAAAGAAAAACTAAGGAAAATGGGGGACTGTATTAAATAAAGGGGGTACCCTGGTAATGGAGGATGCAGAGAAGGCAGAGTTACTGAACTTCTTTGCATCAATCATCACTGACAAGACCAGACCTCAGGAATTCCCAGACTGGGAGACTAGGGAGGCAAAAAGGTGGCAGAAAGACCTTCCCTTTGGCAAGGAGGACTGGGCTGGAGTCAGGCAAACCAGGCATCCACAAGTCCATGGACCCTGATGATGGATACCAAACTGGGCTACTCATGGTTGTCTTTGAAAGATGCTGGTGATCAGGAGAGGTGACTGAGGATTGCAGGAAATCAAATGTCACCTCAGTCATTAAAAAGAGCAAGAAGGAGGACCTATTGCCCCATCAGCCTCACCTCAATCCCTGGAAATTTGATGGTGCACCTCATTCTGGAGGCCATCTATCCACATGAGAGGCAGGTGATGAGTAGAAGTCAACATGGACTCACTAAACAGAAAACATGCTTATCGAACCTGATTGCCTTTCATAATGAGACTCCTACGTGGTTAGATAAGGGGAAAGAAGTGAGTTTTGTCTGCCTTGACTTCAGCAAGGCTTTCAATACTGTCTCTCACTCCTTCCACCAAGGAAAACTCAGGAAATGCAAACAGGGTAGGTGTATTTTGAATGGTTTGAGAGCTGGCTGAATGGTAGGACAAAGAGTCATAATCAGTGGCAGTCTATCTGAAGACCTGTCTCTAGTAGTGGCCCTAAAGGTTCAATACCGAGTTCAGTATTAATTAGCACAATGATCAATTACTTGGATGAAGGGACAGATGCCTCACTAGCAAGTTCACTGGCAACACAACTGGGAGGATGGTCAGTATGTGCTGCCATCCAGAAGGCAAGCTGGACAGATGGAAAGAGACGAACCATCTGAATTTCAAGTGCAAAGTCTAGAAAAATGGGAGGAATAACCCCAGGCACTAGTACAGGCTGGGACTGACCTCCTGGGAAACAGCTCTGTGGAGACTGATCTGAGAGTCCTGGTGGACAACAAGCTCTCCATAAGCCAGCAGAGTGTCCTTGTGGCCAAGAAAACCAGTGGCATTCTGGGGGACACTAGGAAGAGCATTGGCAGCAGTTCAACAGACACAATCCTGTCCCACTACTCAGATCTGATAAGGGCACATCTGGAGTGCTGCATCCAGTTCTGGGCTCCTCAGAGCAAGAGAGACATGCAGCTCCTGGTGTGGGTCCAGTGGAGAGAGAGGAAGGTGATTAGGGAACTGAAGAATCTCTTTTATTAGGGAAAGGTGAGAGATTTAGGCCTGTTCAGCATTGAGAGGAAAAAACCTCATAAATGTCAGGAAGTATCTGAAAGAAAGGTGTCAAGAGAATGGAGCCAGGCTCTGCTCAGTGTTGCCAGCAATAGGATAAGAAGCAACAGGAATCTCCACCTGAACATAAGGAAGAGCTTCTTGCCTTTGCAGGTGACTGAGCACTTGAACAGATTGGTCAGAGAGGAAATTCCTCACTGTGAATATTCCAGAATTGTCTGAACACAATCTTGTGCCACATGCTCTGGGATAACCCTGCTTGAGCAAAGTTGGACCAGATAACCCCAGTGATCCCTTCCATCCTGTGATTCTGGGATTTTGTGCAAGAGAAAAAAATGTGAAGCATGAAGGAGACATAAGTCTTAATTTAGAAGATTTACTTTATAACAAGAAAGACATCAAACTGGAAGAACGCACCAATATCATGGTCTGAATATCCATAGTGAATGATGTAGTGCCAATAGTGTCACGCCCCATTGGTATAGGGCATGATGTTCATTATAAATTCTTGTCAGGTTGAACAAAGACTCTTGATCACACGTCAAGGGAACTCTTAGGCTAATGGATATTAGTCTTAACTCCAGAAACCAGCCAGCTTACCTAGATTCAAAAGGTTTTGACTAAGACGCTGTGAAATTCTTACAATACACTGCTACAAAAGGTGTTGGCTAACAAGCACTTAATCTTGCACAGTACACTTCAATAAGTTCTCTGCTCCCACAGCAAAATTCTCAAAGGTGCAGGCTTATAAGCCACAAACTTCTTTATAAATTATCTCCTTCCAAAACAGGCTTCAAAACACAATCTGGGGTAGAATAGGATAGCTGTGCTTTGACCAGGCAAAGTAAGCTAAGAAAACAAAGATTATCACCAGTCCTTAGATCTCATATTGGTATGGCTACATGGATGGTCCAGAGCTGGTGTTGCAAGACAAAGAAAACAAAAGAGAAAGAGGAGAGAGTGAAGGGGCAGGTGCAAACTGTGTCCCTTTATACTTTACCTGGTGTATGTCTCTTTTGTAAAATAGACTTTTTGTGCTCTTTTGTTTACAGATCCACAGTCAGCTCTTCTCCAGGAGGTGAGCGGGAAGGTGAGAGTGACTGAACACAAGTCTCAAGGCAGAGAAGGAAGTTAGTTCAGAACACCGAGCCACCTCTGCAGGGCTCTCCCTTCCAATCACATCTTTCCTGTCCCAACAGTTTGAGACAAAACATGTTTAGACCTGGTCCTCTACAGCCGCCAAAGGCACAACAGCTGCACTAACAAGGGAATAGTAGACCCAAAACACAGACTAGCTCGAATAAAGGACTGAATTAGTGGGACTATTTTGGGACCAGTGTTCAAGCCAGCTTGAGAGGAGTTGGATGCAATTTGGATGAATATCATACATTGTGGCATACAGATATTGCTTAATGATTGCAACTATTACATCACTATTACTAGATAAAGACAGAAAGAAAAGACAACATTTTCCAAAAATTAATGGAGCTGAGTTCACTAATCCCCTCTTAGATTAGAGACTCCCAAGTATCTAAGGGCTCTGGGAAAAAGAAAATGCAAATATTATACAGAAGGCTGAGTCCCAGCAAAATTTTCAACCCTGTCCCTATAATAACTTCTAATGCCCTTGCTACAATTCGCATCTGTTCCACTGTGCAGATCACTACAGAAAAACCTTCCTCTCGAGAACAATCTCATAAGGCAGAAGCAGCTGCTCTTGTTCCTCCTGCTCTCCCTCTTCAATTCTTTGAAGTCGTGTCACTAAATTTCAAATGATAACTTTGCTTTATTACTTCAGCTTTCAGTGGAGTTTAGGGACAAGTTGGTAGCAAAACTTAGACTTACACTGTAATTCATGGGAGGCCAGCTTCACATTCAATACCAAACCCTAATTCCCTCCAACCTTGTTTGCTAACAAAATTAATTTTCCTCTTTAAAATTTAAAATAAACATGTTTTGATTTTTCAGTAATTGACATTGGCAAAATTGAAGGGATGTTGTTTGTATACTGATTTTTCTGTTGAAAAGCCAAACTGCAGATAATTTGGCCTGGTGCCAAGTCTGAGTCTCTTAATTTCTTCTTTTTCCAGATGTCAATACAGGCAAGATAGCTAACATCCACCAGTGGCTAGTCAAAAATTCAAGTACAAGAAGTATACTGGAAATATAAGAAAGAAAGTCAAGAAGGGGCACACACCAAAACAGCCATCTTGTCACAGTTTAAACAGTTTGTGTTTATGTCTGCTACAGGTTTTTCCAGCTACTTATCAGCAAGAATAGTAGAGAGTTAATAAATCTGTGTCTCCAGAAAATAGCAGACATGCAACAAATTAATCCTGTAACACACCATCATTTCTCAGCTTTACAAATCAATAACTGGATTGCAAAACACAACAACCATGGAACAAAATAACAGCAGAACTGTAAAGTTCTAATCTTTTTTTCTAGCAATATATGTTAAGTCAGATCTTTGAGGCAGATGTGCCTAGCCATGGTCTTAAATGAGCCTCCCAAGAGGGTGAAGGGTTTCAGAGCCAAAAAGCAATTATTTATTTGAATAAAAATTAGGAAGATTAACTATGCGAAAGATAACAAGACATGGAAGAGTTCCTTTTTCCAGCTCAGTCACTTCATACTGTACCAAGTTGTGCACAATGCCTGCATTTGTCCTACCTCTCTTACAGCCTGACTACCTGCTCTTGAAACATTTGGTTGTTTCTCCAGCTCTGTGTTTCAGTCACAGGCTATTAATTCCTGGTGTAACTTTTTCATTTGTTTTTGCCTGTTGCATCCAGTGCAACAGTGCATCCTCCCAAACATTCTATTTCTGAACAGATTAAATAATTTTTAAGGGAAAGGCTCCCTTTCTTTTTTTACATGACCCTGTATTTCTAAAGTAAAAAACAGAGAAAAAAAAAATTTTAAAACCATAATTAATTAAGGCATTGTCAATCACAATACAGCAAATCACAGAGGACAGATACAAAGCTTAATAGTGTTATAGGTTAAAATGATCCAGCCAAATTAATAATAAATAAAAATAAATTTTTATTTAGCAATCAAGATTTGGTCGAAGACAGCCACAGTGAAAAGGACAGTGCCGAGCCCAGGATCGGGGCTGGGTGAGACACCGGTCCAACCACTACAGCACAGGGTCTCCTATGTTCACACCGACCGTCCCGTTCAAGCAGTTTTTATACCGTTTATTCTGCCTGAGGCAGAGTTCTTGGTGATCAAGCTTTTCTTCCTTTCAGAGTCCCACATATTCATGGAGTTTCTCTTATCCACAGAGCTGAACAAAACAGTGTCCAGAGAGCGATGTCTGTCCATGACTGAGTTACTGGAAATTGGCATTGAGATGTATCTTTCCGATGGCTCCAGCTATCTCAGTCTTAGATATTTATCGAGTCTATAATCACTTGGGAGTTCCTCAGATCACCTTGGGGAATGACCCATCTGGGGCAGCTATGTTTATTTGTTTGCAAATGAAATCCTCCTCCCTTTTGTCAACAGTGGTTTCCACATATGTGAGACAATCCCCTGACTCTGTCTCATGTGCTTAAAAACTTACAAGTATATTTTTCGCCAACATAACATATTTCATATATATTTCTCTTTGTAGGCATGGATTATCCATAACACACATAACAATAGTTTTAGATACAGCCTTTATATTTTGGTTATAGTTTTTGTCAGGTGTACTGACATTATTGACTGGTGTATGGCACAAAGAATGGATTGTGCTTTGATTTGCTGCAGTCTGCAGCATTGCCAGGACTGCACATTTAAATTGCCTCTTGACCAGAAATTAAATTTGGGTCAGTATCCAGTCCTCTGTGCAAATCATTCATGCATATAAAGTAACTGCTGAAGAACCTTGCATCCATATTTGCAATCCCTTTCCTGATTTCATTCTTAGCTCCAACAGGAGGCAAGTAATTTTGATTGTACAAGCAGTTTTCTTAGTTGTATGCTACAATATATACATAAAGCAAAGTTTCATCTAAAAATTTCCATTCCAAAATTCAAATTCATTGGACATAGACAACCAAAAAGCCAAAAGACTAGGCTACAAAATATCTCTGGTCATAAAAACAGGAGAGCCACATCTTTTTGTCATAGCCTTGCCACTTTCTGGACTACTTGGACACTGGGAATCAGGATTGAAGAGAGTAAGTTTTTGGTAGTGGAGGGGCTACAAAGGTGGTTTCTATGAGAAGCTGACAGAAGTTTGCCCCATGTCTAATAGAGTCACTGACAGATGGCACCAAGGTAGACACACTGACCACCAAGGCCAAAGCCAAGCCATAAGTAACAGTGGCAGTGTTTGAGGATAACTTTTTAAGAACAGGTTAAATCTGCTGTGCAGTAGCACCTGGAAGTGAGGATTGAGAGTGTGTTGGAGAAGCTCACCAGACACCTAAGTGAGTGGAGAAGGACAGGCGGGAGGTGCTCCATGTGCCAGAGCAGATTCCCCTGCAGCCCATGTTGAAGACCATGGTAGGCAGGTTGTCTATCTTCAGCTGATGGAGATCCATGGGAGAGCAGATATCTGCCTGCAGCCTGTGGAGGACCTCACAGCTCCACAGGGAAGGGTTAGATGTGCCCAAAGAAAGCTGTGACCATGTGAGAAGTCTGTGCTGAAACAAGATCCTGGCAGGGGCTGTGGCCCTGTGAAGAGATGGACCACACTGGAGTGGATTTCCTGGCAGAACTTGTGACCCCCATGGAGACTCACACAGGAACAGGCTGTTCCTGAGTGACTGAACCCCACTGGATGGATGTCTGCTGGAGCAGGTCATGAAGAATGGCAGCCTGTGGGGAGGGCTCTTGTTGGAGGAGCTCCTGGATGATTGTTTCCTGTGGGAGGGACCTCACATTGGAGGAGAGGAACAGTGTGGGCAGGAAGGCACAGCAGAGACAAATGTGTGCTGAACTGTATCCAGTTTCCATTCTTCATCCACCTGTGCCGCTGTGGGAAGAGATAGAGAATTTAAGCGTGAACTTGAGCCTGTGACAAAAGAAGGTGTGTGGAGAAGGTTTTTTAACATTCTACTTATTTTTTCCCCATGATCCTACTGTGATTTGATTGGTAATAAATTAAATTTATTTTCCCTAAATCAAGTTTGGTTTGCCCATGATTGTAATTGGTAATTTATCTCCCTACCCTTATCTTGACCTTCAAGCCATTCATTGTTGTTTCTCTCCCCTTCCACTTGAGAGGGGAGTGACAGGGTGACTTTGTTAGGCACCTAGTGTCCAGTCAATTTCAACCACCACAGGGTGACCAAAGAGATCACATTCATGTCCTGATATAGTAATGAACACAGTCTGGCAGGAAGTCCACAAAGAAATGCATGCTTTGGAAATCTAAAGAGAGAAAATGGGCCATTTTGCAGTGGCAGTCCAACTGGATCAGCCTCATACCCCATCGGACTGTAATCAAAACGCCATACTCAGAAATAAACTTATCAAAACTCTCTGATTCACTCAAGTGAATTCACTCAAGTATTTGGGTAAAGGTTTCCCAAATGCTTCACTCAAGTATTTGGGTAAAGGTTTCCCAAATGCTTCATTTGGAGGAGAAACAGATCTAAGGCACACACAGCTCCTCTTAGCTCTTATGTCACAGCTTCTCATCAAAATTTGATTCTCAGCATTTCAAGATCAGATCTGTTTGCTACTACCCAATATAAAGCATTCATTTTCCTTATGTTTCAAAAAAAAAAAAAAACTTATAATTTACCAAGCATCTGTGATGAGTATTTATTAATTTTAATCACAGAAACCTCATATTTCCAGAGAAAGAGGTGATCCATAAATATAAAACTAAATATATTGCTGAGTACAGTAAATATAATATTTAATTATCATCAATTGCTATAAGTAACAGTCAAGGGCTAACTGCTACTACTACAAATCTCATGCAAAATAGAAAAATTTATGTGTTGCTGCTAAATAATTTAATTTATTAAAGTTACACTTCTGCACTCTACTTAGAAGAGAGGGTCAAATATATGCAATCATTCCTTTGCACAATGGAAGCTAGGTAACTACAGTACTTCCAGGCTGCAGAGTCAGAATAAACAACACAGCTAAAAATTATACTCTATATAAAGCTTGGAAATGTGCAGTTCCAAGCAGTATAGACTGATCAGTTTCACTGAATGTTTTAACAATGAAACTCATTGTAAAGAAAGTGTAATAAGATACTATTAGTTCTCACTGGTTCAAGATAACAGCAAAAATAACAATATCAGCAGCCTCTGATTGTTTTATTTTTAGTAAAAAATTTCAGCTAAAACAACAAAAGTCTGTAAGTCTATATGAACTTTATCCTGCTTTTTCTACTAGAGTTTGAAACAAAACACCATCAACACTGTGAACAATGTTTCCATCTACCATGTTACTAGAAATACTATGTAAACACTCAGGTGTGCCACTTATGCGAAAGGAGATGAGTCCTAACCGTGAGATTTTATTTCAGAAGTTCAATTACACGTGCAGTCAAAATTCTAGCAGTAAATTTTTTCATCAGATACCATGTTACATTGTTATGGAAAGGCTTGTGTGTCCTCCCAGTCAAATTGCTTTTCCTGTATACATTTTGTGGGACAGGAGAAACCAGATGGAAATGAGGAGATAAATGGAAGATTGTCCACAATACTGTAAATATTATGACATAAAAGATATAATCTGTAATAAAGAAGTGATTGAAAAACAATAACCAGATGGAACACAGTGATGAAATGGAAAACACTTCCACCTCTACGTCATTGGTTCAAAGGCAGCCACAAGACCTGTGACTCCTGAACATAAAAGCAATGACTCATTTTTATTTACACCATATCTGGAATGTCTATGAATTTATCTCACATTCTGGATTTCATTATTCTATCCCTGCTGTGATTTTCAAACCTCCAAGGAACTGTCGGTACCAAACCACTTTTCTTCTACAGAGGGCACTTCCAAGCCACCACTGCAAACACCAATTCTTGTTCTTATTTATACAATCTTTTAAAGACATTCACAAAAGCTTTTTTTCTAGCTATATTTCTTTTGGGGGTTTAAGAATCAATAGATCGACAACATCTGACTAGATGCCAGTGCAAATTCCTTTTCCATTCAGTTAAGGCAGCTTACAAAACAGAGTCTGAACTTCACCAGCCCAGAAGACTTTTTGAGCTTGGAGACAGAATTTACAATACATATTCAATATCTTATTCCTCAAGACACCTAAACAGGTCAAAGCAAAAAAAGTTCTTTCATATATAAGTACAAAAATATATGCCTGTTTGGGGCAATTTCCAAATCAAATTATTGTTTACCAGCATGAACTGCACAGAGGTTCAGTTGGAAGTGAAAACATTTTCCATCAGTTTTAAGACATTTTCCTAGTCTTACCTATATTGAAATGGAATAGTTATTTATGCTCAAGCAAACACATATAATTAACCACAAGAATTAAATAATTTGAAAAAGGTCCTTACATGTGTAGGTTAGAAAAGGAAAAATTAAAATGGCAACTTTGGATGACTTTGCTTTTTCTGCAGTGACAGAAATTCAGTTTTTTAAATTAAACTAGTTGCATGTTATGCCTTTCTAGGAGCATAGTGTAAATGTCAAACATAATTTTCTTTCATTCCCAAGCAAAATTCAAGGTACTGTGTGAAACAATATGTAATTACTGACTCACTTGATGTGACAATAAATAGTCTCTCAATAACTTAAACTAGCTATTTATGCCAACCAAAGGACACTCTTCAGATGTGCTTTCCATCATGTTTTAGGAAAAGGAGACAGAGAACATTTTGTCTTTTTTCTTCTGAGGTGCTGTAAAGCTAAACACTACAGTCATAATTCCAGGTCCTCCCAAATCCCTCATTTTCCACTTGAAGAGAAAGAAGAGGGAAGAGTACTAGCGTAATTTCCTAAATTTAGGCAATCACGCTGTATCTTTCTGTTAACTCTCTCCTCCCCATGAATTTTCAATCCAGAAGCTAATTTCAGATCAAATTTGTGAAGCAGAACTCTCAAGTATTCTCCCTGTAAATTTCATGAAAATTGGAAACTAGAAAAGAAAGGCACAAATATTATATTGTTGACATCAAGGAAAAGACTACAGAATGGGTTTTAGTCTTTTTCAGCATCAAATAATACACCCAAGAGAGCACCACAAAGAGTGTTACCTGATCTGCAAAGAGTTTGTACCTCATGTCAGGCTGGCACTCTGGTCAATATGACTGAAGATCATATCAGGAGCTCAGCTAGCATTAGCCACAGGAGAATTCAGAGCAGAGAGCAATGCTGCATATTCCTTGACTGTGGCAAAGTCTTTAGTGAGTTTATGCCATTTATCATACACGAGGGGATATGTATCCAAGATGAGCTCATGCTGGCAGCATTCCTCACTGTGGAGACTCTAGCATCTTATAAAGCAGCAATGCACATTGAAGCTCTTTGTCCACAGGATATTCATAACTCCTCTCATTTTTATAATCCTCTCCTCCATTCTTCCACATGAAATATCAGATATTTAATAAAGCATAAGCTACTCTTGCAATCATAGTACACTTGAGTTAAATTTATCCTAAAGCTTAAAGAAAGAAAGCCACAAGAAACTTCACCAGTTACGGTTGTTTCTTAGGGAAGATGTTTTCAGAGACTTGAAAATACTCAAATCCTTATATATGAAATAATTTATAACATCCTAACTTTTATAATCATTGAAATCTACACTGAGAAATCAGAAAGAGAACTTTTCTTTGCCTTGTTTGGGTTTTTTTGCAATTTTTTTTTCAGAGACTGTGGATGGCAACCAGTCCAAGTTCTTCACACCACCTACTTTCTCCACAGCTGCCTGATGAGATAAAAGGCTCTTCTGACATCATATAGCAAGTTTTCTGCCAATTGATTTTTTATATATATTTTAGACAGGGTTATCAATTTTACTTATTATGATTTCTGACCTCAAACTCATTTGTCCTACCATATTTCTTGTAAGTAATATGATGAGTGGCAGAATGTATCCATCTTCTGTCATGGCCCTCTGAACAAGGCCTGTAGGAAGGATTTTTCTTCTTTAAAAAAATGTAATTTTTATGTCAAATTAAGGTTACAAAATTTGTGAGGAACTGCAGTTTTCATCCTAAAAATACAGCCTACAAAACAATTATAATATATAGGATATATATATATATATATATCCTATATATATATCTCCTATATATATAGGATAATATATATATTATATATTTTTGGTTTTATATATATAGATATAAAATTAAATAAGATGTAAGATATCCTATTAATATACAGACTGAATTTTTTTCTTACCTTTACTTTTTTTTCAGTAAGCACGCCACAACAACAATCAAATCGCTGTTTCTCAGGGAAGAAATCAGGTCCATGCATTCCTATATTGGGTTCATAGAACACATTATTCATACAATAATAATCTGATTAACAGTGTGAGAATTCTAAGAGATTTAATATGATTTCAGCTGTGTTGACTATAGAGTCATGCTGCTTAAGAAGTGCAACCTCATTTTTTCAATTATTTGTTATGAAATTCATGCACTTTCCTATCTAGGTATGGTGAACACTTTATTCTCTTGCCAAGCTAACTCTAACTTCTGATATATGTGACAGTTCAAGCAAAACATTCTGAAATTTTGCCAAAACCCTGAACTGCAGAGGATGTAACCTTATGCTTAGAAGAATTACATTAACTTTTGTCTGCCTTGTTTAGGTATTTTCACATTTTTTGTTCAGCAGCTACCAATAGCAAAAATTAGAAAACAAATCAGGAGAGACTACTCTGAACATGTTTGACCTTATTTAGAGCTGGAAAGCACTTAGAACTTTCCAAAAATCCTAAAATTTTCCCAGAAGTCTTGGTTTAATACAGAAAAGGTAAATAAATATAACTCAAAATTGAATTTCTGTCTAATTTCAATTACCATTGGAAAAACACATAACCTTGCACAACAGTTAAGGGCAGAAGAGAACTTTCAACAATTAGGTGAAGTACAAATCCTAAAGCATCTGCAAATTTACCTATCTATTACAAGTCACATCTGTCCATCATAAGAGGAAAACACTTGGAAAATATGACTTCTGTTGTCCATTTTACCTACAGAAAAAATTGAGAGGGTAGCAACCTAAACCTAGCTTGATATCTTTCATTTCTTTCTGGAAAACTGAAATCAAGAGAATTATGAATATTCACTACACTGTAAAGTTAGTGGTTGTGGAACAAGAGGTTTGGGATTGCAATTTAAACTTACTAAATAAATAAGTAAGATAAATAGATTGATGAAAATTGCAAATTGTTTTGTTAGGTAACATATATCCCAAGGGTATTTTTGTGAAACTCCACCACAGTGCTATGTAGTAACTTCTAGAGTTTCTGTTGCCTCCAAGCCAAAGGACTCGATATTTCAGCACAACCACAGAAGTTGACAAATTAAGTTAAAACACTCACAGCCTCAGTTCCCAAAAGAAAATGCAGCAGTTCTTCCATTTCCTTATGTCAGTAGAAGACATTGATTAGTAAATCCCTGTGCAAATCCTAGCCAGGCAATAGCACATGGCTGGGTTTCACAGTGCGTATCTCCTACACTATTGTAAAAACTAAATGGATTTTAAATCAAAAAGGTTTGTTTTCAATCTTGTGCTGATAATCCACTACTGAATGTAAATCCTAGCATTCTGTGCCTTTGCTTTGAAAATACTCAGGATAAAAATGTTTTTGAGTAAGAAGTGTTTCACATAGGGAAGGAATATAATGGCTATATCATAGGATGTTTTGGGCTGAAAGGGACCTTAAGGATCATCTAGTTCCAGCCCCTCTGCTGTGGGCAAAGACACCTTCCACTAGACTAAGTTACTCAGAGTTCCATTCAGCCTGGTCTTAAACATTTGCAGGGATAGGTCATCCACAAAGGGGATGTTGGGTCGGCCCCAGCTCTGGGTCATGTGTTTCAGTGCCTCACCACCCGCATAGTTAGGAATTTCTTCCCAATATTTAATACATCTTCCACCAAAATATTTTGCTTTAAGCTAGAGCGCTTCATTGTCAACTCCTATACTAGGCAAGCCAGCACCAAGGACAGGGGTAAAAAGTAATAAATTCCAAGAGTGTGCGTCATCACACATTATCAATACAATCCCCACCTTTCCTACCACCTCTCATAAGCAAATGCCCAAGAACATCTTCCATTCTCCTTGGTCTGAGGAGGTCTCAGCTATGATTTGTAAACAGCCCAGAACTGAGAAAATTTTAATAAGAATTCACAATATACCTCTGTAGCATAATGAATCAAGGCAAGCTCTTAGTTTGACCCATGATTTGACCCACTTATATAATAGAACTTAAATAGTATGAGGTAGATGTGCTTCAGACTGCTCTGGACTGCAACAACAGCCCTCTGCATGACAGCCCCTGTTATATACTCCCCAAGAAGAGCAGTGGGACCAGACCAGGCAAAGAAAGCATATAGACTCCAGCACATGATCATTTTTTTGTCCAGGGCAAGGTCAGATTGAACATCTGGCATGTCCAAAGAATAGCCATACTGGAACATCATAATGAGGAACAGTAGGGGCCAAACAGCTGTCTATATAGTAATTAGAATCACAAATGTAAGGTATATATCCTCCTGTTCCGAACCGGACTCTTCAGAGGGCATACCTCCTTAATTGCCCAAAAGACAAAAGATATGAATCTTCAGAGTTTGAAGCCTTATGTTACAGAAAGATCAACACACTTCTCAAATTCATGGATAACATCCTCTTTCCTAAGAGAGGTGCTATCATGATACTCAGAATTCATACCCAGCAGGATTTAAGTACTCTAATTGCTGGAGGCCTTTGCTATTTTTGTTTTGCCTCTATTTCCTGATGCTTGCAAATCATATTCTATGCTGACACTGTGTCTGAACTTCACACAGCTGCATAAACTTATACAACAATTACATGTATAAAAAAGCCCAAGTTTAAAATGGACACGTTTATCAGTTCTGAATTGTGAACCACGCACAACCCTCTGTGTCCAAAAGGAGAATGTATTTACACACACACAAGCTTGACAGATTTCCATTATTTTCCATACTGAAAATAACCAGATTTTGACCCATCAAAACAATTCACACTGAAATATGTTGAAGTAAAATGGACTCTCCTGCTAAACAAGAGAGACTTGTCTCGTCTGTTTTTCCTGCTGCTGGTAGTGGCCTCCCTAGATCACGATCATCACTGTAGCCACACACTGCTACAAATGGTGGAGAATGTGGGCAACCACTGAGGACCTTGACTGGCATCCCTGTGAGTCACCCTCAGAGATCCCCATCTTCCAAGGTAAAAAGGTAAAAAGCTTATGGGGATGGGAATTCCCCAGCAGCTTACTGGTACTGAGCGATGGGACTAACATCTACCATCACTCAGGGGGACACTTACGAATGGTTTTCTCAGGAGAGGGAGTTTTTAAGAATTACAAGCAGCTACTCTACCTACAAAAGGACCATTAGACAGACTCTTGTCAAATTTCCCGACATCTGCTGCAGCTTATGAACAATAAATCCCTGGAGGGTACCTATAGATGGTTATGGACAATTGTATGCAGCATGTCAATGCCCTACATCTGTTGTCCTGTGAAGCCCATGTTCTTCAGTTTCTGTGAAGCTGCCTGTGCCTTTCCTTACCTTTTTTTTTCCTAAAAGCGCGGCAAAGAGTGAAAAGGCCACAATCGCTCAGAGTTGCTACTGTCTTCTCCGTCACTTTCTGCCTGTCTGCCACCCCATCCTCCCTTTCTCTGAAGGAGGGAAACCTCCAGAGCTGAAGTGGAAGTGCTGCCGTCCTCTCGCCGCCCCGTGTCCTCTTTCACCCCCGTCTCTTTCCATATCCGCCGTTCCCTGCCTGGGAAGGCACTGGCCACGCTGTCCCAGGTGCTCCTTCTCAAATTGGTGCGACTATGCGGTTTTGAGATCTCCTCTTTCTCGCTTCGTCCTTCTTTTCCAACCCCGTGCCTGCCCTTCCCCCTCACCCGCCTTCCCCTTCCTGCTGCAGCGGCTCCGGGCCGGGCCCGGGGCTGCGTGAGGGCAGGCGGGGCTGGCGAGCCCTGAGCGGGCCCGGCCCCGCTGAGCCTGCGGGACACGCGGGGCAGCCTCGGAAAGGGCAGAGCCGTGTGCTGCAAGCTGGCCCACTGCTGCTTTCACCCTTCCTTGCCTCACACTCATCATCATCAGAATCCAGCACAGAAACACCTACAAGACCAGTACCAAAGCTGAGATCAAACACGAAGGACTGTGCCCCTCGTGAAAGAAGAGACCAAGAACAGCACCCGTTCTGGTGAGAAGATAAAAGCCAAAGGAGAATGAACTATTAACCCACTAAGCAAAAATATATTAATTTAATTCAGTATCATAATTTTTGTTATTTTATTCTCTATAATTAAGTCTCAAATGCTTTTCTGTTACTGTTAATTCAGCTTAATAATGTTAATTTTAGTTTTGTAAACCATTAAGTCATATTCCCAAGCATCCCTTTGTTTTAACCTATTTATAAACAGAGGAATTGTGCAGCCTTCCCATTCTGAGGAGGTTGTAACTTGATTTTTCAACTCCTCCCATGGGACACCTGATAAAATCACATGGCCCTGGTCTCTCCCTCTGCTCTCAGGCTCTCTGGGCTCTCTGGGCTTTGCTCGGGCTCCCAGGCCTCTGCTCCCTGCTCCCCCTGGCACGGGGGGCCGGTGGGGGAATAAAATGGACGCTTGTGCTAAACAACAGAGACTTGTCTGTTTTCCCTGCTGCTGGTTGTGGCCTCCCTGGATCACGATCGGCACTGTAGCTACACGCTACTACATTGAAGTGTCCATATCCATTGACAACAGGGTGTATCTGCCTTATAAACGGAGTGTACAAATGACACTCCGTGAAAATTTTTGTTTCCGTGATACAAGGGAGACAAAGTAGACCCATAGGCAGACCTGGATGGTGCAGAACTAACTACAATGAATGTAGTTGAATTATTTATTATATGGTGCGATCTTGAAATCAACACATAAAAAAGGAATGATTAATTAAGATAGGAAATCATTGATCTACAATTTCAGACCTATATCAGACAATTTGCAATGTCAAATAGAACTTAGGGCACATGAAATCCATATATCAGAACTGCTGGCATGGCTTTATGAAACCTTTTTCAAAACTACAGTAGCAAGTTTGCTTCTACATCATATGTCTGTAGACAAAGAAGAAACACAAAATCCTTGAACAATTATTTTAAAGTTTTTCGACTGAGTTAATTCTCTCAAGTATCAAAAAGAGTTTCAAAGTTACCCTGCAAAGGGAAAAAATGGAAAGTTATGTGCAAAATAGATTTTAATCATTCAGACTCAGGAATTTTCATACCATTTAAAAAAGCAGCTTGACATACTTTTGGGTATGTCAAGCAAATATATATGGGCTTTTCATAGTCTAGTCTGACACAAAATTAAAATAAGCAAATTTTTCAGGGAAATAATAACACAAGATTTTTATTTGACCAGTCTACTCTGTTTGACACTACAGTCAAATATTAACTGGAAAAAGTAGTAATTTGCATATTTTGCACAGCCGATATTTACTGAGCGCATTTCTGATGAATATGTTTGATATGATCAGAACTCATTTCATCTTGCAACACAGACTGATAGAAACATTCAAGTTTTGGCATCTTCAAAAAACAAATCTCAGAACATTTTTTTGTTTACTGTCCTAGCCTTCTTTTCTTCCCCACGTACCCTGGTCCTTGGAACACATTTTCCAGGAAGTAGTTTATACTGACAGAAATTAATTCAAGTTTTCAAAACCCGTGTTCCACAATGATATAAAGGAATTCATTCCATTCCAAAATAAAAAGCTTTCAAGGAGAGTTTGAAAAGAAAAAACCACAATAACTGATGTAAAACTTCTCCACAGTTTCAAAGAATAAAATGTGGCTTTTGTATTTTATAGTCTCCAGATAGCTTTTATGCATTATTATTAAGTTACCTTAAATTAATTTTTTAGTGATTGTAGCAGTGCTGTAATTTACTGCCTTGCCATGCTTAACATTTTCACAAATTGCAGGTGCTCATTACAATCCAGTGATTTTGGAATAGTTTTCTGGAATAAAGGTCAACATCTTGAAGTTGCCCTTTAATGTTCCGGTCAGTAGGAAGCCCTTGACCTAGGAATGAATTTAACATCTACTGCCTAACTTTATACCCCATATGTATGGATTTGAAGGTAGATAAATACTGCACTGTAAAATGATCTTCCGAAGGATTTTAACACATCCTTAGATCTCCTAGTTTACAAAAATACCAGTCTAAGTAATTGTGTACAGAAAGATGGACTGAAGCACATTTTACAGAGAAAAGGCTTGTGTATTTTGTAGAAGTGTTTTATTTTTAATGAGCTATTCACTTTCTGTACTCATTTTATTTAATAGCTTAACCTCCTAACTCTCTCTTCTCTATGGTAGTGAATTACTTTCCAGAAATAATAAGGAATTTTAAGCATCATCATGTTGCTGGTATTGTCACTTGAAAATGTGGGTTGTCATCACCTCATCGCCCCATCCTGGTCTGCTCATTAGTGACACTCTGTATGGAAAACCTCTAAAGATCATTACCACTGTAGTCTAAAGCCAATGTGCCATCATAATGAAAAACAATTCAGTAGTTCCCTATGCTCTGTTAGTTGTTTGTCATAAATGAGTTGTGGAGATTTGGAGTGAATGATCCATATCATATTGAACCGTCCTTTTTATCGTTGACAATTGGAGGTGACTGAAAAGCTGGGTCAGTGTCAGACTGTATCTAATTGGAAACCTTTTCTCATTAACGCTTGATGTTGACTTGTATTAGTTGATGAAATTAGAACCACAGTGGAATGGATTTTATTACATAGAATGAGCTGGTTGAGCTCTCTTCCATTTCAATGTTTTTTTAACCCCACCCCTGGCTGCTAAGAAAGGAATCCAGAAGCAAGGGAGTTGTGAGTGATGCAGGATTAAGAGGAAATTGAGTAAAAATGTCAGTGCTTCTCAGGAAATTGAAACCATGTGCATATTTGTGCCGCATTTGTTTCAGCAAAACTTTTCTGAAAATATTTCCTTATTGATCATCTGAGGTTTTTTCTTTTGATTCAGGAGTGGAACAGAAATGTTTCCCAAGTAAAAGGAAAATGGTACATTTTGGGGTGGGGGGAGGGGGAAATACATGCTTGTTTAGAAGAAAGAAGAAATGAGGAGGGTTTTTTTATTAGGTTAGACAGTCAGTTTTGCAATAAGAAGAACATAATTCATTCTTCAAAAATGCCCCCAACCCTGAATAATCAATTTTCCTGTTTATCAGCTGCTCTTTGAAGGACACCAAGATAAATTCATAACAATGAGAAGTTAAATATAACTGCATAAGCCTACAGAAAATACACAAGTCATGATAAAAGACAGATAACATAAATTGTGCTATACATACAATTTTTCATAGATGTTTGATGAATTAAAAAAAAAAGCAATAGTATCTACAAATTCATTTTAGGAGCAAATTATCTCAACTATATTAATCATAGGACAGTCTGATATAGGATCAAGATGCCTATAGACTGTTAGATTGAGATAAATTCCATCATTACAGAAATTCAGTCCTACAAGATAGGCGGCAATGGATACTATTACAAAAACTCTATTTAATGATCTTGTCCTCTAACCCACAGCTTCTCTCAAATATAGCCTTTTTTCATCAGAAATTCTTTAAAATTGAACACATAAGGGATATCTTGCTGCCATCTCCTTAGGCATATCTTTAAAGCCCATAAGTCACAGCTAATTGTGGACAGGAATCTCAGTAAATATTGGAACTGGAAAACTTGAGATCAGATCTTATAGAGCAAGAGGTTTCTTCCCAAGCCACTTGCATGAATCTCTCAGAAGTTTTTCACTTCCATCCAACTCATGATTCATGACTTTTTGCCTCAGAATTTTTTGGAACAAAAAAAACACCCTTAGTTTGCCTAAAGCTCAAAGGCATGTCAAACCCACCATGTAAATAGCTTAAAGTCCATGATCTCAAAACTTCTGCATCTGAACAACCAGTTAAACTGGTTTAAACCCTCAAAAATTCCTTAGTCTCATTCCAACAGAAGTAAGAGGTGGTTTGCCAATGCCCCCTCCTTTTCAGTTTAGTCCGAGATTGATCTCAAACTTATTAGATTTGTAGCTATTGTAATTTGTAATCACAGGTACCATATTGTAATCACAGATGCTATATTACAAGAAGACAAAGAAAATTGACAGTGTAAATTGAAAAAGAAAGAAATAAGCTAAATATAGTGCAATATCAATATTATTCTTTTAATAACACCTTTGTAACAGATTATCTTATATGTTGTTGAAATGTGTCACACATTATGTTTATTTTTTCAAAAGTTAAGCTTACAAGGAGAAGAGGAGGGAGAGACACTGATCTCTTCTCTGTGGTGAGAGCGACAGAATGCAAGGGAATGACCAGAAGTTATGTCAGGAGAGATTTAGGTTAGGTATCAGGAAAAGGTACTTCACCCAGAGGATGGTTGGGCACTGGAATGGGCTCCCCAGGGAAATGGTCACAGCAATAACATGACAGAATTCAGTAAGTGTGTGGACAACATTCTCAGACAGGTTCTTGGGGTGCCCTGTGAAGGGCCAGGAGCTTCATTTGATGATCCTTCTATTTCCCTTCTAACGCAGAACATTCTGTGATTCTGTGTGGGACTCTATTGTTTGAGATTTTAGAGTGAATTCGTATTTGTTTGGGTTATTGGAGAAAAAGTAATATGCATTTTTCATCTGTCTCAACTAAGAAGAAAACACAGAACTTGCCTACTAGTCAGAGAAACCCACATTATAATTATCTCTTGTATTTAAATGACAAGGTTGTGTTTAGCTACCAGTGGACAGAATCCTTTACACTTCTCTTCAGTCATTGATTTACATAATGCAATGCTTTCAGCTCTCATTTCCTACTCCGGCATCATGACAGTACACTAGTTGCTATTTTGCTTCTAATTCTGTTACTGCTTGGCTTAATGGTCCTTAGATTCAAATTTTGATTTCCTGAAGTTTTCCTCTGAATATGAAAGCTTTGTTTCTGCTTAGAGAGGACATGTTTGGCTCAACATAAAAAGGCAGAATCAAAAATCATACTACTTTAATCTTTTCCCCCCACAGCCAGCATCTGAATAGTGAGGAGTATATTGCATTGCAAGTATCAAGGTGGTGCTTGGAAATAAACTTTGTTACAAAGACATTGTTCTAAACATGTCAGCTTTCCCAAGGTATTTTTTAAGAACTGCAGTTGTGTTTAAAATCAAATATATACAAGAAGTAAAGGAAGCTAGAGAAAATAAAAATAAAAATAAAATAATATGAATGTGTGATGGAAAGACCTGAGATTTCCATAAGTGGGCAAAAGTGAACAATTGGCACCAAAGTAGGAAAGATAATTGTGCTATTTTTGATTACAAAATAAGGCAAAATCCAAAGGAGAAACACTGGCTTTACTTAGAAATCAGTGTTTTATATAGTTTTTTTTTAAAAGCCTTGATTTGGAAAATGCAAGTATAAAAAAATCTGGTTTGATTCTTTATGCCTTTCAAACAATTCCAAACTTCATTTGGATATGACTGTATGTGATGTTTACATACACAGGGTCAACATGCTTGGCTTACTCAAATCCATTAATAATCTTGCCCTGATTTACTTCCATAATATTTATGAACCTTAATTATTAAGAAAACATCAGACAATAACATCCAAACATGGGCAGTTACTGGTTAAACTCACATGGCTTCCTTCCCAAACTGTCTTTCAATGACCCTCCTTCTGAGGTTTCAAATGCGGTTTGAAGAAGAGCTGCAGACATTTTTTTGGCACCAGACTTGAAACTCATAATGGGCACATTATTTGGCCACATTATAAAATAGCATCATCCATCTAACAAATGGAAAAAAATTTAATGGGTGCACTCTTAATTATAATAATTTGGAAGAGAAAGACATCAGCTGAAAGTGGTGTGAGAAGGTCATTCAATGAGATTTGTGACTTTGGAGTCCCTTTTCAAGGTACAGTATGTAATTGGACTCAATGATCTTAAAGGTCTTTTTCAGCTTAAATGATTATATAATTATATGATGCTAATCTAGAGTTCCTGTTTTTCTTGGACTTTATGATAAATTTTCCTTTTTTTCTGGCATGTAGGCAAAAGCAAGACATGGCTACTTGATGCTTTGGTTGTGTTTAGATTTTATTGGCACAACAGTTTCTAACATTGTTTAGAAGTAAAGCAAGATTCTATCACTAATGGTCAATGAAAAGGAGAGATACACAGATGGGTATCTCTTTACCTACCAATGGATATTTGCCTTCAACTAAGATGGAAGACAGAAAGGGCATGAAGAAAGAACAGAAATTGAAATAAATCTTTAAAATCTCACAATAGCTGTGAGTCAGAAAAATACTTCACATGCAGCTCTTCTAAGCTGTTGCATTCATAACTCTCTCTATTGCACAGGTTCCAGTAAATTCACAATAAAATATGTATTGAACCAACATACTGTTGTTTTTAGTAAAGGGTACAACATTCACAAGCTTTTATTCACTTTTCTTTGGAGGTTATTCCTCCTTTCTTTTCTTAGGAAAAAAATTGGTGCCTTTTTTCCAAGAACCAGGGACCACTAGCACCTGCAGTGAGACCTGTGCTCTCCTTCCCCTCTAGAAGACCTATAAGTGGCAAGGCAGGAAACTGCAAGAGCACATGCAGTAGACATAACCTATCTGTGTCACATAAGCAGATGTCACAGATAAAAGACATAAGTGCCTGAGTGGTGGGATACGCACCACTTTCTTGATTCACTAAGTTACTTCCACCTCAGGCATGTTCAGGAGGCCAGACTTTTGGAAAAGAGAAACAAATCCAGCAATTACTAGATACTTTTTAATATCATAGCTATTGACACTCACTTTTAATAACATAACTTTTATTAAAGGTTAAATATAAATCCCATTTTAGTCAGGGAGTCTGACTGGCTGTTGGCTGAGAAACAAGATAAATTAATACTCTGTCTCAGCATAGACAACAGTACATTATTACAAGTCCATATGTGTGACCCTCAACCAAGATGTCTATAGGAAAAAGAAGCCCTCTGACACCCAGGAACATCAAAGCTAAATGGCAGACAATGGATGTGAGATCAAAACTTAATGATACATTATTATGACTGAGAAACAATTTGCTTAATGCAAATAAGTCGCTATTCAAAAAATGCACTAACAGCTTCAGCTTCAAGGGTAATGTTAACAGTATTGATAAGGCACTGACAACAATTTACAATTTTACTTATTTCTTTATTATCTTATCTGGAGCATCTTACTGACAAGTTTGACTTGGTCTGAAATGGTTACAGTGTCTGATGGCTAACTTCAGAAAAACATCCTAATCACGTTCCCATGTAAAAAATTTTAAAATAGAGACATTTATTTTCCCCTTCTCTTTCTTCTGTTTTCATTTTTAATTGAAATGTTTCTTGTACAAACATATGCTGTTGCAATGATAGGTTGCAATGGAGTGCAGCTTTCTAGTATTTTACTCAGAAATATGTATTATACACTAGTCTGATTGCCTTAATTTTGCAGGAAACAGGACGCTATCTGTATGGCCCTTCTGTGGCACATAAAGATGCAGCTGCTATAAATCACAGAAATGGTGACATTACTGAAGGGAGAGGGAGCTGCATGTAGCATTTTTCCTGACCTCTTTGCAAAAGAGTCAAGTCTAGAGTTTAATGAAATGAAATCTCTTTCAAGGGAATCCGAATGAGGCTGCCTCTACAGCACTGTTCTGTGGAAATTATTTTGGCTGGCCTCTGAG
This sequence comes from Taeniopygia guttata, assembly GCF_048771995.1. Taxonomy (NCBI): domain Eukaryota; kingdom Metazoa; phylum Chordata; class Aves; order Passeriformes; family Estrildidae; genus Taeniopygia; species Taeniopygia guttata. The sequence continues at coordinate 70,347,596 of NC_133063.1, read as the reverse complement.
AAGATTTACACCTAGGTCTTCAGTGTCAGAAGTTAAGGTAGGCTGCATTCACTACCTGGATCCTAAAACCAGGAGCTGCCTCTGAAATTGCTTGAAGTAAAAATGTTTTAGGTACAGAAAAGATATAAACAAATTAATAAGAGCCCAAGATCACTATAACTTCCATATCAAAAAGTATTAGCCTACCTAGAAATTTCCTTACCATAGCAGGGAAAGAGATTAAAGTTGTTTTTCACTCAAAAAAAGGTCAAAGGATGGAGTAAGCTATTTTCTTCTTGTTAATAGTAACAGTTACTGTCTATATTACAACAGTTCTTATACTAGGCACAATATTTAGTCAGAAAACTGTTTTTCCTGTAGTAAATTGAGTAAACTAACATTTGAAAATCTTTTCATGATATAGTTTTCTTTAATAATTTTTATATTTTTCTTAAAACTACTACCTCCATCAATAAGAGAACAAATTTCAGTAAAGAATTTGGTTATTGCTTAACATAATTTGCTACAAAATTATACTCAAATAAATTCCTTTATTACTCAAGCAACTTAATTATTAAAATAGTTTTATATTAATAAACCACTACCCTGTCATCAAGATAAAGCAATTGGTGATTTTTTCAGATCTTAGCAAATACTAATAATATACTTAAATTAAATGTTTTGATGTATGTCCCAATTTGCTTAATGTCAAATAACTGCAATATCATATATCTATGTGAACATTTATTTGATTAGCTGATCTTTAAAATCACACATTCAAACAGTTTGATTGAAGCTGGTAAAAGATGGTGTTTAGGGTATTCAAACATCTAAATACAATTATTTAAAAGGAAACTGCCAAACCCCCTGATTTCTAATAGAAAGAAACACCTTTTCTTCTGCAGGACTGTAAATGGTCTGAATTCCTCATCACAGATTACAGGGAGAAAGGTCAACCATTATGCAAAATAAATGATGGGTTTAGAACAATCACTATATCCAGCTGTTACAAAGTAAGCAGACTCTGTGAGCCTGCCTGCCAGGTGCAGGCCTCTTTTCCCTGCGGGGGTGATCATGATTTCAGAAAATGATGCAGTAAACAATATTATAGATACCCAGGGAAAATACCTACCAGTATATTTGGAAACCTAAGGGCCTTCTAGACAAATATAGGAAAAAATATTTTGGCTGATTAGTTTTATTTAAAAATTAATTCTTTTAATGAAATCTATCTGTAGAAATACTAAAAAATTATTATATAAAATAATTAACTATTAATAATATAAAATATTAATATTATAATATAATATTAATAATATAAAATATTCCAGGGTTCCCCTTTGTTGGATGAGTCACATTCTGCCACATTTACATCCAACATTCAATGTCCTGCATGCTTGTCACTGTTTGTAAAAAGTCATATAGTTATAAGTAAAAGTATTGAGAGAATTAAATGCAAAGTACCATCCCATTAGAAATGCTATTACCCTCTTTGGTGGGGAAAAGTGGGTATTTTGTGACTCACATGTTCAAAATTTCTTTGCATTTTGAAGGAGCAGCTTCATGGAGAGCTCTCCATACTCATCTACTGCTTTTAAAATTTGCCTAGAAGCTTCATCAAACACTTTTGAATAAAAACATATCCAAAGGAAAGTGGTTCAATTAGGAATTCATGTAAATAGAAGGTTTTACTAAGATTATTGGTTCCCCAGGCAATACAGTGAATCCTAAAATCTGGACCCGCTCTCCCTACTAACAAATGACTTCCTGAATAATCATTCTCTCCTTTATTTTTTTTTACCTTTTTGTACTCAGAAAAAAATGAGGAACCATGGTCAGAGCCTAACATATGGCACATGAACTTCTGCCAGTGATTCTCTTTTCTAATTTGAAATATCCTTCCTGCTGTTTAACTCTTTGGTCAGCCTTAAGAGTACTCAGCAGTCCTCAGGAATCAGCTGTGTGCTTTAGGAATTGATTCCTAAAGTACTGTTAAAATCAGTGCAGAGATTCACCAGATAGATTTTCTTTTATTTACTTATTGATGTCAAGGACCTATAACCAGGAAATACAAAAGAATTAAGCATCCCAAGGCCCTCCTTGACCAGAAATATGACTTGAAGAACATGACTATAGAGTTCAAGATGCACAGAAATATAACAGCAGGTTTGTAAGCAGTGCTTGTCTCTTTCTGCATCTGCCGAGCATTATTCAAAATGGGAGAGGAATCTAAAGCACAGGAGAAAATTATTAGAAAATATTGTCCTGATGTTTCATGGCCTGTCCTATCACTGGCTGCAGGGTGAACAGTGAGCAAAAGATCTGTAGAAAGCCAGATCCATGTTGCTAATGTGCCTGGAAATACCTCATTCTTTGGAATTAATGAGACCAAACTTTTGTAGCACAAAAAGGAAGAAGCCTTATCAAGGATGAGATACTGGAGTACCATTTTATTGTCATCCTAAAATAAAACTTTAAAAAAGAAAAATTTGGAAAAAAAAGAAAAGAGAGAGGTGGAAAAAGCAAAGGCTTGGGCAAACATTTAAGGTTGGATCAACATCTAGATACATAGATAAGTAAAGTACCTCTAAGCAGAAAGTTACTGAAAACTGTGAACATTCACTGGAAGTAGTGCTCTATGGTATTCCCATGAATGAGGAGGAGCACCAGGGACAGCATTTTCCTGAGGGGAAGACTCCTCAAGGCTAACCCTGACTTCTTCCCCTTTTATGGCAAAGAATAGTATCATATATCCTAGAAGTATAATAAGGGACCAAAGAGAAAATTTCTGAGATTATATTTTGGCAGTGTGACTTTCCCCTGGCTTTGGAATTATAAGAACAAGCTTAAATGCAGCCAGGTCTATTTTTCCACTAGTCAGAAAACAAAGGTCTCAAAGCTAAAATGTCACATTTCTTCTTATTCTCAGATTGTAGTCAAAAGCTGAGGCTGACATTTTGTCTTTAACTCTGATAGTTGCAAGAAAACAAAGGAAATGCACAAAGATGTGAGGAACAAAGGACAAAGTATCCCTCAGATTTGCTTTCAGTTTCTGGATTTTGGTCACTCATGACTGTTACTGGGCCTTGTGCCACACAAGTCCTTTGATGTACACATTGACCATGCTGGCTGTAACCAGCCTTTTCTGTAGTGCCATCAGGGCAAGGAGCACTGTGGGCTCCTGGCCTTTGACCATAAGCACAGATGCTTCTAGTTGCTGTGTCAGCTTCTTCTGCCATCAAAGCTAATATTTTTTTCTTAACAGAAAGCGCTAATATTCCCCTCTAACTGTCCTCAGGCTATATATTGTTTTGTTAAGTTCACGATTATAATGATTTTTCCCATCAGTTTTAGAGTACTACACATGAAGATCTGGATTAGACAATAATTTTTCTCCCTGAAATAAATAAATTCATGGTAACGTTTTATAAAGACCTGACTTTTTTGGCATAGAGAACTGTACTGGGACCAATTTTTTAATAAGCCATTGCAGTGTTGATTTGCGTAAGTATTACTTGCCTTCTTCATTCCGGAGTTGTTTGAATCTTGCTCCAGTCTTCTTGAGTGTTGTCAATTCTGCTGGTGGAATGAAAGAGAGAGTTAACTCATGAATTCAAGCCTGGTGAAAGCACAGTGGCAAGTAACTCACTCACACTGATAATCCTGTAAGTACAAACAATTTACCAAGGGCCAAAGGCATTATTTCTTGATCTTAACAGCCTTCACTATGAAACCAAGATGAGATGTTGTGGCAACTATTCTTATTGCTGACTTAAATATTTTTGGGGTACATAATTCGAACAAATTGTTCAATTCTGTTCAATTTCAAGAAGAAATTGTTAAAAAATACAGCTGGAAAACTGTATATCATATATGTAATCATATCTGTTATCTCATACATGATTATCTTGAAGAAAATATTTTTTTACAGTCTACTGAAAGGCTTCCGTTGGAATTAGATGGTCTTTCGTTTCCAAACCAAACCATTCTATGATTGTTTTGTAAAAGATGTTCTTCTGTCCATTAGACACTATTTAGACCAGCTGCTGTTAGAGGATGAGTGGAAAACCAGGGGGGTTTTAACCTATTTTTTAACACTGAAATTTTCCAATGCCACTTTTCATTGCTTGAAACACTTCTCACTGAAAATGTGAGGACGTTAGCTTAGATAGCATGAGGAAGAAGAAAGAAGAGGAAGACAGATGTTGCTTAAGTTCTCATAAATCAAGATACCAGCGAATACATGAATAAACAGATACAGTGCTGATATATTTGCTCATTACTAAGCATAGGCACTTCACAAAAATTACTTACTGTTACTTGTACTGCATCTCCCCACCATTTTCCCCCATTTTCTCCCTGCCTCAGTGGAACACATCACATACGATTCTTCCTATTTTTCTTTGTTTTCTCCCTTTTCTTTGTTTTCTTTTCTTCTGAAAGGTTTCCAAATAAGGATAGGATTTAAATCTGACTATGCAATGTTATAGGAACACAGAGCACAGAAATTAATGTAATAAGTGTGATATATAGCACAAGACAGTCTTCTATCATTTATTTGCCATTGTGATTTGTTAGGGAAAAACAGGAGAATAAAAAGAAGAAATGGAAAAGTTCTGTCAAGGTCACCAATATTTCTCTGGTGCAGGACTTCCCCAGGTGAAATTATTTTAATTTACAAATTTGGAAAGACAAAAAGGGCCCTGCTGTGAAAACAACAATATTCACTGTAGCGTGTGATGTTGATGAGCCCCACCAGATGATAACGCAAATTGAAATCTCACATTTCTAAGACCTTTCATTAGTGGGGGGAGAAAATAATGTGAAGAGTTATAATATAGTTAATGGTATTGCAGGGTTGATCTCACTAATTTAACAATTGTGTTACGTGCATAGGTTATCATACTAATTAGCTTCATCTGGAATATTAGTCATCTTAATAGAGGGCTTTCATGTTTCCTTTTACTTCAGTCCTAAAGCTTGTAGTTGGATGGTTTCACACGGCAATAAAATTCACAAATCTCACAAAAGGGATCAAAACTGTATTATAGGAATTTAAACAAACCACTCCATTGTAGACATGCCACCAAAGGGAAAATAGCACAAGAGAACTATCCAGTAAGTTATCAGATTCAAGTATAGGAGAGGTACACCCCAAAAATCAGAAAAAAAATCTGGAAGGTGCCATATACGGCTTTCCATATTTTTGTTGAGTTTTTTGGGTTTTGTGTTTTGGGATTTTTTTGTAATCTCAGATTCATCCTGCAGACTGCTATGACAACCAATATCGCTAAAGACTCAGCCAGATTTAAACAAAAGAGTTATATGTTAAACAAGTCATGTCACCAGCAGTGATTGGCTCTGACAGAAGTAAGCACTTGATCTAGTTCTTCTCCTAAGTATTAAGCTTGCATTTAGCATCAATGCAACAATGAAAACACCTCCACTGTGAAAAACAGACTCCTGCAAAAAAAACGTAAATCTACCAAAACAAAAAAGGGGGAGGGTGGGGCAGAGGGGGTAGGGAGGGGGAAGATGCCTTTCAGGGTTTTTTTAAATTGCTTAATTACTTTGCTCCTTTTTTGTGATGTTCCCAGGAGTATTATAGCAAATAGACAAAGGCAGCAAGCCATTCAAAGAGATCTCACCACCATGAGAAGTTTTTATGATTGAAAATTAAATCAAAATTTATAAATAAAAATCTTATCATATGCTTGCGTTAATTTAGCAGAAAGCAGTCTTGAGTATTTACATTGACCCATTTGCAAATTTTCTTGTTCCAAATTACAACAAATGATAGTTCCAGAGATGATCTACACGTCTTCTCTAAGTATCCTATAACAACTAGAGAACCCTTCCTTTATTACACTTTTTGTTTGCTCTTAGCCCAAAGCTTAAAAACTCCAAACCAGAAAAGCAACATTAAATGAAGCAGTGATCATAAGTTGCGGGATTTGTAATTTTCTCTTCTTCCCCCCACCATTCCCCCTCCCCGCTCCCTCCGCGGTCCCTTGTCCCGATCCTTTGTTCCCTTTTCACTCCCCCTCGCCACGCGATCCGGTCCCTGCCCCCCCCCAGCCTTTCCCATTGCCGCTCCTGCCTCCCCGGGGTCTCTGGGGTTTCCCTGCCCCTGTCCCCTGCCCTGTCCCTCTTGGCCGCGGCTCATGTTCCTCCCCCCGCTCCCGGCACGGGGTATAACCGACCCCCAGTCAGTGCCCCGGTGTCTCGGGAACACGCTTCTACAATAAACACGTGTCTGCACCCGAGCCCCGTGTCACCATTTCGTCTGTTCCCACGCCAGAACTGAGCCTTGCAGAGCCGAAGGGGAAAAGCGGCTGCTGCCTCTCCCCTCCTCCCGCCGTGCTCCCGCAGGCGTCCGCCCGGAGCTGGTCTCACACGGCAACAATAAGTGATGTTGTTATTCTTCCTACTGATAGGAAGAATAGTTTAAAAAACTGCAACATTCTTTACACAAATAGGCAAGATATGTAATAGTTTTCAATAAAATCTTTAATTTTATAGAGTATTGTCTTTCATTTTGATGGCTGCATGTTTCGTGGGCTCCAAAGAGTTTAGAATTGTCTCAGCTTCAAGGCAACTTACTTGCTGATCTATATTCTTTATTGAAAAAAAAGTTCGAAAGAAAATTTTACTTATTAGGCAATCACAAATACAACAGAAGCAGAATTCTGAGAAAATTCTTACTACTTAAGCAGAAGTTTGGAGAGGATTTGGAAATTTTCCCCCTATTCCTACTGCTTTACTAAGGCTACCATGAAATATCAAGTTTGCAATGTTAACATGATAAAATATCATTGTTTTGAGGGCAAAGAATCTCCAAGATGCACTACCCTGAATTATTTTTGTTAATGGAGATACCCTCTCATAATTATTTTCCCAGGACAGGAGATGGTGATTTTCCAAACTGTGTAGTTTGCTTTTGTATTTTCTTCATAAAAGGTGGTGACTTAAGGATGAGTTTAACTATTCCAAAATAGGAGTAATTTATATGAGCAAAAAACAATGTCTTTACATATTTAGTATTCATATCACTAATACTATTTGCTGCTTTTAAATGGCTTAAGTAAACTCAGACAGTAACTTTCTGCAAGTTCATGGCAGATTTTGTTTTCAATGTCTCTTTTATTGTCCATATCCCAATAGAAAGATAATTTTTTTTTCAGCTAGAGAAAACCCAGAAAGAAACAAATCCTCTCTGGCATATCCCAGTGATCACTCTCCCAGAGCTTAAAGTGAGAAACGCCAAATAAGATTTTAAAAATATTTTCATCTATGGCTCTGTAAAAAAGAGTATGAGACAAGGGAAAAATCATAAATACTCATTTTGATCTTGAGAGTATTAAAATCTCTTGAAAGGACAGAAAACAGACAGTAATTTGAAAATAATTTTTTCCGGTTGAACCTATAGTATTCTTCATTTGTATAATTTTATACACGGATAAAAGAATCAAAAGTAGTACTTAGTTTGGTTTGCCATTGAAGGTCTATAACTGAACATACATATTACTTTTGGAGTTCTGATGCAGTCAGTAGGAAACTATCTCACTTAGTTCATAGGAATCATTGCATTAAAGGAAAGACCTGTTGGTGTGTTTTATATTACATGGAAACAGCTGTTCTCATCATTATTTTAAGCTCTCCATAAAAATTGTGCCTGAAGAACACAAAGGTATTTAGTTATGCTACTACAAGAAGCTTCTTACAGACTTGGAAGACCATAAACTTAGTATTTCATACTATGTTATTTGATCATGTTTATCCTGCATGTTGAGGAACTATTCCTACAAAAAATCCTAACTGATTTGAAATGTTGTCTATCAGAAGTTAACTGTTTTATTCTCAACATACTGGATGCTAAGGGACTCATATTTGTAGGCTGGACTGTAAGCTTTACCAATAAACTGTGGGCTTTATTCTCTTGAAATGGAATGGAAGAAAGTCAGTGAAAACCGGAGCAAGGGAGTAAGTAAAAACAAGTCAGTGGCAGTTCTCTGCTTAAATGACCTCTGTGTTTTTGGCTATCTATCAACCTCTACTTCAGAGGATATTTCGCAGTTTCCTTTGAATAAAATAGAGTGAAGAAAAATGAATAGGCCTGACTTTTGGAGTCCTAGATATTTCTCAGCTCCATTTAAAGCTGAGAATACAAATTTCCAACTTAAAATATTTTGTTAAGTTAATAAATCTCTCCTTCTTAAAGTTTATGAAAGGGTGAACACAGGAGGCTGAGGTTCCAGATATTTTTATGCAGAGCAGTAAAATGGGAAATATCTATAAAAGCTGAGTTGCTCACCTTCTTTCTCAGCCCTGTGGAAGAAGATTTTGTTTGGATGATGGGTAAGATATGCTCTATCTACTCACGCTAATTCAATGTGACTGAGTATAAGAAGATGTTTATCTTTGCAACTGAAGAGAAGGGAACAGAAAAGTTAGGGGTTTTTTTGGTTCAAAAGGCCTAACCTCAAAAGATACTCAATGTCCTTCACCCTCAGGGGGCTGGCTTAGCGCACTGCTGAACCAGCCACTAATTGCTTTGTTAGATTATTTAATTAACCCTGAACAAACTCTCTTAGGGGATGCAACAAGGGGCATTTAGCCAATCTCCCTCAACATGAAAACCTTGACTGATGAAAGATGAGAAGGTAGAAAAAGCAGCCCCACTGGAAATTACACTGCTGATATTTTGCAGTGTGAGACCTACTCAACATAGTGTTTAATTAGCACAAATATCATTTCACACACCTATTTGTGATTAAGTTTTAAAACTTGAGAGTACGACTGGTTTTTCTTGGGATTCACTTTGGAAATTGACATTGTTTTCCTCTTGTCATCCCATCTATTTCTTGGGAAAGTAATTGACAGTAGGGGGTGTAACTACTGAAGAAAGAATGAGGCTACAAATGGTTACCAAGATACCAGTCCATTTATTTCAAGCGGCTTCTTAGGCCAGCAACAGCTGGCATTGTAACTGTCCACTCAAAAATCTCTAAAAAATGTGATGCAGAATGAGATGGTAGGACAAGTAGTAGCTCTGATGGAGGACAAAGGAAAATAAAACCCAATTGCAGTTTATCATATATAAAGTATACTTAGATTGTGCTAAACAACTGTTTTAACAGTAAACATCAGCAAACACAGCATACACTTCAGCACAGATCAATAATGAGTCTTAACAGAAACTCTACCCAAAAGAGCTGGTTTAGATTCAAGACTGGAAGGAAAAGCAATCCAGGTTAAAAATGATGCCTCATCTGAGCAGCTTCATATATTACTGAGGAGAAAGAAAAAGTTATAATGTTTTCAGTGTAACTTTTGGAGGTTTTGGCAAAGACTTTGGAAACTGCTTCACAATTTAAGAACAATTAAAACAAATATGATATCATACTATCCAGGAAAGCTACTGTAGGATATTTTATTGAATGTGTCTGGTCTAGCTGGGGTGAGCAATTATCAAACACTGGTCCATGCAGGAATGAAGACCTGCATAACTGAAAGTTTACACAGCTGCATTTTTTGGGAGCTCATGACATATCTGCTAAATTGTAATATCCAACACATGGCTCTTTTTTGATTATATTTATTAAGACATTAAGTATACCAGAATACCAAAAAATGGCCAAGGCAACCATGCAGTGTGCACTTTGAAATCTGAAGTACAATAAACTTTAACTGCTTCCTGCTCTGGGATCTCTTTTCCTTCATATTTTTCCACAAAAAACAAAGATGGCATCCCATCCCATGGATATAGCATGTACACACTCTCATGTGATTTTGAAACATATGTTTTCATACCTGTATTTTTTAAAGATTAATATAGCACTGTAAATAGTATCTTCAATGTCTGTTAGGCTGGAAATACTAGGAAATATAGGATTAAAGCTTACATTATTTTTTTAAAGGCCCCCTTTAATTGCTTGCAGAGCCATGAAAAAGCCAAAAGAATAAGTATTCCATGTGTGAGTCAACCCAAACAATGGCAGAGCATGAAAGCAAGTACTTGGGGCAGTAATGAAATATGAAATCAAGGGCCTCTGACTCTACCATCATTTTCTGTTTCAGTGTAAAGAATGACAGCCCAAATACCTCAATTAACCTCAGTTTTTATGACAACTCTCAGACCAATCTGCTACTATTGAAACATAACTACTTCTTTACAGTTTCCATGGTAAAAATAACTACCTTAATTTTTTTCCAAAAATCAGTTGGAAATTAATTTCAACAACTGGATGGAAACCAGCAGAGTGATCATACCACCAATACATTGCAAAATATGTTTATCCTTGCATTAAATCCTCACCCTATGGGACTCAGATGTTGCTGCTGCCAAAAAGCATGGAAGCAGTTGTGTTGTAGCTATGCCAACCAGTAGACAGCCAGACACTGTGACAAATGACATTCCCTCATGCATGAAAGAAAGGCAAAAAACCAAACATGCTATTGGAGTTTTTTCTGATGTCCAGCCATGGCTACAGGCTCATGTAGGCTACCATCAGAAGTATTTGTGAGGATATCAGTATGCCAATTCAGCATGAAAACTTACCTGTATTTTGCCAAGGAGCACAAATTCAAGGCCTAAAGGTTGTCTTGAATTCTGCTGGCTGGCAAGCTATGGACACAAAAGCCCTTAGGGCCCTTCTATGTTCCCTTTCCCAGCATTCAATTGTGCTTTCCAGCCAAACTCTCCCAGGTAATTTATCAAATCTAAAAATGGTAGTGGGTAATGGAAATATTTTTTGGTAGTTTGGAATGAGATTTGACAACTTATTCCCCTATTGAAATATTTTTGGCTAGCTGTAGTTTACAAGAAAATTTTATATTATAAAGTAAAATGTTGCTGTGGTAATTGATGGTAGTGTAAATATAATTTCCTAATTTATTCCATGTTTCTGCCAACCTTATTTTTCTAGCTGTCTTATACTTTATTGGCTATTAGACTGGAATATGGAGAGTGTCTTTTATTATTTCATGCAGAAAGATATTTCAAATTTTGCAGTATAAATCCTCTGCTTTTCCAACGCTGCTTCTCCGCTGCAGCTCAGTCATCAGAATAAGAAATAAGCTTATGGCAGTGTTAGGGTTTAACTAGCAATGAATTTAACTTTATTGCGATATTTATGAAAGCTTTTAAAATTGTGGTTAAGTTGAAATCTTCCATGTCGTTTCAGTAAATATTTTCTGAGGAGGAGGACTTGAAAAAATTGTAAAGTTAAAAGTTTTTTCCTCATATCTCAGATTCCTCTGCCTTCTCCTCTTCAGCTCTTTCCCTGAGTCCTTCCTTAGTGTCCCAGTGGTCTTGGAAAAATTGGGGGTTTTTTGGGTTCAACTGTATTTTTAGCAAAGATGTATTCATGTTACCTATTAGATAAGCAAGGAGTTTGAAAACTGGGACCAAGAAGCCCCAGGCAGTTTCTAGGCCATTGCAAGTATAGCAATTATTACCAGTGGTACAGCAGCTGTCAGAGCTGTTATTTGACTTTATCGAGTTGCACTTAGAGCTCTTAAGAACCAATTTGCAAACTGTTCCTTTACCTGAGGTATGTTTCTTGGGATTGACAGAAAACTGGATCTTGAGCACAGTTTTCCAAACCACTCCCTCTCCTTTTCAGAGGAGAAAATTGAGTGTGCAAAGAAGCTAGAGATTATTAGCATGACAGCAAAATAAATTGTGTTTGGTTAATGACCTATAAATGCAATAGAGACTGCTTGTTTGGGCTTGTTTGGGCATATTCTGAGGTGTCTTCCACTGGCTGAGAATTCCTGTGTAGCCAGTGAAACTCAAAAGTGTTTTTCAGGGCAAGATCTTCAAAGGTTTAAGTAATCTTTCTGGAGAAGTGAAGTTCTGATAATCTAATGTCTGAGGAAAAATGAAATTTTACTGATAGTCTGGAATAAGTAACAGTTTTCTCTTTCCCCTATAGCTCTCTTAGTTGTAGCCTGCTTGAACAGTCCTGAAAAGCAGGATCTTCTTACCTAACCTGTCTTCTAAGGATTTTATTCTCATAACTGGACTTTCTATCCTGCTCACTCTTATCTGCCTTCCCTGTGACCTACACATGCTATATTTCTGTCTGCATGAGATGAGGCCTAGAAAGTACCAGCCTACACTTCACAGGAGCTGCATGATTATAAAACTGTCCAACAAACAGTAAGCTGTGAATGGGAACCAGTTGGTTCTGCGGACTGTATACGGAATGTCAATATTTATCCTGGAAAGGAAAGGTTTAGCCATTTGGTTTATATCACAGAATTATGGAATGGATTTTGTTGGAAAGGGCCATCAAGATAATTTCATTCCAACCCAGGAACACCTTCATCTAGACCACATTTTTCAACTCCCTGTCCTTGAGTACTTCCTAAGACACTCACAACTTCTCTGGCAACCTATTCCAGTATCTCACCATCCTCATAGAAAATAATTTCTTCATAATGTCTAAACTAAACCAAATTTCTTTCCATTTATACCCATTACATCTTGTCCTACCACTACATAGAATCATAGAATGCCCTGAGTTTGAAGGGCCCCTAAAGATCATCTAGTTCTGACCCCCTGCCATGGGCAGAGAACTTGCCACCAAACAAGAATGTGGAAAGTGCCAGGGATGACTCCTATATAATTTCTGTGAATGGCCTGTTCTAGTGCCTCACCACACTAATGTGGCAGCCTGGATGACACAGGAAAAAAAAAAAATCACAGTATTTAAAAGTCATTTTGGTTTAGCCTTGTTATATTTGCAATGATAGTGAAGGTTAAAAGCATACAGTAAGAAGTCAGATATAGGTGAAGAGATAACTTTGAACTCATGCTACACACTCAAAGTCTTTGGAGTGCTTTTCAAAATCTAAAAATTTCCAAGAGCAAACTATATATAAAGTGACATGGCCATAAACAGATAACTGCAGAAAAGAGATGCAGAAAAGAAAATGAGACAGAAAAGAGAGGCAAGAAAGGATCCACAACTACCAGTAATTTTCTTCTTAGAGAAGACAGAAGTTCAAAATAACAGTGATCAAAACAGCTCTAAAACATGGAAATATTGAGAACAACTAAATATTTCAACCATGACAAAAAGCTGAGGTATTGTGGTTAATAAGCTTGGAGGAACAACTTGTCTTTTAGTCAATTCTTCTAAGTTTGGTCTTCTCCATAAGTAATAGTTTCAAGACAACTGATAACCCTACATCAAAGCATTTCAGTGCAAGGGGGGTCAGTAATGTCAAAGAAATCTTCTGCAACCTTATGTAAGAGATACCTGAGCATATACAGCAAGTAATTTTCTAGACTATAATGAAACAAATAAGAAGAGAGCAACTACCACCATTTTATTATTGAGGACAGGCACTGAAACTAAAATTTCTCAAATCTGCATTTTTTCTCTGAATCCTCTGGGATGCATTGCAGAAAGATTGACAAAATTTGCTTATTGTAATAACATGTTCCCAAAAGCATAATGAACTTATGTATTTTAAAAGCTGTTTTATTACAAAACCCTAAAGCATAGTCCAGTTTTTTTCCTGATTTAAGAACACAAATAAAATATCAGTGACATCGACAAATAAAAGCATTCAAGGGTTCAGCTTGCTTCCCTTGTACACGTTTGGGTTTCAATTTTTATCAATGGATTTTGGATTCAGCTTTTTCTGTTTCTGAATGTTTTTAAATGGGAGAAATAAGTTGACTGCAGACAAAATTAGGATACTAGCTGTGGCATATATTTAATTGTATATGCTTTCAAAAAATATTTGGCAAACAAACAGAAAAATAAATCTTAACTGGAAGTGCAATAAAATGGAAACAGAAAAGATAGAGGTACATATTTATGAGCAGTGAAACCATCCAGGATGCAGTGATGGTGTGAGTATTACAGATAAGAGTAAGGAATGAGATAATTACATAGCTGAAAAGATAGTTGCTATCTCATATCATGAGGATATTATGAAGGGAGCTTCTCAGTCTCTTTCTTTCCCAAAGGAATATGCAAAGAAATTGGAACTCATCAGGGTAAGAACCAAATAAAAGCAAGTGCCTTGCCTCTCATTGTAACATCTCCTCCTGGTGGTAATCTCAGTGACTTCAGTTTCTAATCTGGTAAGCAATTATCATTACATAAGAACAACACATTATTTTAAGAAAATCATTGTTCAAGTGATTTTAGTTTAATTCTACTAATCATTTTTAACCATATCCTGGGATCTAGCCTTTCAGTAATACAGCCCTTTCCAAATATGGCTGCACTTAACTGCAATTGTTTTTCTTCAATTTCTCTGGATCCTTTTTCTTTCAATAAACTATACAATTAGCTTATTAAAAAAAAAAAAAAAAACAACTGCAGGCAAACAAGGTAGATGGAATCAAATAATTTGTTATTTAAACACTGCTTTATAAATATCTGTGCCAGGCATTTTCTGTAACATGACAGTACCCTGGAGTCTAATTGAAGACCACTGGTTGAAATCACAGATCTCTTAAAATAATTTATTTCTGTATTGCTGACAAAAATATAGTCATAAAGACAAAAAAATTCAGCTGCTCTTTTAACTTGTCCATAAATATGTATCTGGAAGACAAAGGCAGCAATGGATCTTAATCTATAATGGCACAAAACTGTCTGAATGAATACACCTTTGTGAACAGACCAAAAGAGATACCATGTATGTGTGACAGGTATAGACTGAAATAAAACACATCTGCTAGGGAAAATAAATAACGGAAATACTGTTATTTCAAAATGGTATTTAAAAATACCTTTCTTTTAAGGGCTATGAAATGAAGTGCTCAACAGGTGTGCTTTGGGCAAATAATAAAAAAGTAGAGCCTCATGCTACAGAAGTAGAGTCTAAAATACATTAAGCTTAAGAAAGTCTGCAAAAAATAATTCCAAAAGACAGAGTGATTTGTGTGTCTTTTGAGCAATAATATATTTAAATTCTGAAAAGACAAAGATGAATTTTGCTGAAAGGCTATCATGATGAGAAAGTAAAGCCAATAATTTTTATCTCCTATATAACAGTGGAGGGAGTTAAGCAATTGTGAAAAGTGCAGGAAGCTGCATTTAAAGTAGGTCTCAAAGGTGCATCTTTTCCCTAGGCATACATGCTTGCAACAAACATAAAAATAGTAGAGTGCATATTTTGAGAAGCATGTATGATAAGAGGACTAGAATGTGAGCAGGGACCACAGTTCCTATTTGGTGAACACAGCGTTGCTCAGGCTTTGAAGCATCCTGTGTATTTATTCTGTTCCAGCAGAGGCTCTAGTGCACATCCATAGGATATTCTTTACAACACTGTTCATTTGCAAAATACTTTTTATCTAGCAAATTTAACAAAGAAACAAGAGTAAAAATTTCCCTTTGAAGGCTGGATTAGCTCTTCATACAACTCCTACAACAAAGGGTTGTCTTTTATATTTGTATTCTGCTTCTTTGCGGTCCAAATTAGAATGTCATTTAAAAAAAATGAATAAATAGATACAAGAGGCCACACAATAAATAGTATGAAAGTGTTCTTTGAAAACTATCCCTGTTTTTTACTTTTTTTGTACTGGAAGTCAAGATTGAGAGACCTCCTTCTGGCTAGCTAAGTCTCTGATTTTTCACTAAGCACAAGTATGCTTGAGTTCTGAGAAGGTACAGAAGCTGTCAGAAAAAGTCTTTGTGGTTTTCCAGATCAAACTTACACTCTCAAAGGTGAGTCAAGAAGGGACAACTTTACTTTAGAGATAGAGAGGATCTCAAGAGTTTTGCTAAACTCTTGTCCCACTGATGCACTCACCCACCCCTGCCCCAGACATGTCACTTCTGATACAGACATTCAGGGATGATGAAAAGGCACAGATCTGGAGCCTCAGAGCATGTGCCCAAACAAGAGTACTCTGCATTACCTAAGGAAAGTGGTACCCTTTACAAGCTTAAAAAAACAGTCTTAAGCAAACCAAGGAAAATCTCCTTTAAACATTTGTAGTAGAACAAAGATGTTCATCTCATGGGTGTGGATTAGTTAGTGGTATTAATAAAACTTATTTCACCTTTCAATACCCTACATTTCCTGTCATTTTTCACACATGGATGAACTACTTTGATCTCTGATCAGAAAATATTTCTAAACAGCAAAATTTCACAGCACACTCTCAGCATCCCTTGAGAAGCACATATTGAACGATCAGCTTTCAATTTTAATTACTTTATCAGAGGGAGGAACTGATAGTATCCCAATTTAATCTTTGCTTCTATCTAATTCCTCTTTCTAGCTCCTACATTTTTTCAAAAAGCTGGGGATTGCTCTCAATAGGCATTTTCAATCGCTTTCTGGGTTTAGCAGGAGGGATTTGCTGCCCATCAACAGAAAATGAAGACAGGAACACATGCACTGGAGAAGCAAATAACATCAGAGCTCAAATGCAGAAAAGAAAGGTATCACTTCTGCACATTTCTCAGTATCTGGTAGCTAATATCACTTGTATCCAAAATACCTACTGGAACTTAAATTCCAGAGATGCAAAAACAGGTCTTTACATCAGCAGTAAAATTTATTATTTGCAGTTTCTTATGTCACACAGTTCAAGGAGGATCTTTTATTTTTGTGTTGTTTTAATTATTAGGGCTGGCCAGAAAACTGTTCTGTTAATTTTTATTCAATTATATAATTTTCTGTTTACTCCTAGTTCTATTTTCTGCTAAGATGGAGAAAAAAAAAATCAACCAAACATTATACAACCATTTAGTCTGCACAATAAAGAATGCCTGAAAATCTGAATTATCTAATTGGCTAGAGTGTAAAACAGCAGAATTCACCACTCAGGGTTTATTAGTCTGTTCATTTAATTAAGATTATGCAAATTCTTTGACAAAAAGTAACATTTTATTTTAAAATTGCATTCTCTTTTTCAGACATTTAACTGTTTGAATTGTACTAAATGTTCGTTTGAGACAAGCAGCTTTGATCATAAATATGCACTTATTCACGCCCTGCCATGTCTTATTGATTAAACAGGATATTTCCTCTCTTGTTAGAATGAAGTTGCAGTTCAAAGGTTTTAGAAAAACATCCACTGTAAGAAATTGGCAAAGGAAGTGTGTAGTGCACTACAACCTCCAGAGAACTGCATGATGTTCCCTCTTCCCAAGCCTCTGTGTTTATTGCTGAAAAAAGAGTGTGTACAGTTTGTGCTGCAGTTGAAATCAAATAAATATTTGGGGAAAAAAAGGATATGCTTGAAGGAAAATATGAGCTATGTTAAATCCCATGAAATCAGGAGATATGTTTTGAACGGTTCATTTATTTAAACTTATCATGATGTATTTCATCCAAAATGTGCAAGATACAAGTGAATGCTTTGGCTTGTATCTCCTAAAAGGGCCACTAATCCTTCCATTATCTTATAGAAAAGCAATCCCAAAATATAGTAAAATTATTGGATCCCAGAAACATGTCATATGAAGTAGGGAGCTCACTGATGGTTTTTGCGTATAAATTTCAGTCAAGATGTTTGTGGGCTTCTTGCAGCAGAAGCAAAGAATGCAAAAGTTTTCTCTCTTTAGATAGAAGGACTAGGTTTGGGGGGTGGCACTTTAAAATTTTTCCCTTCTTTTTTCCTTTTTCCTAAAATATATGTGTGATTCAATAGTTCTCTGAAACTCCCACTAGTAAGTCCTCCTATGGCAAGTTTCAAAATGGAAACCAAATATCTCTGGTGCCTCAGAGAGAGCACACTGAATAATAAAATAAAACAAGGCTTTGTACTCACACAGCATTCTATGAGGGTTTCTAAATATTTCAAAAATACATGCATTCTCACAGCAAGGTGAATAACCATAGGAGATGGCAATGAGATTATTATCCTCATTTTGCTAATAGAAATACCAAGACAGGAAAGTTGAACAACCTGCCAAGCTTGTGGTTCATAGCCAGGAGAAAGCAGATCTTGTAACTCCTACTTCCCAATATTAACCAAGACAATTGCCAATGGCTATCCCAAGTTTGCTAACCTCAGGACCTTGCAAAATGTCCCTGAGATATCATATAGCAACTGGAAAAGGCACAGTCCAAAATGTATTAATCTGAATGGCAACTTTTCTACCAGAATAAACCCACTGAACTCTGAAGATTTTTCTGAGCCTAATCATCCCTAGTGCTATAAAAATGGAACAGGTTCTGGCAATTCCTGCCACACTGCCAGGAAGTAACCTAGTAATTGTCTTTTTTGAAGGATTTTGGAATTAATTTTTTTAAAGCACTGTTTAACACAAAATAGCCGAGTTCTTGTGAGCATTTGTGTTCTTATGCCTGGAATGACCAGGTCCACTCCAGGGGCTGTAAGTAGGCTGTTCTTAATCTGGGAGGCTGCAGGCCATGAGAGATATTTTTTTCAGCATTGTCTTTGAATACAAAGAAGAGTACTATTTGTATTGTTATGCATAGATGTATTAATTTTTTTTGCTGGCTTCTCACTTAATGTGACTACCAAATAATGCTTTTCCACGTAGCTGAGTGCTACAAATTAAGAGAAAACAGGAGCTAATTTCAGGATCAGATTAGCCCTGCTCTGCACCATTCACTTTTTAATATCAAACTCTTTTTTGTTTTGGCTTTCTTCTAATTCTCTTGGTGTAACAACATTGCATGAGTCCAGCTTGTGGGTAAGAGTGCCACCTATTGAGTGCCTGGCAATATTTGTCATCATCTATCAAGGAAACAAAATCTTATATACTATTTTTTATGATGCATCTATAAGTGAAAAAAAGACAAATGTCTTCACAACTGAACCCTGAAGACTGCTATATATTTAGTGGAGTAAAAAATTAAAATTTAAAAACTGGAGAATTTAAGAAGCAGTATCACCTTACCAAATACATCTTCAAATAACTTTTCTCCTTTAGAAAATCAGGAAAGGGGGAAAATAAATATAAAGAAAAAGGTTAAGTACTTTAAAAAAAAAAAAAAACAAAAAAAAAAAAACCCAAAAAAAAACAGTGTCTCCAATGAAAAGTTTGTTTAAAAGAGTTCAGATATAGTTCAGGGTAAGTTTGTCTCCTGACTCGACCCCAGAGAAGATTTTTTCCCCTCATCATATTGGCTAGTCATTATGCTAATTAAATACTTTACTAAGCCAGGGTGTGCTAGATGTCACCTTGGAAACACTTCAAACAGTATTGAATAATATAAAAGCTGAAAATAAGACAGCCACATTAAAGGGTTATATTACAGAATGAACTAGCTTTTCTTTCTTGGCAGCAAATTTGCAAAGACAGCGCATATTTTTTAAAATTGCTGGAATCTCTAGAAAGTGAGGAAAACCAAAAAGATTTACAAGAACACTGATGATTTTTCCCACTTTATTACACTTGCATATGAATTACATTTTCCTGGCATCCTGAGCAGTGATGACATACAAGAAACATGCATATTTTTAGAAGACTTCTATTATTGTTTTCTTGGGTATATATACTGAGTTTAATCAAAAGAAATCTTACTTATATTATATGATGCACTTAATGGGCACTAGCTAGACAAACTAACAATTTCCTGAAATGTGCAGAAAAATAATCAAATGAGAAAATTATCGGAATTTCATCAGTACAGGACCACTTCTCTCCACAGACAAGTGCATAAATGTGTGTACTTCATTTTAACTTTCACTGAAACAACCATTTGTTTTGCTTTCCTTTCCTGAGCCATGAGGCAATAGCACTTACTCTTGCTCCAAAGCAGAGTTTGTGGACTCCATCTCTGTTGATGACCTGAGAGAGAGCCTATGAGATTGGGAATGAAGAATAAATAAATTCCTTTAATTTATTATATTATACAAACAGCACCCTGAATTTATCAGATCCTGATCACACTTCAGGGCCAGTCTATCTAAGAGCAGTGATGTGCAAGAAATTACAGAGGGTGAATTCTGGTAGTGTTATTCTGGTGTCAGTGTGAGCATTACTTCAATGACACAAAATCAGGAGGAAAAGAAATACCTTGAGGAAGCCCTGATGGAGAGATGGGAGTGAAGAAGCACATTATTATTGCCTTGAAATGACCACAGATGATCAGACAACCCCAGAGTATGCAGGCAAACATAAACAGCTGTCACAAACTCCAGAATCTGAAATATCACAACAGAGGCGTGGATCCTCCCTCAGCATGCAAATATATGTAAACACAGATACAGACACACAGACGTATGTCCTGAACCCAGGGATGTATTTTTCTTAATGTTACTTAAGCCAGTCTGTGACCTTCCTAGGAGATTTGCAAATCTGGCCTGTTAGTTGTGCAGTCAAAAATCCCAAAACTTAATCAATATACTTTGTCTTCATATGCTTGCTTTATTCCCTATTTTTCAGAAGACAGACTGCCCCAAAATATCTAGCAGTTCTGGGACATAGCCCTTTCTCATGCTGTAATTTGATCTTTGGATTGATAAACAAATAATAACATGTCACTCCCTCAGCCTTATTTACTTCTCAGAAAGGTCTGAGACTCCTGTGAAGAGGTAAAAAACCTGACTTTAAACATATTGCTGAATTCATTCTGAGGAATCTTCATCTACCAAAGTCATGGTAACAATTCCCACTGAAATGATTTATCTAAAGGTTTGGACCGACAGTACATCCATGATGGCAACCTTACTATACGTTTCTAGTTTCTATATCAGCAACATTCCTCTGGATACAAGATGTATTTGTCACTGCACACAACAGAGACTAGTGCTAGCCATCCTCACTTCCTGGATGTCATGCAATTTATAAACTGGACACTGATGTTAAGAGGATGGATTGAAGAACAGTAGGGAATATTTGTGGCACCAGAGCATTTATCACCTCTAATACTGCAGAATGCATGCCTTTCCCCTGAGTGAATTTTGAGCTCAGGTTTTGGCAGCAACCACAGCAAGGTAAAAATCACACCAAGTAAGAATGTAAGGGAAAAAAAAAAAAAAAAGGAAAGGAGCAGGAGCATGTAAAACAAAACATGTTGTTTTAATTTAACACAAATGTCCTTTTAAGGGCTCAGAGTTAAAAAAATCACTCAAAGTAAGGATGTAAGAAAAAAATAGAAAATAAAAAATAAATATGTCAAAAAACAGGCTGCTTTATTTTAAAAGAAAGTCTTTTGAGGTCTCAAGGCCTGAGCCTCTGTTAGGACTGCTACACAGGCTGGATGACTGCCAACATATCAGGTTGCAATAGGCCATTAGAAGAGGCTGAATATGGATAATCTTCCCTAAGGGCTGAGCAGAGTCATACTGCCTTGATTACTTTTTTTAATTTAGATTAAAAATCCCTATAACAGTTGCCGACTAATTGGAAAAAGACTTTAAAGTAGCTTTAGGAAATTAGGTAAGAATAGTTTTTATTATTGTAGTGAGTAGCAATTGCTGCAAACCTCTGCCTCCTAAAGGATGGGAAGTCAATCATGAGAAACTCTTATCAGTACAGAAAACCAAACCTCGTCCCTTATGGGATTTCATCCTTTGAAGCTTGTTTTACTCTGGCCATTTTATTTCAAGTCCATGTCAGAGAGCAAAACAAGTGTTGGAAAGGCCAGTCTCTTAGAAATCCATGCACACTCGCACAATGCTTCTAAAAAAACAAGTTAGCTTCACATGTAGGTGACAAACCACAGCAACCATAGGCCAAGTTATGATTTCCAGAACCTTAACAAAAATGTTAAGATCAGTATTTTAATTAAAGTAGAGTATATTTCTGATTTAGAATGAGTGCTCTCCCAGTCTTGTGATAAAAATCCCAGGATTCATTTCTCTTTATCATTCCTGATTAGCAATTCATGGACCACATAAATTGCAATACTGATTTGAACTCTGGAACTCAAAGATCAACTACAGGATTAAAGTTCCTAATAGTCACCTGATTTCCAGGAAGAAACAGAAATATAAGAGTCACATGCAACATTAGCAATATATTAACGCACAAAAGCCAGGGTGTGGAATTGCAAAGAAATTAGACAAAATATCACTGCCAAAAGTGGTTAAATACACACATGTAATTAAAACTCACAGGTTTGAGAAATAAATCCAATACTGACATGGAAAGTAAGTTAGCAGAGGCCTCTGTCTACTTTTTTCCAAGTAAATTTCCATCTGAATGTCATGATAGCAGTGCCTCTGCAGGCACTGTCAGTTTCAAGGATTTACAGGATTTAGGTTCTGAACAATACTGCTTTCAGTCACAACCTTAATGAGAGATTTACAGAAGTAGCCACAGCATCCATGTGATTAATTCAGATATGCAATCAGATCAATGCTTTCAGGAAAATACATTCTGGGAAACAGATTGATACACTAGGATTGTTTATTCTTGGCTATAAGGGGCAGGTTTTCAAGTGCCCAGCTGTCACAGCTGGGGTGACATTTTAAAAATGTTGAAGAGAGTCCATTAGCTCTATTGTAATTTCTTCAATCAGATTTTTCCTATAAATATTTATTTACTTTTATATACATACATACATATATATATGTATCTATGTATACATACATACATATATATATATATATATGTATGTATTCTAAAAGCCTGGACACAGCTCACTCATTCAGTCAGTGGATATAGGGCATCACTTGTATCTTATGCCTAAAGGTTCTCTAGAATTTCCTCTCAACCCAGTATGCTCCTACTACCTTTAGTTTTTGTGTGTGATACAGAAAAACAAAAGCTAACTACTCCCTTGTATTCCCAAAGAGCATCTAAAGCACCTGGAGACATATTCTAAGAAAAGACTTTGAGAAAAAATAGAGAGCTCTATGTATGTATCAAGATTGATTCTGAAATAACATTAAGTCTGGAAAGGGATTTACTGAACAAATCAAAATAGGAAGGCAAATTCTTTAGACATACTAGATTTTCAGAGCAACTTGGTCCCTGACCCAAGATAGCTATTTACAATTCTTGGCCCTTGCTGAAGGTGAATGTGTCTCAGAAAATGCTGCTCAGAGTGTCCCCTATAGCTAAGCATCTGGCTCCACTGCAGACTCGTCTAATAACAAATGAGCAAATGTTCACAAATCTGGAACACATATTCAAGCAGACTACTGCCAGCTTTAAAATTAAGCAACCCCCTCTTAATCTATATTGCACAGAATTTGGAGAATGCAGTGCTTTGTGACAAATATTAGCCATATTATTTGACTAAATTCAGCAATGTAATCCCTTTGTATGTTTTAGGATGCTTTTATGGTCTCCAATACCTTATAGCAACAAAAATAAATTCACCTACATTCATATTACTACAAAATTCATACTACTACAAAAATAAATTGTAACCAGTTTAGAGAATTTTTTTTCTTTTTTTGCATCTTTGCAGTTGGGTAACTCCTACTCCATTTAAAAAAGCGTAAATTATCACGTATTAAATATAAATAATGATAGAACCAATCTGTTTAAATCTAAGTCTTAATACTGACTAGAGAAATATTTAAAATATTTTTTCCTCTTCTGTTTCTTTCTTACAATTCAGCTGTTATACATCATAAGACTGGGGAAAAGCATCAGCACATTTTTAGTCTGTAATGCCATTATAATAATATGAAGAGAGAGTTTATGGAGAGGATTTGGTTTTTAAACCTATGCATTCAAAACAGTCTTGGCCAAGCGAGATGAAATTTTTGCATTTCAGGACTCGTAGCAACCCAGCAACATAATTCTCATTTTCACTCTGCTTTGGAAGCATGAAAGACTTTCAGAAAAAGAAGACATGAATTACTATGAACTGACACTGGACCCTAGACATTTCTCACCTTACTGTAGCAGATTTCAGTTCTGATGCCTAGTCCATAACCAACTAATTTTAGACAGGAAAATAAAGGTTGATAAAAGCTTAAAAATAATTTTAAATAAGACATAGAATATTCTAGAAGTATAAATGATACAGAAATATAAATTATATGGAGCTTTGAATCATGACAGTCTCAGTGCCCAGCATCCTTGAGAAGTAAGGAAGGATTTCCAAATAAAAAAAATATTCCTCAAAAGCCAGTAACACCATTCTTATATATTGTTTTTCTAGAAATAATTTCTGTAAGAAATCAAAAGTCACAAAGCCTTCAAAAGGAAAGTATGGCAGGCTTCTACCACCAGCTGATTTTAAGCCCATTTATTTCTGTGTAGAGCTATGAGTCATTGCAAGCAGAATAATCCAGAAATTTCAGCAGATTATGCTCCTCAGTTGCTTTGGCTGTGGTGCTTACTAGGAAGAATGGTCTCCTAGGACAATCCCACTCCTGAGACAGTGCCTATAAAGTGGTCTCCAAAGTTGGTTAACTTTACTGCCCCATGATCAGATGTATTTTGGACATATTTCCATTTCCTTCTGTAGTCCAATAAGACACAAGCCTACTCCCATTTTTTTCAGTTGTAAAATAGTTTCACTAGTTTTCTTCTTTCCAGTTCCTGCATAGAGGTGGAGTCTGGTTACCTGGGTAACAGAAACACAAAATCAGACATAAAATCAGAATTTCTTTGGCTTACTGATTAGGCTATTGAAGAGCAAGGGATGTCTCACACATAAACAGGTTTCTGCACAAAGTCACTAACTGTGTAATAATATACATGCATACCTACCTTGTTAGGTATACATGTTAAAACTGAAAGAAGAGAACATAAAAGTAACAATGTAGGATCAAATCACAGAATATGGTCAGAAGTTCCTAGGATAATTCAGGCTGTCTTAGACTTCAGGAGGTCTCCCAACCCTGGTTCAGCTTGCTGCCTGCCATGACCAGTGCCATCTCACCAAGGCTTCTGCCCAGCCCCCCTGTCCTAGCCTGCATCCTTGAAGGGCTCTGCCTTCCTAGGACAGAGTTTGGACAGGATCCATGTTGAACTTTATGGCATCTCTTTCAGCCCCTTTCTCCCCCTGTTCCAACGACTTTTGAATGGCAGACCAGCCCTTAAGTAAACCAACTGGGTCCCCTCATTGTTATCTTCAACCTTGGGGTGTTGCCTTTCTCCCAATCTGGAAATGAAACTTGAGATAATTTAGCAAGGAGGTAATATAAAAGAGGATCTTTAATGAAGGCCTTCAGGAGCAGTTATGGAAAGATGCCCACAAAAGGCCACCCCTACAGGAATGAGTACAAATTTATAGGTTTTAGGAAATTAGCATAATTGATAAAAAGCACCAGTTAGCAAGACAAGTGCTAATGCAATTTCCCCCTAGGTCAAGCCCATTCTCTGGAGCCCCCCTTCAGCACCAGTTGTATTTTGTCCATGAGAATGTACCTTGTACAGTTGTTCTTGGCCTTGGTTCCTTGGAAAAACCTGGATAGCACAGGGCTGCATACCCCCTGGGAGTACTGGAATTTGAAGCTCTGGAATTTGTTTTGTCTTTCTGCTTAGGGAAAAGCCACGGGAAAGTACAAAACTAGCTAATAATAAAATAGGTGACAGACTTACAAATATATATGTGAAGAATACAGAGAACATATAAAAGAAAAAAGGCAAAACCAAATGGTATCAGAAGCCAATATCCTCCATCTCTTACCCTGGATCACTAATAGACCTGTCAAGCAGAACAGCTCCCAGGACCAAGCCTGTGGGACCCCCAGGTGTCAGCCGCCTCCACAAAGGACACAGCCCCATTAACCATGACCCTCCAAGCCCTATCACTCAGCTGAGGAGGTTCTGGTGTACAGACCCACACAGCATAGTAATGTCTCTCTAAATTATACCAGTGCTGCTTAAAGCAAATTATAATGTGGAAAAATAACACCTCCACTACTATGGTTTCTTAGTTTTTAGCACCTAGAAACTAAATCGTTTCAATACTTGAAGTAGGAGTGCTTGGTGGGCTTCTATTTTCTAAATATTTTACATTTCTGACTGCATCTCTCCTAACTACAAATCCTATAGTGTCATTAGGTATTGTATGTGAGGGAAAAAGTCTTCTGTTGTTATAAACATCCTGCCAAATAATGTAATTTTCTCCTCTTCATTCTATTGCAGGAAAGTGTGACTAATCAGTCCCTGCGCACTTCCTTCTCATCATTCTTGGATTTATCTACTACCCCCAGTCATTTTTCCTCCCAGACTTAGGAAGCCTAGTCTATTTAATCTATCCTCATGTGGAAATGAATGGAACATAGTTGTCATCTTTCTCTCTTTCTAGTTTTATTTTCCTTTTTGAGATGGCATAAGAAGAGCTTTGCTTAGTATTAATGAAACAAGCATACCTTGGACTTCGGGCATAATAATGCTTTCTGGTTTGCTCTAATTTGCTTTCATAGTAATTCCTAAGAGCTGATTTTTTGTTTTTTACTGTCTCTGGATATTAAGCTGATGTTTTCATAGAAATAGACACAATGCTTCCACAATCTTCCTTCTGAACAGTAATAGTTCATTTAGAGTCCATCCCTGGGAATGTATACACCCTGTGTACATATAGGTAGTGGGTTTTTTCCCAGATCCATTGCTTTTGTGGAACAGAATTTATCACTCACTTTATCAATTGCTCAGTATTGTGATGTCCTTCAGCACTTTTGCAATCAGCTTGCATTTAACTGATCTGAATGTTGTACTACCAGCAAATATTTTTACCTCTCTTTCCCAATACATATCCACTTTCTCCATAATTTTAGTGAATATGTGGATGAACACGTAGCTCTAGTCTTAATATTGTGACACCTGACAGTTATTTCTTCTTTTTTTGCTAGTAGTAGTAGTAGGCGCAGGAGTAGTAGTAGGAACAATATTAATATTGTTGTTGCTACATTTATATAAAAAAACATAGATTCTTGTTCAGCCATATCATCTCCACTCCTGTAAGGAATTCTAATACATTTTCAGGGCATGATCTAGTTCTTCAGATGCCAACTTTAATGTTTCCCACTATGTCATACTTATGCATGTGTATTACTGTGTCTGTATTATGTCCAAAGTGTCCAGAAGACAAGTCAAATAAACTCATCTCTTTTACTCAGATCTGTTGTCAATCCCTTCCTAAGAACAAATTTCAAATTTTTCAGTTTTGACTCTTCTGGTCTCAGGGTCATTTTAAACAGTAAGTTGCACATCAGAGTTCATATGTCAGCAATTTTGTACTGATTGCCTTTATAACTCATCATGAAACATAAATTGATCATGACAATTTATGACCTTTCAATTGCCTTTATTGAAACTCCTCTACTGCAGAGTGTTGTGATGGATTCTGAACCTTTACTTCACAATGCTTGAAACATCTTCCAGCTTAGTCCAACTGTGCACTTTAGATTAATACTGTCTAGTCCATCATCTGCTCTTCAGATAAATAGTTGATGAAAAAAACAGGCCTGCAACCACAACAAGTTCCTGATGTAACTCACTTGAAAAGGTTTTCTACATTGATAGTCAGCCTTCAATTACTACTGCCACCATCACAATTGTAATTGGGCATCTCCCTCCTTCAGGAACACGGACAGTTATTGTCTCTGTGTTCAAGAATTTGACAATAGCAGTGAAAGCTATCCAGAAGGATATAGTGTATTTTAGTTTGGATTGTCTGTTGTGACTTTTAGACTCTTGTTACTGAAGGGGAAAGAGCTGGAGGATAAGAGCTCTGCATGTTTGACTGCAGTCAGGGATATTTGCTGCATATACACATTTAAAGAGACATACAGACACAGATTCAGTGCTCTAAATATCTGTCTGTCCTTGTTAGTTCTTCTTTCGGCCTCTGTGGTACTCCTGATGCTTAGTAAATGACTGCCTTGAAGTGCCTGCCTTGACAACTGAGCTCTATATAACAACCACCAGGAAAACTCAAGTTGAATCAAGGAGCTGCTTGAATAATTTATATGAGTGTTACTTTTACAACTTCAACACATTCACAACTAAATCCAGTACAAATGAACTACTGTATAACAGTCTATCCATGGCAAATTGGGCCACAGAGAGAGCCTACAAGTTCATGAGATGAAAAAAAAACAAAGAATGAAAGGGCAGCAACTGAATTCTACTGGTGCTGATTATATATTTTCTACTAATATATAGCTTCCAATAAAATATGAAAATACCAAAAATGGTTTATCAAAATAACAAAGGTTTGTCCATGTGCAAGTCTTTAGCCCACCTCCATCCATATTTTTTTTTCCTGGATTATGCAGGATACACACAGAATTACTGAATTTAAGAGTATGTTGACTAAATACTTGTTAGACTTGGCCTTTTCTAGGTGAAAATGCAAAGTATTATGCTCAAACTGGCATCATCTGATTCCAGTCAAACCATTCTCAACTAAAAGGACTTAGGGAAATTGTTGGTTTGTCTGTGTAATTTTCCAGGTTGCACATACCTTTCATTTCTTTATAATAATGTAATGCTAATTATAAACAAAGTCATGAAACTCAATTGCTAATGTTTAATTGACCTCATTTGATATATAAAAGGTGAGATATTATTTTTTTAATTCATATACTCAGATACAGACAGACAGTAATTAAAAGTATTTATGGATTCTGTTTATTCTCCTATGCAATTTTTTTGTGACAGGATTTCAAAAAGGAAAATGGATGGGACAAAGGAAGGGAAAAGGGAAGAGAAGCAAAGTTCCAGGAACAGAAGTTCCAAGAAGTGAGGGAGGGAGGAAGGGAGGGAGGAACTAGGTAGACTTCATTAAGATGGACTAGAAGGATGGAAGTGGAAAGAAAGGAAAGCTGTGATTTTGAAAAACAAAGTTTTATCTAAGAAACTAATAGCAAATATGTGTGAATTTATCTTATTCTGTTAGTCTATGTCATCTCAGCTGTTTTTCCAAAATTTTTTTACAGAGGAAACTCTATCCTGGGTATTGCTAAGCTATCAAGCAAAATATAATTTTGAAGATTAAAGAAGCTGAAACCATTCAACAAAAATCCTAGCAAACTGGAATACTGGTAACAATGGATGAAGAAAAGGCGGAGGCTCAACAACACTTGACTCAGTCTCCAATGGCAAACTCTCTTCCCACACCTCTTGAGTAGAATGACAGGAGGATGGGGGCTAAAAGAACTAAGTCCCTCCCACTGTAAGTAAAGATCCTGCTCATGACCACCTCAGGAACCTGAGAGTAAGGTAAATCTTTGGGAACTGACAAAATGCATCCGAGAATCCTGAGGGAATGGCTAATGTAATTGCCAAGCCACACTCCAAGATATTTGAAAAGTCTTGGCAAGACAGGTGAAGTCCCTAACTTGCCAAGACTTTTTCAGGTGACTGAAAAAGTGGAAACATTGTACCCATCTTTTAAAAGAATAGAAATGAGGACCCTGAGAACTACTGACCTGTCAGCCTCACCTCTGTGTCTGGGAAGATCACTGGAACAGACCCTCCCAAAAGCTGTGCTAAGGCACACATAGGACAGGGAGGTGGTTCAGGAAAGACAGCATGGCTGCACCAAGGGCAGGTCCTGCCAGACCAACCCAGTGGCCTTCTGTGGTGGGGTGACAGGGGAAGAGTGACAGGTGTCATTTACCTGGGCTTCTGTAAAGCCTTTGACACAGGGCCCTATGACATCCTTCTCCCTTAAACTGGAGAGAGAGGGACTTCATGGGGGGACTGTTGGATAAGAAAGTGGTTAGATGGTCACATCCATAGGGTAATGGTCAATGGCTCAGAGTTCTGATGGACAAGAGGGACAAGAGGTGTCCTTATTGTCCATATGGGGACCAGTGTTATTTAATACTATCGTTAATGATACAGACAAAGAGATTGAATGCACCCTCAGCAAATTTGCAGATGACACCAAACTGTGTGGAAGGATAGGATGCCATTCAGAGGGACCTGGACAAGCTGGAGAAGAGGGTCCATGGGAGTCTCATGAGGTCAGCCAGGGGCCAGGATAGACTCCGGTATCAGCACAGGCTGGGGATGAAGTGATCAGAGCAGCCCTGCTGGGAATGGCTTGGGGGTGCTGGTGGCTGAGAGGCTGGACCTGACCCAGCCATGGGCACTCACAGCCCAGAAAGTCAAACGTGTCCTGGGCTGCATCCAGAGCAGGGTGGGCAGCAGGGCCAGGGAGGGGATTCTGCCCTTCTGCTCTGCTCTGCTGAGACCCCACTGCAGTGCTGCATCCATTTCTGGGGTCCCAGCACAGGAAGGACATGGGCATGTTGGAGCAAGTCCCAGAGGAGGCGAAAAAGCTGCTCAAAGGGCTGGAACTACCTCTCTTATGAAGAAAGGCTGAGAGACTTGGAATAGCTCAGCCTGGAAAAGAGAAGTCAGAGTGACTTAATTAATTGCAGCTTTCCAGAACCCAAGGAAGTCTACATGAAAGGGGGAGAGGAACTATTTACAAGAGCCTACAGTAACAAGACAAGGAGGAGTAGTTTGAAACTGAGAGTAGATCTAGATATTACGAAGATACTCTTTACTGTGAGGGCAGTGACGCACTAGAACACGTTGCTCAGTGAAGGTGTGGGTGCCCCATCCGGGAAGGCCAGGCTGGAAGTGGCTCTGAGTAACCTGGTCTAGTGGAAGACATCCCTGCCCAGCAGCACGTGGGTCATAACTAGATGATCCTTAGGGGCTCTTCCAACCCAAGCCATTCTATGGTAAGATACCATTTATTTGGGAGATGCATTTTAATGTAGCAACGGCATAAATGTGAGTGGGGGTTGTCACCTTAACCATAGTTTAAGGTGGTAGTAGCTGTGCAAATTGCTAGCTATTTGTGTAAGTGTAATTAAAGATGAATCATAAGGTGAAATATACAATCAAAAGAAAAATTACTACTAGTTCTACCATGTTAAAAAAATCCCAACATTGAGTACTTGTTTCACTTTCCTTTCATTTTCTGGATGGAGTATTGCCATTAATAACAGTCATGCTACCCCCTACTGAAAATTTTAATTGCATTGGTAATATTGTAGTTAAGAGTACAGTTTGGATTCTTTACTCTGAAAGTCCGAGTAAAAAAGTCTTACAAGTTTAAGATGAAAGACCTGCAATTCGTACTGAGCATGTATTATTAAATGACCATAATTCCAACAAGAGGAGGAATTAAGCAACACAGAGCTTAACTGTTCACTTCACGATCTGGGTTACATATAGTTTAGGAGCATATCTCAAGTTAGGGCTGATGACATATATACAAAGCCACAATGTTCACAGATGTATCTGAGCAGTCAGAGACAGCCATGGCCAACTGTAGGGTATTTTAACTGCATGTCCTCACTTTACTCAGTCAATGTGGTTTTCAAAGGAGCTGCAAGGCAGACTGTCTAAATCAAAATATTTTTTACTTTACTAGTTTGGGCAACATTCTTGTTCTCATCTTTGCACCCTTTAAGCAGAAGAAGCATCCAACAGAATCTCAAGTTAAAGAGATTAAGGCAACAGAGCAGAGATTTGAGAAAGGCCTTACTAGTGATTTGTTCAGAATTTAGAAGGCGGCATAAGACAGTTCACAAATATTTTCACAAAATTTAACAATTACTTTGAAGACAAACACTATATGTAATAGTGCCACCTGGTGACTGAATTATGTCAAACACAATTAAATCAGCCTATTAACTTGATTAACTATTCATAAATAGGGTCCCAGCATCCCTGAATAGAGTGAAATAAGTCCAAACAATTAGTAATCCATTGCAAAGTGCTATGGTTCAAAGCTTTATTTCAAATTTGACAAATTTCAAGGCACATGTTCTTTCTGAAGCCACAGGGTACTTAGTATGTTCAAAATCTGTCACCTAAGTGAGTCAACAAGATTTTAACTTGACATAACTAGTTTATAGTTGAGATGTAATTGTGAAGTGTAACTGCTAATATTTGCTCCAGAATGAATACAGAGTAATTCATTTAGCATTGATTTGGACATGACCATGCTTTAAGTGACAATCCAGCAACAGCCAGTATTGGCTGAGAAGTCTTCAATTAAAAAAAAATAATTAGCTTTTCTAAAACTCAGTTCTATTTTAAGTATTGTATTTTCAGTTAAGGAACTTGGAAGAAACCATCCACAAAAGTCTCACTAATAATTGCTCCTGATTAACACAAGAACATCAATAAAAAAGATAATTGAACACTTTTTTTTTAATTAAAATAATCAAGTCAAGAAAAACAGCATACGTGACAGATTGGTTGTGTAGAAATAATTAACTCATTAATCTTAACCATATGAACATGTTCACATTAGCAGGGTCAGCTCCTAGAAAGGATGAAACCATAGTTACATATTCACAAAGGTGTGAAGTTGAAGTTACCCTAACTGCACAAAATCTTTCCTTAGGAACTTAATGGAAGCTTCAGAGATAGCTTTAGATAGCTTTCTCATTCTAAAAGCAGAGAAATTTTCAGTGAGTCTCAAATCATGTGATATGGATTAAAAACCTTTTCAGCAAAGAAATGCCTTCTATCATACTAAATGATCAGAACAAAGATGTTTGACTCACTGACTGTAGCCTCTATCTACAGAAATATATCCTTAACCTCTGTAAAAGGTATGTGTTAAAGCCTTTTCTTGGTGATAAGGTAACTAGACCTTCTAAGCTAAATAGCTCCAGAGTTCCAATTGTGTTAATGCAAAAGGCTTCAGACTTGCAGCAACAGCATATGAAACTATATAGATGCTCAGGAAAAGTTTTCAGCAATGTGTGTATAACCACTGAATGAAATTGGTCCCCTGTTGATTACACATTATGCACATATATAGTTGTGTGTACATATATATACATATATATATACAAATATTTGTAGCTGTGCACCACCATAATAATGGTGCTGGCAGTGTTCATAATAGGCCACAAGCTTTACCTTAAGTTGACAATTCAGGGCTTAGTTCCCAAGAAGGTTTGTCTGAATTTAATTTGGCCTCCCTGGAGATTAATTTTATTTCAGTAGAAAGAGCAGTCATCTAACAATCAGGTAACTACTATTGTATGTTTTGTTCAGCTTTGAAAGTAAACCGTGTTAAAATAGCTATCACTATACAGAGGTATGTGTTTCATAGATAAAAGCAGTAATAATGTTGTTAATCTATATGGAGACAGATTACTGTGACTTAGAAAGAAATGAAGCACAGATAAGCAGTAGAGTCAGATGGCATCAGGGGCCTTCAAAGCCCTGGCACAGAGCAGTACCAGATGCCCTGGGCTACAGGCAGATAACCAGTCATTCCTGGTCACCTTGGGAGCTGGGCAAAACCACTTCTCATGGAAATAAAGAGCAAAAAGGACAAATATATAAACAGGAATGAAACATACCTTGTATGGCATAACATGGAATTGCAGATCAGTGAAGGAAAAGCAAGCTACAGATTATATTGCTGAGCACAAAATTAGCCACTAGTATATCCTAGAGGAAAAGAAAAACTAAGATCAACTCCACCTTTCCTCCTGCAAATAGCTTAGGATACTGGTCATGGGCTATATTCCCAAAGTCTTCAGACTGAAGCTACAATTTACCTTAGCACCCAGAAGGTTAGTGAAAGGCCAAGCTTGTCACCACCTGAAGACTTCGGAAAGTTTGTCTTTCTGCCATTTTAATTACATGTATTTTGATCTGTAAGCATTGGTTACATGATAGTATCATTGCAACGGGGCTACTAATGTTTTTTAATTAAACTGTTAAGATTTTGATTAGACTAAAAATGGATTATTGGCTTCACATATAAGGTGGGTGGCTTTCTGCTGCAAAAAGGTTTTGAGTGTAAAAAGCTCACATGAATTATAAAAGCTGTTTTGTAACCCAGGTAAGATAGATATGTAGTACTTTACATTAGTTTGGTTATTCAATGCAGAGGCTGGCAGAAGAAGACAGCATGTCTATGACATGATGCTGCTGCACAGAGCATCTGCCATTCTGAAGCACCTCAGTTCTTTCACTGCTGGAATTTCAGTCTTAAGAGAGTACAAAAGTTACAGCTATGCATTTCCAAGTTGCTGCTTGATTGGACTCGCATGGGGCATTTTCAGTTGTCCTCTATGCTACTGGACCATAAGATTTCTACACATGAAAGTCAGCTATTGTGATTGCATTGCCAATAATAGTACACTATAATAAAATGGGATGCAAATAAGTGCTTGGAGCCCAGCCAGATGCTGTAAATCTCAGCTAAGCTGAGAGGACAGCTCCTTGAAACTATCCAAGCTAAAACAATTGATGGCAGTTGAAGATCTGGGTCAGCATGTTATAGAACAAGGAACTATCTCCACTTTATTTTGAAAATAATTGTTGAGATAAGCTTATTACTCTGATCTTCTCAAACATCTGCCTTTTCAGTGTCCATGATTGCCATCACTTAATTCTCTTTCAATTTTTTAGTTCAGAGAGCATGTTAGCTCATTAAAGCCTACATTATTTTCTTAATATACTGCAGGGTTTCCCCCAGAATCAATACAGTCTATCAAGTACCACATCTTTCACTAGAGACTGTAAGTCAAAAGGCAAACCTCAGCCATCCAATCACATCTTTTCTAGAGCAATATAAATAGTTTCTCTTCAAAGAAGTAAAATAAAATTATATTGTGGCTTATGTCTTAATCAATGAAAGCTATCAGGTATTTTCATGCCTCCCACTAAAAAATTAATATACACATAACAACTGTGACTAGCATCTGACTTAACCATTTCAACAGAGTACTAAGTATACTCCTTATTTCTCTTCTAGATGAGGTCTTCATAAAAGATCCTTTCTATATAGATTTTCTGGTAGAGTCTTTCTAATGCTTATGGAAATAGTCTCCATGACCAGACCCAGTGAAGAACCTGGAAATATCCAGGCTTTGGAGGACATCACAGAATTTAAACACACAATTGACAATGCTGGATTTCAAAATAACTAACAGATTATCTTTTTAAAACTTTCTTCCTTTTCTCACATTTTCCAAACCAAGGAAAGTAATTTGCTTCTCAATTTTAAACTATCATACTATTTTCCAAACCAAGGAAAGCAATTTGCTTCTCAATTTTAAACTATCTGCAGTCATCACATGATTAATCAATCATCTACAACTTCTTATATGGAAATAAATAAAACTAATGTTTAAGAAATATATTGAATGAAAAGAAAGCCACAAAACTTATTTTTGGGGACTAGGGGACAATCACAGTGCAAATGCAAGTATCAAATGCCACAAAAACAAGTAGGTTCACTTATAAGTTATATTCAGAAGGAAAAAAAAGTATTCCAATGGTGCTTAGACCAAAAAGGAGCACATGTTCCTGCAGCTGAGAGGTCTAAGGAAGGAACACATCTTGTCACATTCAGAAAGATATTTGTTGTTACCGTGTGCTCATGGGCATTCTGCTTCCCCTTCCCCAGGACCCTGTGACTCTGATCAAGATAACCCCAGACCCCTCTTTCCTGCCCTGACAGGGTTGGTGGAGAGCCAGAGAAGCCCACCCTGTCCAAAGTCTATACAGAACCCTGACATTTCCTGTTCGTTCTCTTTTGCCCCGCTCTCCACAAGGACATCACAGAATAAAGAGAGCTACACCAACATATATCGGGGTAAGAGCCTCTTTTGAAAATCTTTGCCATCTCCTGATATTTCCTCCCCTCACAGCCTCGGATCTCTGAGCTAGCCTGATTATTCAGGGGGCTGTGTGAGGGGGGAACCACAATTTGTAAGGGTTTTCTTTTTTTACTGTGGGCAGTAACTTAACAATGCAGATTTTAACCACAATAATTTTATAAGAAAGAAATACTGAAAATATGGGAGAAATATTTTTTGGTATTTGTCTTGAAGGAAGGCAGTAACTAAGCAAAACACACACACACACAAACTAAAAAACTGTCCTAGTGTAAATTACCAATACTCTTCATTATCCAGAATTATTTATTTTCATATCAGTTAAATGACATACATGTTTTCCTCACATTCTTTTCCGCACATGCTTTAATAAAATTCATATTTTTGGTGTACTGCAGTCATCCTCAGATTGTTCTTTTTCAAATTCACTGGCATATAAACACAACCAGTCCTTTTAAAAAGAAAACAGCTAGCTAGCTGACAGAAAAGGGGCTGTGAGATTGACAAGTGTATTAAACAAACCTGTGAGGAGCTCCCAGAAGATTGAAGTTTTACCTTGAAATCTAAATAGAAAGTTAAAAAAAGTTGTTCAATATATTGTCTTCTGTGAAGATACAGTTATATCAGTAATAGGTGTAAGCTAACCAAGGTCTACTGAGGAAGGTCTGAAAAGTAAAAGATAGGGGAGGAGAGGGGTTGTGGATTTTGTCATGGCAGGTATGTCTAGACATGTCTTTAAACCCATCTTTGAGATGTCCCCATTCACCAACATTCCCAAATGTAGATCTCTTTTCTACAGCTCTGGTGATTTTTTCCAGACATTTTATAAAAATAAGCATTCATGAGACTATTTTTCCCCAAAGCCATTTTTCATTGTAAAGCAGATCAGATTTCCACTCAGCAAAGATAGCTCTACAGCTATGTGGACTTGCCAAGACACAGGCCTAGTGACCTCCACCTGCCCTCTCCTGGCTAGAGCTCCCCATCAAGTTATTTGCTTCATAGAATGTCTTGAACTGATATGATGTCATGTCCTTTTAATCTTGCATTCTCTGAGTTCTAGAAACTCAGGTTATGGCTGCATAGACATAGGGAAAAAAAAATATCACAGCTTCAGTTAGTACTCCTAAATTTTCCCTGCTAAAATAAAAGGAAGAGTAAATTTTCCTTGAATTTACTAATTTCCTATGATGTTTGATTTATGACATGATTTACAATACCTAAGTATTTTTACAACAAAACAAATAAAAAAATTTATGAACAAAATTCATATTACTTTACAGATAAATTCACTCATTTTTTATTTCACTATAGGTCACCCTTATACATTTACTTCCAAATTCTCTCTAAAATTGATTCTTACTAAATTCATAAGAGACTGTAATGAAAAGCAAATATATTTATGCTGAAGTCCTTTTATATTCTGTTTCTCTTACTGTTTTCATGTTGTATCTTTATCTCCTTCCAAGTCCTAGAAACTTTTTTATCCTCCAAAATAGAAATATCTGGAGTCTGAAGAAAAGCAGTAAAAAGGAAACAGGGAATATTTAGTTTCTCATAACAGGCCTCTTGTCCCTTCTCAATGACTTTTCATATCATTGTAATATTATGTCATGATAAAAAGGAGCCAGAATCAGTTCTGTGATTTTTTAAATAACTTTTTCAGGTTATCATCAGAATGATAACCAAAATTCTTGACAGGATTTCATAACCATATATGCTTAGTGCTCACTACCTGTTTTCATGTGTATGCATGTATACTAAACTGATGTTAGAAGATGAAGAACTACATGGGCCAGGGAAAAACTAGAAAAGAAAGCAAGTTCCCTAGATATTTGTAAAAATTTAGAATAATTTTGTTTCCATATACTTATGTCTCAAACATTTTCTTTCTCTTTTCTAGCTGTTTCATAGCAGCACTACTTCTTTCAAGTCTGTGAAATCCTTCATGTACTGATTCATCTATAACAAGATAAACTAACTGAAATAGCACAAGAAGCACTCAACAAAACTGGAAGAATAGCAGAGTAGAACTGATGGTAGTATGCACTTTTCACAAAAATGAACCTCCAGAACCTGTTGCGAAAGGAGGCAGAGATGAGTATAACAGCATAACAGCAGAAGAATGTCAAATTCACTCCTGAAGAAGAAGAGCTTTCAAATCAGAATAAAGGGAGTTAATAAGGAGGTGTCTCAAAGCTCTTCACAGAACCACATAACGGGTTAGGTTGGAAGGGACCACAGCAGGTCATCTGATCCAAGTAGGATCATCCCAGAGCACATTGCCCAACTTTGTATCCAGGCAGTTCTTGAACATTCACAGTGAGGGAGACGCCACAACCTCTCTGGGCAATCTGTTCTACTGCTCAGCTGCTGCACAGAAATTACATTCTTCCTTGTGTTCAGGTGGAATTTTCTGTACAACAATCTCTGCCCACTGCTTTTTGTCCCACCAGACACAGAAAAAAGCTTGGCATCACAGAGCAGAGCCTGGCTCCATCCTTTTGACACCCTCACTCCAGGTACTTACAGACATTGATGAAATCCCCTCTCACCTGGTCTCTTCTCAAGGCAGAACAGAACCAGCTCCAACATCTTTTGCTCATAAGAGAGATACTCCAGTCCTTAACTCACCTTTGTAACCCTCTGCTGAATCCTCACTGCCCTCCCTTCATCTTTTCCGGTATTTGTTTCATCATAGAAGGCAAACAGGTTGTTCAAGTATGTCTTACCTCTAATTAATCCATGCTGACTACTCCTTATGATCTTCTTGTCCTCCATGCGGATAGAAATGGCCTCCAGAATCATCATGGACTGATGTGAGGCTGACTGTCTGGTAGTTTCTTGGGTCCTTCTTTCCCTTTTTATGGCCAGTGTGGTATTTGCTTCCTTCCAGTCCTCAGGTGCTTCTCCTGATTACTACAGCATTTCAAAGATGGTTGTAAATTGCCCACCTTGGTGTCTATCAGCTCTCTCAGCACTTGTGGGTGCATCCCATCTGGGTCCATGGACTTGTGGATGCCAGGTTTGCCTGACTCCAACTCGATCCTCCTTAAGCAAGTGAAAGCAAGGGCTGGTCTTGTCAGTGATGACCGATGCAAAGGCAGCATTTACTAAATTCAGCCTCCTCTGTATCCTTTGTTAACAGGGCCCCACTTCCATTTAGTATCAGATTTACATTTTCCTTAGTGTTTCTTTTGTTACTGAAGTACTTAAAGAAGCCCGTCTTCTTGTCCTTGACCTTCTTGGCTTTATATTCTTGTTTGGATTTAATTCCAGGTGGGCTTTTGCCTTCCTTGTCTCATTTCTGCTTATGCTGCCAACCTCTTTCTGTTCATTCTCAGTGAGAAGGAAGTAGTGCACTCTAGTGGCATGAACTCGGGTTCTAGTCCCAGCTGACTCACTGACAAGTCACATATCCTCTTTGTTTTCACCTTTCCCACTGCTGAGCTCATGCTAAAGCTCACCATCACATCCAGTAGCTATGTTTGTGCAGCACTTTGGATATGGAAACTGCTGGAGTTACCAATACACAGCATGTCAGACTTGTAACACTGATTGAGACACATATGCACTGTTCCAGATGCTTATGCAGTTTGCATTATAGTCCTACTTTTTCATCAGCATAATAAACTGATAAGCTGTGCTTTCATAAGCACAAGGCAAAAGAGCTAGGTTTGTGTGTACTGTAAGAAGACGTGGTATATCGTAAGCAAGATGTTTTCTTCAGAATATATGTCAATGCAGTACAAGATCTCAAATGCTGAAGATTCAACCAAAACCCACCTGTCTGTCCAACATGAAGGCCCAGGCTTGGCTCTCAATGCTTTATCACTAATAGCAGAATACACGGCTTTCTTTTTCATTTTACGTAAGTATGATATTGATTTCAGCTCAAGTATTAAATCAGAGACACAGACACAGGGCAATGAAACTGAATTTCATATGCTGTACCAGCACTAGATTTGGAAAGTACATATATAGTCTGAGATAGATATAAGTAAGGTGTTATATAACAAATACTTACAAAGGAAACAATATAAACCCACCTTCCCCCAGTGTCAAAAACTGATCTCATATTCTTGAAATACCAAAAAAGTGTACTGCAGCAAGCATTATCACATGAAGATTAGACATGGGGGCAATTGCAGACCTGTTAGTCTGACATCATTGATGTAGATTTATTTAGGTAGTTTTTGGAAAAAGGTATCCAACAAAACAACTCCCCAAAATGGAGGAAAAAGGCTAGTCTTCTAATTTGTTATAGTTGTTCACCATTTAATGAAGAGGATTATTTCACAATTTTGCTTAGAGGTCCAGAAAGCTGGACCTAAAGACCCAAAAGTCTTTCAAAAAGGAAAGTAGGACTGCTGACAAATATTTACTTTGAAAAAATTATATACTGAAATGAAATATGCCAAAATTAAATTAGCTCATTTCCCCATCCTCCTTCTCTTTGTTTTGTGGAGAGGATTCTTGTTAGGTTTTTGTTGAGGACCCTTCTGCTCTACTAGAAAATAAGGCAGACATCTTTATTTGGCAATATTTATGCAAACATTCAATGTTGAGCAAATGCTTGGTCCTGCTGAAGAGACAAGAACATGAACTCTCAGGCAGGCATGCATATTTTCAGGATTTAGGCCACGGTGATTTTTTTTCCCCCTGTATTCAGTTATGCAAATTTTTCATTTCTACTTATGTTGTGAGTCTTAAATTACTATCTAAGTAACTACACTAGCAAAAGCAGTGTAGTCTGAAAGTCAATACTCCTACAATGTTCTGAGATTAAACCTCTGACTTGCAACAGTTTGCAACCAAGTGGAATGAGAGAACAACCAGTTTTGTCAATACCTATGGCTAAGAAGGAGTCCTTCTATAAATGCTCACCATAACAGAATCATATTTTAAAAATTAGGGTAGATTACTTTAGAAACAGAAATACAGAGGTTTGGGCTATTATAGGCAGAAAATGGGCTAATTTGAAAGTACTGTTGTTAGCACATGGGAAAAAGCAAAGCTAAATGAGAGAATTCACTCACTGCAGTTTGTTTGCAAGCAGAGCCTATGTAATTTTATTAATTGGGTAATCAAAACAGAGATTTTTTTTTTTCACACCTTCAGCAAAGTAAAATCACAGGCATTTAACAACACAGGCTATATTGTGACTCCTTGCTGTATCTATGGAATTACATGTGGTGAAATTGCTAAACAAAGAGTAAACACTCATTAATCAGCACATAAAGCTGCCAAATAATCTGTAATTTCCTCAGGTGAAGAGTTGTTTCAACAGGGTTGGGCCTGCACTATGGCCAAGCTCTGATAGCACTGGGAAAATTCACATGTAAACTGCCAAACACTAAAGAATAATTTGACTTTGAACATAGTGGTAGCCAATCATTCAAAATCAGGGAACTAGTATCTGTAACTTATTGACCACTGGACTCTTTGGACTCTTTGGACACTGAAGCTGCAGCAAGCAAACTCACACTAGTTCTCACGCTAAACTCTCAAGATGAGAGTTTAGATATGGCCTGGATGAAGTACAGCTGTGGCAACATGTACCACCATGGATGCTGCAGAA
Organism: Taeniopygia guttata; assembly: GCF_048771995.1. Classification (NCBI taxonomy): domain Eukaryota; kingdom Metazoa; phylum Chordata; class Aves; order Passeriformes; family Estrildidae; genus Taeniopygia; species Taeniopygia guttata. The sequence continues at coordinate 70,306,584 of NC_133063.1, read as the reverse complement.
CCCACCTAAAAACCTGCTGAAATGGTGTTTTATAAGACAAATTTAAACTGCTCAGTAGATTTTTCTCAGACTGGCAAGTTTCAAGGAGCAGTAATAACTAAGAACACTGTCCTTAAAACTACAGGCAGAAAAGTAGTAGCCTTTACTGCTGCCTTTCTGCTTAGCACTGGAGGGATGCCAGTCCCAAGCCAACAAGTACATCTGCATACCTCCTGGTCCCCTTTTTAGTCCTAGCCCAAAGTACCCAACAAAACGCAGCATCTTAACTTTGTCATTAGAAGTAAACAGCTCCTGGCCAGCAATACTGGTGATGTTGTACAATACCTTAAATGAAAACCCCTAATTCAATATTTCAAACCCAGTATGGACGTTTTGGAGATGGATTGATCCTTAAAAATCACATTTATCATCCCCTAAAGCATCAAATTCAAGGAGTAGTTTTTCCTTCTAGCTTTTTATAGTATAAAGAATAAATTGTATCTAAGAGGTTTGTAACTGGTTTTAATTCCAGCATGTGCTTAGCTATGTGCATATTAAGAAATGGTAGCAGAGAAAATGCTTGACATTTTCTGAGACTGGCTCCTTAAGTTCCTAGAAAAGGTGGAAGTTAAATAACCTAGCTTATATTAGTTCACATACACCTAATTTTATGTGTTAGGATATGCATGATTAAGCCAAAGATATTGTTATCTTCTCTTACATTTGTCATTATAACCTCAAAGGTAAAAAGCAGTCTTCTTTTACATAGCATTGGAAAGTATAAAGTTAGTCTAATATTAGGGTTAAAGGGAAACGGGGATGTGGAGAGTGTGGGGTTGAATTACTATTACTTAGCAGCTAGTCATTTAAGTAGATTCCTTTAAAGGTCTCAGAAGAGTACTCCCAATGTGGAAATTACTTGTTTCTAGTATTAGCTGGCAATGAATGAACTAGACATTGATAGCAATGATGAATAACAACTAATAATGCATCTCCATCAACAACTTAGTTCAAGTCAGGGATGTTTTTGGGAAGTGACTTCAGGTTGTTCCCATTTACAACAATTTACTTGAAATCTCAGTCCAAATACATGAACTAGATGTCTTCTGGACAAAACCAAACTAGAAGAGGAGCTCCATCTAAAATTAATTTGATGATCTATTATCAAGAAAATGTTATTCTCATTAAAATTTTATCCATACCTTCATTTTATAAATTTTCTTTTAAATATATATTTTGTTTATCAACACATTAAACATTTGAAGTATGTGTTCTGGAAGATTTTTCCTCAGAGTTTCAAACCTGAAAAAACCTGAGGAAATAGAAAATATGTCTCAAATTCACTGAACACACTAGGAAGCTCTCTCACACTGCTTATACTTAGGCCAGGTCACTATCACTTTTTGCAGGAAAGCTAATGAACATATTTATTATAGTCTTCCAAATCTAATATTAATCTCCCGCAGCATTTGAAGATCTAGTTTGGGTAGTACACATCAATCAAAACTGACTAGTACTTCAAGAGGTGCCCACATTCTTTCCTGCTAGTGTCTGATCATAGACACCTGGGTTTAATTCTGTCGATCTCCTCTTCTTGTGGTGCCCATGCATCCTGACTTTATTCTAGCTTGGGTAAAAGCTATGCATCTCACTCTCTTGGCCTGCTGTTGTGGGGCTGAGGTTTGTTGGCAGCTGCTTCCTCTACATTCATTCCTCTGCACTGAATGGTTGATGTCAATTGGCTCAAACATGAGCCAAGATCACATTTTCCTTAAATAGTTAAATTGGGCTTTGATTTTTGGGACTACAAGACTTCATAGGTAAAGGATTGCAGGTTGCAGAACACACTTCTGGGCCCAAAACCTACCAGTCCTCTGTCCTCAGAAGCCAGTTTCACACAGGTCTCTGTTGACCTTGCGTGCAAACTCTTCAGAAGAGGCCACAGCCAGAAGCTCACTTCTGATGTGCCAAGGAGCTGTGTGACCACCTGAGCCTCCAGCAAGGCTCAAGGTGCAGCTTCAGCATCAGAGCATGTGAAGGGAGCAGCTGCTTTTTCAGCAGCAGCTGCAGGAGCAATAGATACGGAAGAAGCCAGTCAAGCTGCAAAATAAGCTTCTGTTGTTTTAGCAGAAATCTGCAAGCTGATCTTTCCCTGTTTAGTGATACATGAGTAGTGGTATGGAAAAAGAATATCAAGGGCATGGGAAAGAAATCACTTTAAAATCTCAAGAATGTATTCCATGTTTTCTATGTTAATTTTATCTAAAAAAAATCCATGCTCTTTTTAAAACTTACTCCTAAATGAAGATTACAGACTGTGTTTCCTGTTCTGAGCTGAATAAACACAATGCTCTGCAGTGAGAGTTCCACACATTATTGAGACAGACAAGCCAATTTTAAGCATGGCATCTTCAGATGTATTCTTCTTCCTCCCAAACTCAGACACAGAGCTTTCACACCCACACCTCACGATAAATCCCAGAAAGGAAGTTTTACAGATTATCTTTGTATAACAACTGGAGCACTGCTAACCTTCTGTTCCTTAAGATTACATAAATTTTCCCAAAAAAATCTAACTAAAGGAAAAACACAACACACAAAACCTCCACACATAACCAACAGAACAAAAAGACATGTTTGTGTTATAAGAAAGTTAATAATTCCAAAATATTCTGTAGCTTTTTTTTCCAGCTTAAGTCCACTCCTTTAGGAAATAAAAGCTACGAGCTATGACTAGTTGACCTACAGATTTTGAGGTTTTTTTAAAATTAAAAAGGTAGACCATTTTCTTCATGGTCATATCTATAAATTAATGTTTGTTTATTGGAACAGATTTATGTCTAATCTTGGTTTAGGGATATTTGTATATTATGCAGTTGTACATTTAGCTACAAATGAATAATTCAAACAACTGTGATACTCAAAGATGCAAAAAGAAGTGCAAAAAAAATTCCCTCATTTCCTTGGTTTAGCCAGTTCATTTAATTTTTTCTTTCTTGTTGAGACAATTTTTCTTCAAAGCCAAAAGATATTTATTTATCGGTCATATATGTTCAAGTTAATCAAACAACAAAGCCTCACATGCCAGTAACTCAAGAGAAAATTAAATCTGTTGGATTCCCAGTGGCAATTCAGAGTGTAAGGATCCCATCCAAATTTATCACTATGCCTGGGAAAAAAGCAGATGACCAAGCACAGTTAGGCAACACTAAGGGCAACATTTTCGTATGTGGGAGGGCAATTTAATTTGTCTTTCATTTCCACGACTCACAAGCAAAGTTGTATTTCCACAAAAATATGGAAACATTTTAAAGCAATTAATTAAGCATGCAATTTGTATGAAAAAAATATTGTAGGACATTATCTAGGTATCCAAAATGTACATGTCATTTCTGTGTCTTCTAATTTGTTGACATCATCTATTTTGATTGTGCAATTAGGAAAGTAGATTAATTAATTTCTATCTTACTACAAGAAGCAAGGCAAATTCAGCAGCCAAGACGTCAAAGTTATGAAAGAAAAAAAGAAAGAAAAATCAGGACACAACACTGAAAAGAAATGCTCCAGGCAAACAGAGCTTCCACATACCACTACAGGGAAAATAAGAAGCCTGAATTTAAGGAGCAAAAGCTAGGCTAAAATGTGTCATTTAAAGTCTCACTGTGACAGAAAACACAGCTAATGTCAAATCTTATAAACATGAATGCAAAAATAAAGGGGGAAAGTCATCTAGCTCAGAGAAATTTAGTGGTATTAGTGGTTCAGAAATGTTTTATGTGGTTCTCATTAGAGCTCATTGGAAGATTTACAGGTAAATATATTTTCATTAAATAAGTGTTTCACAGAAGCTGGAACATTTTACAGAGGCATATTGATTTCAGTATCGCAGTTTCCAGGTAAAGAAAGAGACAAACAAATGCTCACGAGATTTGCAATCAAGAGACAAATTCTTCAGCACTATACAGTGGAAAAAGAAAAATATTTTCATTTATCTCAGGTGCATAAGCCAAAATGAACTCAAAGACCTGGAAAACAAAATAGTCATTCTTAAGTCCACACTGACTTCCCCCTTGGTTCCCATTCCTGTCATGAAAGGGAAATGGCATTTTCAGCTTGGATGATGAGGTATACACCTGTACCCAACAGCATTCCTGACAGTCAGGCTGTTACCTTTAATGTGGTATTCTGTTACTTTACAGTTTGTTCTTCTGTAGTATGGTTTAATATTCCTTTTTATAATTTTGTTATGGTTCATTCTATGTACCCTACTTGACTTCCCTAATGGTTCAGTCCTGCGTTGTTTACCACAGTTTTCCCCACCAAAATGCACATCAATCCAGATGTCAATCCACCTTGTTCCCTTCCTTACCCCTGTCTGTCAAAGTAGCACACTCCTTTGGTTCTGGTGTTCCCTGTCTTTCATCCCTTCCTCGAAGCAGGATTGGATTGTGAGGTTTGCTCCCTCCCCATGTTGGCTTCTCCTGGGGAGCCCTTACCTGCACCCCTGCCCTAATGCCTCCTGTTGGTCACAGGTTGTGTCCTCCCCGTGTTCCCTCTACCCTTTAAAAGCAGCCCCTTCGGGTTCAGATTTGTCACTTGCTCTGCCCCGCTTTGGGATTAAATCCTCGGACACTCAGACAAGTGTCCTTCCCTTATTCCTGTGCCTCGGTTTCCCCGTGCTCTGTGCCCTGCTGCGCTCCCCACGCCGCAGCGATCACCGCCCCCCGCACCAGGCTGGGCACAGACTCAGGGGTGGCCACTCGGTGTCTGCCCTGCGGCCACCAGCGGGACAGCGCCGGGAACCTCCGTCCCGTGGGCACTGAGAGCCAGACGCATTTGAACTCCTTTTTTAATGGATCTGCTGCAAGGATTGTGTCACAGGAAAACACATATTTGCATGAAGTGCATTGGTCAATTTTGGAAGACCTTATCACATTGTGTGAAGTATGTCCTTGAGTCCTAAAATATGTGGTTTCTTCAAAAAGAAAATACCTAGGCAGGTGTTTTGACAAGGCTATTCACTTTTCCAAGTTTATGAGCATATTTCAGTCAACAGTATCCAATCGGTGATCTGTGATAAGTCACAGTTACTCATAGTAGTCTTAGCTTCTCTTGTAAAGATTCAGAGAGAGTAGGATGGTGTTTTGAAATTCTAAAGATAAAAATATTTGAGAAGATATTGTCTACAATGACTCAGTGTGAGTAGACAATCTCTATACAGACATGTCCTGTAAAACCTGCTTAGAAAGCTTTCCACGTCCCCTCCCAACACCTAATGCCCTTTTGCTGAAGCAGTTTTCTTCTATGTCTTCCTGTCAACTCTTCCATCAATACATCCTTTCTGGTAATCCCTTTTAGCCTTTTTGACTGAATAACATCTTCTCTAAAACACCAGCATTATTACTTGTGCATATTTGTGTCTGCATCGATATTTAGCCAGAGTGATACCTCTGAGCCCCAGGTCCTGTTGTGTATATTATACTATACCATTATAAATTGCTGCTATTAATTGCAAAATTTCTATATTGGAATTGTGTTGACATATAGAAAGCACATCTAAACCAGATTTACACTATTTTTAAAAATATTCTTTTCAGTTGCTTGTTTACTCATGACAAGGACTAAATGCATTGCAGTATCTTCTCACTAAAACCCTTATGAAAGTCACCTGTATAAAAGATTCCAGCATATAGAAATATGACAAAGATACTCAAGAGTAGAACTGTAAATCATTTATTTTTCCAAGAGAAAAGATGTATGTGGAACTCATAGCTGTGGGCCAGACATCCTCTAGTCCAGACTCCTGTTTCAAGAAGAAACAGGTCACACAGGGGAAGAGGAGAAGGCTCAGGTACTTCAGGTGTCACTCGCCAGCAGCTCTCTGAAACAAAGGACCACACTTTCTGATTTTGACCACAGCAGATGGGATCATAAACTATCACATTAGATTCCTAAATTGACTTTTTCTTGTGAACACTGTTTCTGTTGTTCGGACAGAGCTATATAAGCTATAGAAGAAATTGTGATTTGTGGATTTATGTGTTTATAGTCACTGTGTCTTGTTGCTTGTCTTGGGCCTATACAACCCATAGTTTGTGAAAAAGCATGTATCTTTAAAATTACTTGGATGAGTTTAAGAGGGGTATTTTGTATGTTTTCACATTGGTAGACATAAAGAGAGACATATTCTCAAAGTGCTTACCATTAAATTCTATGCATTAAGTTTAGATCAAGTTCCTAGAGTTCAATATGGCAACTAGCACATGTAGTGGCACAAACAATATAAAAAGTAATACAAAGCAATGAAAGGTCATGCCATAACAGAAAGTGCTCTTATTAGATCTTTTATGCTAAAAAGTGTGTCTTAAGTGGCTAGTTATGACACTAAATGACTTAACGTGAAAATTGTCCCAAGCAAAGAGAATTTTGATAATTTGCACATAAATGTGTTTAAATTGAAATGTGTATTATATATTAAAAACAAACAACTTGTGTATTTCTGACTACTCAAACAAGTTGCATTCTTGAGTACTAAGCATGAGACAAACAGGTATGTAAGGCTCCAAGACAGATTTTGACATCCACTGCCTTTGATGTCACTGACTATTTTGATGCCACTGTCTATACAGTTAAGGTACATGTTTGAGAATACACCGGGAAACAAAAGATGACTCGGCGACTCTCTGCCTGCCCTGTCAGGGCTGATCAAGTACAAGGCAGGCTGAGTTCACAAGATATATCTTTGCATTAGCTTTCTACTGTAATTGGACCGATTCATCCTGCTCTTGAGCAGGTCTTCTTAGCTTCCAAGCAAGAAACTTCTGTAATATACAACTTCTTCATCAGAGGAGTCTGAGGTACAACTAGCACAAGGAAAACTATAATGCCTGCACCCTCCCACACAAGCAGAGCTTTCTATACAGTGCCACAGTCAGAACCATACGCATTTTGTAAAGCATAAGACAGACCTACCGAGAATCTGCTTTAGTACCATAGCAACTTTTATTTTTATGAGAACTAGTACTATCCTATGAGTAATCCTGTCAAATGGCCAGTGTTTCAGAAAGCGCTAAGAACACCTGAAATCGCATAGTCCTTGGCACTGGCACCATCTCTTTTCTGTTTGTTTAGAATAGCTTCTTTTACAGAGCTCACCCTGTATGCTAACTACTAACAGAAAACAATGTAGCTTGGAAAATCTCATCTTTACTGAAAGATTCAAAATGTGCAACAGGACAGTTACTCTGAAAATCCAGATATTTGGCAATGGATCGACTTTAAATGGTTGCTTTGCTGTCACTATTGGCTGGGTCTTGATAAGTGTTTAACATCACACAGTAATCCCATATTCATATAAAATTAAGGCGATAACTGACAAGTAGAACAGCATAATTCAAATTGGCATGTTGTTGTGGTTTGACACAGGAAAAGAATTTTTTCGGAAGGAAGAGGTCAATCCAGTCAGGGGTCAGGTTTGGATACTGACACTTGGGGTGACCAATTGAAGGTGGACACACCTCTGAGAACACAGAGGGGTTAAAAGCAGAATTCCCAGGAGAACTCGCTGTCTTTGGTTCTGGTCATTGGAGAGTGCAGACCTCCCCTGCCCAGCCACGAGCTGGGTGGGGGAGGGGAGCCATGCGGCCTGCAGAGGTAGGCCAGGGGGTGAAGGATCGGAACCGAGCTGGGCCAGCTCCTGCGGATGGAAGGGTGGAGGACGTCTGAGATGTCTTTGTTTTCCCCCCGCCAACTTAGAGGGGAAGAGATAGAGAGCCTGCAGACACCTGGGAGTTTGCCGGCAGAGGAGAAGGAGAAGGAGGGGGAAGATGCCCAGCATGGAAGACGGGAGACAGAGTCCTGGGCCGAGATTTCAGCCATCCTGGGAGTCCAGGAATTTTAACCCTTTCCTGGGAAATGAAGGCTTTATGAAATATTACTCCTCCTCAATTTGAAGGAAAGAGAGACAGCCTGGGACCTCAGATGTTAGGGAAAGAAGGCTGGGGGGAGATGATGGAGTGGCTTTTGGCTGGACTTTTCTTGTTAGCCATAGACTGAACCAATCCTTCCTCCAAGAGAGACTACATTTCAGGGGGATGCAATGGTGAGCCAAGAAACTCCTTCAGCAACTACCAGTTCTGGAATGGACAGAGAGAGCTGAGGAGGGTGTGAGGATGCCCTCCATCTTCAGAGAAGAAGAGAAGGAGATCTCTGTCCTTGGACCCTTGGCCCCAGGGGAAAATGGGGGGGGACTCTAGTCCCGAAATGCGATACTGGACTGTTGTTTCTGGTGGTTCTTGGCAAAGCATCCTTAAAGGGGCCCTATAAGCAGTCTCTGTCCATGCCCGGTGGTGAGAGCACTGTGACATGGAGAGGAGAGCGTCACACTGGCCAGTGTGTCTGGGTAGTGCCACATGTGCCATGGAAACACAAGAGGTGGCAGCTGTGTTTCCTGGGGGTCTGTGGTGCAAGGGGGACTCCTCTCTCCCCAATGGACTCAGTATTGATTATGTGGAAGGGTGAAGACTTGATTAAGGGTCCAAATGTGTCTCGCTGTGGTTTGGTGGAGTTGGGTGGTGGGAGGAGGAATGCTTTGAAAGTTTTCATTTCAAATTTTGTGTGTGTGGTTTTTTCTTTCTTTTTTCTTTTATAGTAGTAGTAGTAGTAGTGTAATAAAGATTTTCACTTGTTATTAAGTTTGGTCTGCTTTGCTCTGTTCTTGATCGCGTTTCACAGCATTCAATTGATAGGTTGCATTTTCGTGGGGGCGCTGGCATTGTGCCGGTGTCAAACCATGACACATGTGTCAAAGATTGATTTTGCCATCCCTACATTTAATACTCCAAAGGGATCTTTAATGATTTATGGTAGAAAAGGATAAGTTTTGTGGGCCAGTGTGCCACAGTAGAATACTACTCCAAGAGTATGTGCCAAGATTTGAGTTCAGTGCTGGCTAAAAGAAAAAAAAACATCAATTCCCAAATCAGTCTCTGAAGTGCTTTGGCAATAAGTGAGCCAATTTCAGCCTTTCAGAACCCTGATATAATTTTCCAGTGTTGAGCATGTAAGACAGAAGTTACCCATAGAACCACACCTTTCCTCCAGAAGTATCTGGTCCTATAACCTATATATAGGCCTATCCCTGTGGAAACTATCAACACAGTTGATCAGTTCCCTTTTATCCTCTTTCTCTCTATCCATAAGCACAATGAAAATGTGCATCCTCAAAATAAACAAGGACAAGTACTCAATGTAAAGAGGAAATCAAAGATTTCCATATGGTTCTTTCAAAACTTATGCAGTTTTCCAGTGTTCACAGTAAAAATCTTATTTGTTGAGGCAAATACATGTGACTATATTTTCAAGTCAATTCCAGCTACTAGTTTAACCTTAGTACTGCTCATGACTCTCAGCTTAAGACCTGGCTAGCTACCGATGCCATACTTGTGCACCCAACAAGTGCTACACCACAGTTTTGGTTTTAGGATTAGGTTTTCCAACCAATCCTTAATTATGCCGAATATCAGGAAGCACAGCACTCCTCCTTACAACGTGAAACATCTAGCTGCCCTTCCAGACCTATAATACTTTGTCACAGTTTAGCCCCACTTAGCAGCCATGCCCCATGCAGCCTCTCACTCACTCCCCGACCAGTGAGAGAATTGGAGAAGACAAAAAAATTGTGAGCTGAGATAAAGGCAGTTTAATAGGAAAGTAAAAACCACACAAGCAAAGTAAAACAAGGAATTCATTCACTGCTTCCCAAGGGCAGGTAGGTGTTCTTCCATCTCCAGGAAAGCAGACCCTTTTTATGCATGATAATGACTTGGGAAGACAAATGCCATCACTCCAAATGTCCCCCATTCCTCCTCCTTCCCCCCATTTTATATACTGACATGATGCCACAGATTCTGGGAATATCCTGTGGTCAGCTGATGTCATCTGTCCTGTCTGTGTCTTCTCACAAACTCCTGAGCACCCCGAGTCCTCTCTCCAGTGGGGCAGTACAACAAGGAGAAAAGGCCTTAGCTCTGTGCATGCCCTGCTCAGCAGGAGCAAAACCACCCCTGTATTATCACCCCTGTGTTCAGCACAAATCCAAAACACAGCCACTGTGAAGAAAAGTAACTCTATCTCAGCCAAAATCAACACATTTCTTAAGCAAGCATTGGCCCACTAAGTTCTGAGTTCCCACACCCACATGTCGACAAAATGAAAGCAAGTTCATAAAATCCAAACTGAAGTGGACAGAGAACAGAAATACTTGAGTAAAAATGTTGCCACTTGTACTGCAGAACTGAAATCCAGTATGTGGCCTAAATTAAAACAAATTTGGTATTACAGCCCATATGCACAAGTGAGGTAAAAAGATACCATGAAAGTGTTCAACAGAAAGAAAAGGCATGTTCCCATTTAACCAGAGACAAGTCTGTCAACAATGAATGCAAATTTCAGAGCACAGAAAAATTGGGATTTCTTTCTGCTGAAGAGAGAAAGGAGGAGGAGTGGAGGTAAATAAATAAAAGAAGCAGAAAATTTAGCATGGCACAACCATGAAAATTAATGCTTGAAGCAAAAAAGAGGGACAAAAAGGATCTGAAAAAATACTGATAAGCTCAAGAGGAAGAGTTATAATAATGTACATGGAGGAGAAGAAAACAAGGGGAAGAACTATAATGCAAAGAATTCTAAGCTGGTAAATCCTACTACTTTTTTATGACACAGGATACAGGAATAGATAATTTAGGATTCTTCCCAACCCCAGGAAAACAATGTCAAATGACAGTCATTTTGTTTCACCCACGAGAACATTGACATTAAAAGACACACAGAGACAGAAAAGCAATCTGAAGCAAATTACATGGGTTTTCAACATGAAAGGAATTATTCTTATAAGCTTTTGTACATAACATGGGGTAGTATCATAAGGGGAAAAATTAAGTATGAAATGGTATAATAAATTGTTCATTTGCTACAATCTAAAGTTGCTGTGGAAGAAGAATCAATCATGGGCTGTTTTCTCCAAAGTATGTTCTCTAAAACCTGAATAATGTGACAAGTATTCAGGGCTAACACAAAGGAAATATTTTTTTCAAGGCTTCAAAGTAACAAGGGAATGAGATAAAATGTATTCTGCAACTCCAAGAAAAAGGAGGTGACGTCTGTTTTTCCTGCTACTATGGAACAAGTTTGACTGACCAGGGTAATGAAATGTCAGCCATTACTTGTAAATAGGAAAGATTTCACACCAACTTAGTCCCCATATCTTACAAAATACAAACATTTCCCTGGTGAACCTAACCCTCTCTACATACCATCTGCACCTATGTTGAGAACCTAAGGACTTTTACAACAAAATAAATCAAAAATCAAAATAAATGTGGAATCAAGTTGTTGTGGATGGGAGAAGGGGGAGGTTTTTCTTGTAAAGAGTCTAAAAATAAATTAGAGATACTAGTTTCCTGATTTTGAATGAATGGATATCACTGTGTTCAAAGTCCAAACTATTCTGCAGTTGTGGAGATGGATGGGGGGGGGTGGGGGGGTGTTAAGTGGTAGACAACTGACTTAAGAGACTACTTTTCTATGGAAGTGATCATTATTTGGAGTCCTTACACTTCAGAGGCAGAAAATTGCAGAAGTCTATTTCTCCTGTAATGCAAAATGCTATCATCTTAACTGTGAAGACACAGTTAAACACTCAGAACACTCTCTTGTTCAACTGTAAGGGCCCCCTTTTACAAGGAAGAAAAGCATGAATGCAATAGGGTCAGAGACAGAAGATGTGGATGCTGACCTCAGAAAATAAAGCTTGTTTACGTTATGTATTGGTGTAATTTTCCTTCATAATTTACTAGGCAGGAAGAAAATCCACTTTCCTCAGATATACTCAGATGGGCTCAAATGTAAGTTGATTCAATTCATTAAATCTTCTTGTATTGCAGGAAAAACCCAAATACATTACTTTATTGTATTAATTTTTTTTCCAGCATGGAGTAATGGAAATATTAATTGCATACTCAGAATTAAATTGCTTTTCTAAAAAAAAAAAAAAAAAAAAAAACAAAAAAGGTGGAGAATAGTTAATCTTCCCCAATTTCTTAAATATATTATTAGAATTTAGGCATGGAAATGTGGGCCCTAATCAATAACTAGTTAATGTTATATCTCTGTGTTTAAAATGGATAGTGCTAGTCACATATATTGAGCTTATAATTGATGCTGCCCACATATAGCTTTCTATATAGCCTTTCTTGTCTATTTTTCAACACTCTTCTATTCAGTTTCTTGCATAAATTATTATGTCTACACATGGAAACAGACTCAGCCACTTAAGAGTACTTTTAAACATGAACATTTTCAAACTACATCAAAATTATTGCATTTTAAAACATTACCAAGATGTCTAAAGAGGAGGCTTTTATGTTTTCGTTCATTACATATGTTTTCTTTCTATGTTTTAATAGAGTATCTTAGCATAGTAATACAGGAAGTCATGATGGGATACACTAATTCAGGATATAATGGACTTGACAAAATTCTGCAGTCCATGAAGGTGGATCAATTGTTCACTTTTTTCCTTTATACTTGCATTTCACAGATGGGAAGCTGAAGGAGGGACATTCACTGGTCCAAAGGCACACCCAAAGTGTGTGGCAGAACCAAGGACTAAACCTAAAAAGTCTTCCTTCTTCTGTCGTGTTATTGTCTTCCTCTACAATGATGCCTCTACTATAAGTAACAAGCCTGGAAATCAGTTGGAAAGGTCTCTGCTGCATGGACTAGATTTCATCTCCCTCCTCAGTCTATGGTCTTGCACATACCTATTGGATCAGGTCTTTGCTGAAAATGTCAGCTATCAACCTCTCTATAAGAGGTATTTAAGGAACTTCTTTGAGATTCAGCAATACTTGAATTTTCCTTCACTGTCTCTTTTTCTAAGTTATGATGTTTGGGACTGAAATTAATAAAAACCTATAAAGTCTTTCAATATGAACAAGGTCAAATGCATACCACCGATACTTGTGTTTTGGTTTTGTTTTGGTCATATCTGTCATTCATACAATTTCCAGAATTTTCTCTGTGTCACATTTTAAGCAAATGAGCCCCAAAAAAGCCCTTTTCTTGGTTATTTCCTTGACAAATCAATGAACTAAACACTTCCCAAGCAATGTTCATCACAAGAGGGCAAGAGGGTAGAATTAGGTTATCTTGGTAGACGTCTTAACTTTCAGGTAGTAAGATAGGTCTTAACAGAACTAAGCAGGGTGGTTAAAAGAAGTACTCACACAAAAATTCTTTCTTCCTTTAATGCTCAATTACTTTAAGCAGCCATGATGCAAACTGCATCCTTTGTCCTCAGACATGACACTCTTAAATAATTCTCTTCTCTCTACAGGAGACCATTGCACTTACAGGATATTTATTTCTACACATTTATCAATGAAAAAATCACCTATTTTTTTATACTTGTCCCAGATTGAAAGGCAAGATGTATTCTATTTGCTATCTGTATGGCAGTTGTCTTCCGTTAGTGGGCAGTTGTTCCTTATCTCTCCCACAACCAATTCTCCCTCTGTGGGGACATCTGCTGATAATGCAAAACTGCTATCATCTTAACTGTGAAGACACAGTTAAACACTCAGAACACTCTCTATTGAATGTCACTGAATGACTGATAAAAGTTACAATGTGAGATGCTCCACCCAGAGGGAGGAGCCAAGCATTTCTACCTGGATAAAATCTTAAATTTCTAGAACACCAGCACAGTTTTTTCTGCACTGGATTTCCCAGACGAACAGCTGCCTCTTCCACCACAAGACGACTGCACCCTTTTCTATAGGATCACTGCTCCAACAGAACCACACCTGCCCCTCCAGGAGGACTGCAGCCACAATTCCCACTGGACTTCTGCCAGCACCCTGACCAACAGGGCATCAGCCTGTATTCTGCCTCTGTCAGTATTGTTTTAGTTAACTGCATTGTTTGTTTTATATTAATTTTTTTCCCTAATAAAGAATTTTTATTCCTGCTCCCATATTTTTGCCTGAAGGCCCCCCTTCATTTCAAATTTGGAGAGAGGGTGTTTACATGTTTCCATTTTAGGGGAGACTCCTGTCTTCCTTAGCAAACACCTGTCTTTCAAACCAAGACAATATTCCAGTTCAGCATAGATACGTATGGAAAATTTGTCTTCATTCAACCACACCACAATCCACAATCAAAACAATTTTACAATTTTAAGGAAATCAACTATGGGGAAAAAAAAAAAAAAAAAGTTCATTATCTCCCTTTGCTTCACCTGAAGGACACCCCTTTCCTGAGTGAGAAGATGAACTTTTGACCTGAGTGAGCTATTTACTTTTTGAGAATACACTGTCATAGAATCAGATGGCATAAATATGTTAAAAGAAGTCTCTGGCTTCAGGATCCTGAAAGGAAACCTTGCCATATGTTTTCTGGTGACATATGAAAATTCAGTTTTGACTTCCAAGGTGCTTCACATTAGGAAGAAAAACAGTATTTGGGGAAGAGCAGAGAAAGTCTCTTCTGCATTTCTTTTCTTATTTTTTTACTATTATTATTATTATTACAAAATTCACAAGGAATACAGAAATTCATACTAGCTTAGTATGAGAACAGTATTTGCAAATCTTTTTTAATTAGGCAACTGCTCACACAAGTAAATTAATTTACTTAATTTAGGCAGACTTAAATTTTTGTGAACCAGCAAAGGGAATTTTGTCATGGTCTTTGCCCACATATTAATGTTGCTGCAGTGGTAGATATGGGCACTACCATTATATTGTACCTATAAGGGTAAATCTTTTTAGTTTATTTCATGAGGGAAGAATATTATTTCTTGCTTGTGTTCATGATGCTTTGCTGCATTGCAAATTCTTTTCAGAGAACTTTTGCACTAAGAGACCCCAAATACTGCCCTCTTTAGTTTGCCCAGTCATTTTGAGCACAGCAAGATCCTTGAGGGCAGACACAAATGCCAAGATTATTATCTAGCAAAGGGCATAATGCCTGTGTACTATTTTCAGACACTGCTATTTGTGAACAGGTATTTGTGAACAAGCATAATGATGAATGAAGATGGTACTCAAAGAAAATAATCTTCTCTGACATTATTTTTTCTTTTCCATTCAACATTTATTCAAGATAATTTATTCATTTGAAAGAATTTATCAACTTAGCTTATTAGAGAAAATATTCTATTTCATCCTTTAAATAAACACCGTTTCCACTAAGAAATCAATTTGTTGATCCTAAAAAAATATTTTAACCCCCTCCAAAGGTAACAGAAAAGAGAGAATGGTGAGGAAGCAACTGTTTTTCAGTGTACAGCTTGCCCTCAGCAGTAACTAACTAGTTTAAACCTCCTTCTGGCAGCAGTTGTTATCTTTGAGGTCCTCCATAAAATATGTCTAGAAGATGGTTTCCAATTTCATTTTATTTGAGTCTATATATCAAAGGCCACACCTGAGTGATTTTTATAATTAAGATCTCTGAAACTCTGATTCATGTTGATCTTTCAGCCTCAGACCTTTCATGCTTCATAATTTCTTTCCTAAAATATGGCTCCAAGAATTGAACATGTAAGTTCCAGCTATGCTCCCCCTAATGCTCAGCATTAACCAATTTATAATTCCAGCTCCTTTGAGTCTCTTTTTACTACTGCGAAAGATTGTTCAAATAGCTTTGGTGTATTATTTATGATTAACCCTGTTTCCCAAGGTGATCTTTTTTCTTCCTAAAATTCATGCATTTGTTAGGGTCCTTTCTAA
Organism: Taeniopygia guttata; assembly: GCF_048771995.1. Classification (NCBI taxonomy): domain Eukaryota; kingdom Metazoa; phylum Chordata; class Aves; order Passeriformes; family Estrildidae; genus Taeniopygia; species Taeniopygia guttata. The sequence goes on along the minus strand of NC_133063.1, from coordinate 70,290,814 downwards.
GCTGACTAGTAGAACTTCCTATCTTCAATCAAGTGGATGACCTATATCACTTCAGATCTATTTTTTTGCTGTTTTCCTTATTTTTTTGCAACAAATCTGACTTTTTGATTAATAGAAAGTACATTATCCTTCTTCATTTAGCTATAAAATTAATTACCATACTATATATGTTGCATATGTGTACATCAGCACAGATACTTATCAGATTCACTCTGTAGGACTAGCAAAAACAATTCTTTGTTATATTAAAGCTTGGTGCATATAAAATAAATCTCATGTATGCTTGCTCTAAAGGAATAGTGTTTACACAAGGTTGCACTGACATTTGGCTGGCAAGGGATCAGTGACCAAAAATTGTGTAAAAATTTATATTCAAAATCTATGAGATTTTTTTTAAATGAAAGCAGATTAATTGCAGCTACAATAGAGAATAGTAATTCCAAAGAGCTCCCAAATCAAGCAGGAGAAGAAAGATGTGTGGTTTCAGCAAGCTCATGAACTGAGGCAACAGAATATCCTCCTTGATACATCTTTTACCATATGGGAAATTAGAAGTTTAAATTAAAATCAGCTTTAAAATACTATTTTTAAAAAATGTGAAACTCTTGTAGCTCTTGATCTTAGAAATGGTGTATTGTCTTCAAAAGGAATGAAATTAAGTCAGACAAAGTTGAAGGTCAAAGTGGATTCAAACAGATTCCAACAGCCCTGATTCAGACAGGGCTACCTAGAAAAGCTTGCCCAGCACTTTGTGCAGAGGTGTTTTGACTATCTCCAGGGAAGGAGACTGCAATGTTTCTGGCCAGCCTAAGCCAGGGCTGAATCAGACTTTCAGTGAAAAAGGGATTTTTAATGTTCAGAAAGAAACATGTCTTTTTCCGTTTGTGCCCCTTGCCTCTTGTCCTGGCACTGGGTGTCACTGAGAGGAACCTGACTCTACTTTCTTTGCATCCCCATTTTAAGTATTTATAGACATTGATAAGATCTCACCAGAGCTTTTTCTCCTCCAGGCTTGACAATCCCAGCTCTCTCAGTCTTTCACCACTTTAGAAATTCTGCAGCTCCTTAATATTCTCTGTGGTCCCTTGCTGCTCTCTCTCCAGTATGTCCGTGTGTCTCTTGTGTCTCTTCTGGTGGGCACAGATCTGTACACAGCACTCCAGGTGAAGTCTGGACTAGTCAGAATTATTCAGAAACAGATTCTTCTGAATACTTCAGCCATGTGTGCTCCACTTTGGACCTTTCTCCAACCCATTTTTCAATCTTTAGGTTTGTAATAGCTCTCAAAGCTTTGCTGGCACTTATTTTAATTATCTTGACATCAAACTATGGAGCTCATTGTTTCTCTGAATAGATCAAAAGAGCATATGCTATGCAATCTTTATCTCTAAATGATTCAGAGAGAAAATATCAACCTCAATTAAAATCATTAACATGGTCTCTTTTGCTTTATCACAGCTGTGAGATAAAGACCAGATGAGACACAGATTTTGGATACAAAGTTTGGGGAAAAAAGTTCAAGCATGTTCAGTTAAAAAGTAAATATGAAATTAGTCTTCAAAGAATGTTGAGCCTGCAAAGATATGAGTGTCTGTCAAAAACCTTTCCTTCTTCTTTTATTTTAGTTTTCCATTTAAAGAAAATAAATTAATTTCAAAATATAGTTTCATTATATTAAATGTAAAAAAACAAATTAAAATGAAATTTCATACCAAAAAAGTACTCAGAAGACATAGTCTGAAATAGTTAATTATAAGTAGTACAAATGTAGTGAAGTTGAATTTCATTGCATTAAGGTAAACAGTTTTGTGTCAAGACATATAAGCCTACTTCAGGTTTTAGCTATGTCCCTCAGGATAGGTTAGAAGTCAACATGCCACTTACAGTTGAAGTGGCTGTAACGGTAGGAAATAAAGAGCCCAAATATGCCCAAGGCTCCCAGCTGCCATAACTTTCTCTTATATTTGCTTCTCATGCAGTATCACATGTGCAGAGGGGAACAGTATCACATCACCATCTAGTAATCCATATGATCTTAAAAGCATGTGTCAAACCAGTACCTGGAGGATGACTATCTCTGGAACAGCAGCGTAAGAACAGAGGACAGACTGTGAAAGATCATCCAGGAGTATCAGTTTCTCAGAGTCGGGATTGAAGGTATTTGAGATGGCATTCCATATTCGGACTCACGTGTTTATTATTTCTTATCTATGTTATAGTCTCACTACCATGAGTTCATCAGCTTTTCCATTAGCAAGTCACAAAATATCTAACTAACTTTTGTTACAAGGTCTTTTAAAACTAAACTATCCAATTAAGAAACAACACCTAGATTATTTTCCCTTTTAACACAATAACTGATCCCCTGAAGCCCACAATGCACTTTTCTCTCCAATCAGAAAACGTCACCCAAACCCATGAAGAAGAAGGAAGAAGGTGAAGAAGAACCTGCCTCCGCCCTAAAACCCCCATCTTGCTTCATATTTATTTCTATATTCTAAAATCCCAAACCCTTAAATTTTCCACCCTGTGATATAACACACATCTAACCAACTGCACACCGGTAATCCCAGTGCTATTAATCAATTTTAAAAGCCTGTTCCACGACTTCAGGTCAAATGCAGTGTTCTCTTATGGGTCTGTGCCTTTAAGCACAGAAAGTATAAAATTCTCAGCATCCAGGATTCCAACACAGGAGATGTAAATCTGAGAGTAATCTTGTGTCTTCATGGTAGACACTTCATCATAAAAAATTCTATGACTCTACACAAAGTAGGTTAAAATTGCTCCTGTATAGGAGAGGCAGCAGGCAGTAACAGGCTGAGGCACAACTGTTTGTTTGCCTCTGCACAGAGCATCAGTGAGACTGCTGCTTCAACACTACCTTTTTAAGCCCAGTTTTCAACAGAAAGAACAATGCAAAAACCCTTGGTAGAGAACCGTAGCATAATCTGAATAACTACAAATAAGCATTGGGAGGAAACTTGTTCTTTGTGATGTAAGCTGCCATTTTATTACCGAGCTCTAACATGAAAAGAGTAAATGGGTATGTAACAACTGCAATGTCATAGAAACATGACAGTCAAGCATATAAGTGTACAAAACTAGTCTCTCTTAACAGTGAGTATAATCAGAATGAGTTAGTCTGAATCAGATCAAAGTTCCTTCTAGTTTGGAATCACATCTTGTGTCTGTACACTGTGGTCACAGGAAGATGTTCCCCAGCCAGCTCACACCCAGACTGGGGTGCAGCAGTGCAGTGACGAGAGTGGCACCCTCGGATCTCTGCTGAGCTCCCGGATGGCGGTGAGTACAGGGGCTCACAGCTCCCTGCAGCACACAGCTGTGGCATGGGGAGCACAGCAGCAGCACAGTGCGAGAAACCGAGGCAAAGGAATACAAAGGGGGTCACTTGTTTCCTTTTTCCAAAGAAGGTTTATTTCCCAAGAGGATTCAGGGACAAGTGATGACGGCTGACGGCAAAAAACCTGCTTTTAAGGAGGGGAGGGAAGAAGGGGAGGACACAACCTTTTACCAATAGGAAGGCATTAGGGGAGGGGTGCAGGGTAAGGGCTCTCCAATAGAAGCCAACAAGGGGAAGGAGCAAACCTTGCACCCCAAGCTTGCTTTGAGGAAGGGATGAAGGCCAGGGAACATTCCAGAAGGGAACTGAGGAGATACAAGGAGAGTGACAGGTAGATTGATATACACCTGGTGGGAAAATCTTGAGGTAAACAACTCAGGACTGAGCCATTAGGGAAGCCAAATGGTGTACATGGAATTAACGATTACAAACTTACAACAAGGAATATTTAAAACCTACTACAGAAGAACAAACTGCAAAACAGACTACCACAACAACTCTGACCAAAGTTGTTAGGAAATACTTTGTAAAAGACTATGACAGCAGAGGAAGAATATGGTACGCTTCCCTAGAGTATTTCTTCAGGTGCCAGTGGATATGTGCATCTTCAAACACATGGCTAGCATTTTTCATGTAAAGAAGGTGGATAGGTATTATTCTACAATTCCATAATGATACATCCATGACATGTCCACTGGGGTATGGAGAATACTGACATAAAAACTTAGAGAGAAGCCTTTGACAGGAGGAAGTATGAGATTCCGTCATGGTTCATTTTTAAAAAGAAAAAAAAAAAAAAGAAAAAGATTCCTAAATCTGTTCCCGATACACCTAAGGGAATAACTAACATAGAATTTTATATTCATAAGATCAGTTTTAATGTTTGGCTAGAAGCTGTAGCCTTTTTTTCCCCCAAAGAACACAACTGGGAATACCAGTGTGTGTCATTATGAAAACCATTTTAACATTCAAGGTAACACTTTTTCTGCAGACCATTTAGAAAATTATACCTGTTTGTTTTAACACAGGTAATTTTTTTGAATTTGTAGACAGTTCTAAACCCAGCCAGCAACCAAAGCCTACACAGATGCCCCTTCACTTGACGTGGTGTCACAGAGGATTCAAAAGATTAAAAGTGAGAAAACTTGTGGGTTGATGGAGGTGGCTACCATGGCAAACAGTGAATTAATTCCTTGTTTTATTCTGTTTGTATGTGTGCCTTTTGCTTTCCCTATTATCTGTCTTTATCTCAACCTGTGAGTTTTCCAATTTTTATCCTTCTGTCCAAACGGTCAGGGAGTGAGCAAATGGCTCCAATGGATAAATTTGATAGCTGAGGTTAAAACAAGGCACTTCAAAAGGCAAACACCATTTGTCCTTCCTTCTTTCTTTTTTCCCCCATTTTCATGATGCCATATCCTACAAAATATGTCTTTGATCAGTTGGGGTCAGCTCTGTCCCTCCAGATTTTTGTACACCCCTAGCCTCCTCACTGATGGGATAGTGTGAGGAGCAGAAAAGGTTCTTGACTCTGTGCAAACACTGCTCAGTATTAACTAGAGCATCCTTGAGCTATCAACATTATTCTTACCACAAATCAAAAACATAAGCACTTTACTACTCCTGTGAAAATAACCCCACAAATTTATGCTAACCAAAACCAGCACAATTCCATTGTGTCAAACCTCATCATAGATGATCATGTCTTATCATGCATAATTGGAATACTCTGCAATAAGCTAAGGCAACCATACTACTAAGAGGCAGCACACATTTGGGGAAAGAAAAGGAGAGATGATGGGTTTCATGTAAAGAGTATGCCATATGTTTGTTTAAGAAATCATAGCTTTGCATGTAACACAAAAATACAGTTACTAGATCATCTGAATAATCTCTCTAGTTCTGTGGCTTCTTCAGATCTCTCAATTCCAATTTATTTAATGTTCATAAGTTCAGGAAAGGATATTACAAAATTTGGAAACTTTTCAAGTAAATGTTGAATCCAAGCCCATAATCTTCACGGTACTAATATATCAAAATTACCTGTTAGTATATCAAAATAACCGTTACTCATTCACATTTTATTGAAAATACAGAAATATGTTTTTCCTGAAAATTTATTTAAAAGGTGCACATAAGATAGGTGCGCATAGGAGTGGTCCACATAAAACATGCAGAAATAAAAATCACTTTGTTCTTCCTCAGTTTTTATTTGTTATGTTTCCATTCATTAGAATTTATCTCAGTTATTACCAGGGGAATAACATTAATCAAGCTTGCACCCTCCATGCTATCAAAAGGAAGCAAATTCCTGAAGGAGAAAAATACCTTTGTCTTAATTCCATCATCTCCTCACCAACATCACTGACTTCAAAGAGCTTTCATTTATACTGGTGTGCTCCAGAGATAAATTTGGCCTTTCAGCTTTATGTGTCATTTTCAAATACAAGATTCTGAGGATGAAATCTTAAACAGACAGTTGAAATGTAGATTCCTAAACCCAGCAAACTAACTTTCAGAGAATACATATATTTCCGCTGAACTCAATCAACTTGATTTCATCTCTAACTTTCACAGATTTTGTGACAGTATAACACTAATGGCAACAATCCTGAGTGTCCTCAGGAATAGAAAGAAAAGTCTTGCCCTTTTATTTCCAAAATTAAAAACTTAAAAAAAAAAAATCTTTGATTTAGGAACTTCAGCATCAAGTTTGGTTCTTAATTTCATGATACAAAGTAAATACATTACTCTAATTTACAGAAATTTTTAATGAGTAATTTGTACAGAACAGGGTAGGTAATCTTATCTGCACAGAGCAACCTTGTAATTTTGTGGAAAATGTTTATATATTTATTTTTCAAAAAGTGTGAGGTCTTTTTTGCATTTTATTGACACAAAAGGGGACAATGACCTCATCATCTTTTATAACTTGGTCATGCATTCAGTGAGGGAGGGAGTGAGGAAGGGAGGGAGGAAGGAAGGAGCAAAGAAAAGCTTGATCTCAGCGTTGAAGTGGCCTCAGGCACTTAATTTGTACCTCTGGCTGAGAGAAAATGTCAGCCTGCCTATTGTGTATTGCAGCTTACACTGAAACCTAAATCCAGCTGTAAGGCTTTTTCACAGAAAGGAATCTCTTGGCTGAAGTTATTTAAAGTTTTATTCACATGAACAATGAATCACTCCAATGGAAATACTTCTTTTACATAGTCACTGATATATAATATTCAAAATTAATTAAAGCAACATTGCAAAACAAAGCACAGGTAGGTCAGGCTTCCATTTGAAGAACAGTCTATCATGTACCCATACAGAACTGTAAAATTAATCACAGGTTTTTTGTTATCTTGTCCACTGCTCAGAAGCAAACAAACAAACAAACCACACAAGCTTCTGATCAGATCACTGATGCTTCTGATTATACATGCAGATACTCCTTCAATAAAGCCTTTCAGGCAAATAACTTACTCCTGTGTTAAAATACTGTGAGTACAGGTTCCCTGGCTGATCTTTCAAAAGTATTACCCTAAATTCCTTTAAACACTAGAGATGGTTGTATAAATTTGTGCTTCTTTCTGTGGGCATTGATAACAGTCTCTCTACATTTTTAACAAGATGCATGTCTTCAAAATAGGAGGTTTTAATTTGAATAAGTTATTTTGGAAGCAAGAGGTAAAAATCATCACAAATTAATTAAAACGTCATCCTTTGTTTGTGGTGATTAATAATACATAAAGAATCCAGTTTTCCATAATTCATCAATCTGACGTAAACTGGTACTTTCCAGTTCCACAGAGTGGAAACCCAGCTACTCTGTGACACTTGAAAAACAGCTCTGAATTGATGCACTGCATCCTTCTGCCACAGGACTTAAAGTCATAGGGATCCAGTTTGTCACATACAAAACGAATTTTCTAGGACTGAGGCAGTACGAATACAATGAAAAATATGTGCCAAGTTCCCAACACGATTTTTTTTTCTCTTTCAAGCACTAAAATCACAAAACTTAAAAGCAACACACAAGCAATTAAAGATGGAGAGACTCAGGTAAGCCTATGCTGTTATGACTAAAGGATTATTTCCTGAGGAACTTGACATTTTTAAGTATATTGTTCACAAGGCAATCTAGCACCAAGCATATACACCACAAAGCTCAGTCTGTAGCAGCAGGATGGCAACACTGGGATTGAATCATAGTGGCAGTAGATCGTGCTTCTTTCCAGATATGCAGGTTCATATCAGGAAGCCATAAAAAACAAGCATGGAAATACTTCCTCATCATAATTTTTTTCCCCATCATGGATACACTTTCAAAGTCCCAAAGAAACAAGAAAAATTGTACTGAGCTCCTTCACTTCTTACTCTTGATCAAGTTGTGTACTATTACCCTGTGTAATCTTCTTTCATTATCCTCTTAACCCTCTACCTAATTGCATAGCCTCTGTAAATCTTTTTTTCTTCAAAATCTTCATAAGTGCTCTGGTTTCTTCAGTTGCTCTCTCTCTGTGACTTGAATTTCTTTGTGATTTATCTCTAGGGATCATGTTTTTTTCCTTTCTTTCACACTGTGACACAGCATCAAGAAAAGAAGCTGCTCAAAAAAATCCACCTCCTCTTATGGATGGGTAATGATACCCCTTTATTTGTACCTGTGCAAAATATGGCAACACAGTCAAAAACACTGGCACAGAGTTCTAGTACCTGAGAGTGACACCAGAACGTGCAGCATGCACTGGCCTGCTCAGTGGTATAAGTAGTTTACATTCCTGCTTAGCGTCCAAATTCTGCATCAGGTATTTCTACCATAGGTAGAAACACTTCTTTTAGGGTTCAGTAAACCCAGAGGTATGTTGACCAAACCTAAATCTCTGGCAAGATTTCAGCTGATTATCAGTGGATTTGAATCAAGTATTTAAAAGTAAGCACCAAATTCTCAAATGCTTAAATCATGATAAAATTCTTTACTTACGGTGTGTATGGAAACTGTATTATATTGATTTCATTTAATTAGCTATCTTAAAACTGCCAAATCTTTTCAGTGAGAATTACTCCTTATTAAATACTTCTTTCTGCATATAATTAGGCTCTTCTCTTCTTATAAAATACTTGTAACTAAATGTAAGTCACCTCGTCTTGGAACATAAGTAATTTGATTCTTATTTTAGGGTTGAAGGGCGTAACATTTATTTTTCTTCCAGTTTTCAAGCCAGTCACATTTTAAATAAAGATATGCCACAGACTAAAGTCTGGAAATTATATCTCCTAACTTCTTGAAAACTTAAAGTTCTTGCACTGGTATTTTTTTTCAGGGCAGAGATGCATTTAACATTATTTATATTTAAGTATTACATCAAAAAACAAGATCAGATTGCATTTGAGTATGATCTGTAGCTCCATCTCTTAAAAAAGGTGGTTGCTTGCATGAGCACCTCTTCTTTATTAATGATAGGTGTTCCACATAGCTGTAGCTGGATCATTTATTTATACTCACATACATGAATTTTCCTTAAGATATTTTTACAGTTATTGTTTGACCAGACCTTTTTTTTCTTACAGAAGGCAAATGTTCAGCCCAACAATTATATAAGTCCTTATTTTAAGCCTTCTGCACCTTAAAAGCTTCTGGATTTACTGGTAAAAATTTTCTGAATATTTTCATTTGTAAATTCTTCTTTTGTGCCTGTTCTCCTGGTCAATAGCTTTTTTCCTGGGATGTTATTCATAACCCAAGTACTGCTTGACTGTGAATAAACAGTAAAATTAGGGAAACATTAAAAATAATTCTAAAAATTACACACTATTCGGCTTCTTGTGCAACCATGGACAGATTACAAAGACCTAATTGCATGTAACCAAAGTTTTTGAACTGCTACAAAAAACCACAACATTATGACAAGTCAACTGAGAGATAAACTTTTATTGTGGTAAATATGACTGCAATCCCATGGAAAGATACTGGCATTTGCCAGCAAGACACAGATCTATTGATGTATACTCAGAGTTGGGTTTTTACCCTTTGGTACATTTAAAATAGAGAAATACACTTAAAATCCCTGTATTTATTTTCATCTTACAATGTTTTACTCCCAGAGAAGAAGTAGAATGATTCTGTCAAATCTGAAGCATATTGAATAAGTTCCTTGTTTTCTAATTGCCTACTGGTTTGTAGAAATACTCAAAACACAGGGACTACTGCTATTAATCAACAAATACATTAATTTTTCAATATAAATTCATATTTTCAGTCCCTAGGTCTAGCATATTCTTATGCATTCACCTGAAAGTATACGGAAAACAAAATAATTTCTAAGTAGAGAAGAAAATACAATTAGATATTTAAAAATTTTTTTTCTTAAAATTGCAGGGTTTGCAGTTAGACTGTTTTACATTCTAATACTTTGGTCTTCCACATAATGTCTTTGGCTTCACTATATTAACTTCTGTAGGCATATTTTCAGGCTTTTTTTTTTTTAATTTAGATTTTCTGCAATAAATAGTCAATATTTGCCTTAATAATATTCTACAGCAGTTTTGGTAAAAATAAGCCTCCTGTCTCAAACAGTTGAAAGATGAAACAAGTGTCACAGCTCCTTAAAGAGGCATCCATTACTAGTTTGCCCAGTGAAAAAAACAAAAGGTTTTATCAACATCTAGTCATAGCAGAGGGAGCATTCATGCATGGGTTTGAAACATTAACTTTTTTATTTATTAAAAAATTAGAAGTTTTCAATTTATTGCTTCTATCACTTCTCTTCCAGAAAGTACTGAACTCATGTATTATACCCATCAGGATAAAAGTCCTCGGTGCAACAAAAGTCTTCCAGGGAAAAAGGGTAATATAGAAAATTAAAATCCGCTAAAATATTTACCTGTTTCATTTTCACTGATTTAAATACATACTGATGATAATTCTTTTCAGTAAAATGGTAAACTTGAAAGATCTCCCAGAGTAAAGGTATAACCTGGTATATAAAAAGCTTAAGCAACTTTTTCTGACATTTACCAAAGATGAACACTTTTCCCCCTTTTCTTTGATTTTAGTTCCAACAGACAGTGTCAGAATACAGAATATGAAGCTTATTGAGCTTCTCAGATTAGTGCAGCAGAAACTGCTTCTAATCCTCCATCATCATCGAATTGACTAGTCTGACATTGCTAGTGCATGTACCAGCAAACACTGGAGGCTGAAAAAATATTTCATTCTAATCTAAAAGAAATTTATCTGGTACTGCACAGAACTTGCCTGTACCTTCTCAGAGAAGATACAGAGAAGATGAAATTAGCTAAAAATCTGTAATTTATTAAAAAAGAGATGTTTGGAAAATGTTTTGATGCACTATCCATTTCTGAACCAGTATTTTATGTGGCAAGGCTAGCACATATGTTTTATACTATTGTTCAGCAAAGACACATTTTTTAAACAGTAAGTATTTGCATATTCAAAGAACATGGGTCCAAGCCAGGACTCTGAATCCAAACAGATGGCAAGTAACAAAGGCTAGTTGAGACAAGGTGTTGATGACAAAACCCAAATGTTTTACTGGTAGGGTGATGCACTAAAAAAATTTCCAAGCTTATGCCGAGTTTGTATTACAAACTAAGAGATTCCTCCTATCATCCTCCACTTAAGCTGCCAAGTCCAAGGAGGAGAAGCTATCCATTGCAGTGTACTATTTTATCAACTCTAATGTTAATCTGCAAAAGAAAAAAGTACCAAAACCTAAATATAAATACTACACAGTGGAAAAACCTTTGGAAGTATAGATTTCCCCATCTGTTCCACCAGACAACATCCACCTACATTCTTCGTATTGACTGAATACAGTCATCTTTCAAGAAGATGCTAGAAAACCTAAGCATTGATGATTTACGACTTCCAGGATTTAAACTAAGCCCTGACTAACAAAACATTTTAAATAGTTGGTGCTACTCTTTTCTAAAGAAAAGTCAAAATATCATTCAGAAGTGGAACCTTCATATTCTTTTTCTAGAAACTCTACTGTCATGAGAGAATTTAGGAATGAGGAAGCTGCAAGAACAAAATTAAAATGCGGGTGTTGGAGAGGTGGGTGCTGCTGCCTGTTTCTTGTCCCCAGCCAATCTCTCCTGTAGAAAAGCAAGTTGAGATAACCTTCAGGCGACGCAGTCAGACCTCACTCAACGCTCACCACAGCTGGGTCAGCGATAGAGGCAAGAAAGGCTCTTTTTTGCAGGGTTTTATTCCAGCAAAGGCTATCACGTGTGGCTGAGGTAAAAGAGAGCCCGACCACGTGGAGGAGGCAGCTTAAGAAGGGGAAGGGGTGGGGGGCAGAGCTGAGGCTGGGCAGAGGGGTTTGGTCTCCAGGCAAAGGAGGGTGGCCATCAGGGATACCAATCCAGTGAGGGGACACGGAAAGAAGAAACCAGGGGAAGTTACACAGGGGAAGTTGACAAAGAAGTCCATTTGGGAGTCTGTTTTTCCCCCAGCAGGACTGACTCCATGGCAAGTAGCAACCACCATTGCCAGGGCCAAGAACCTGGGAATTGACCAAAGTGGGAGAGTTCATGGGATGCTACACAAAATAACATCAATCAGAGAGATAGATTTTATTTTTGACATGATCCAACCAATAACAGATGATCAGTGTTGGTATCTTCACATTAGGAATGACAAGAGGGGGTTAACTTAAGAGTTGTGTTGTGAAATTACTCACTGAATAAAAAGAGAAAGCTGTCATTTACTGACACTGTAGTAACTGTAGTACTGTAATTTGCATTCTTCAACAAGACAACTTGAAAAGTAGAAAGAGTAATAAATACAGAGAAGATTATTTCATCAGTCCCCCTCTGAAAAGTCATATCTAGGCAGTAACATACTTATTACAGTAGTCTTCTAGATAAACAGCCAATAAATAGTCATTGTCGACTGTAACCGTACTGGTGATTTCTAAGTTAAAGAGTCCACTACAGAGTAAGACAAGTCACAGATTATTTTCTGAGACATCTCCTGTATTTCAGATTCTTGACGATCAGATTCCGCCTCTAGATCAGAGGCAAGTTGCAATCTAAACCTTTATCATTCTCTTAATCTCTCATTGTTTGAATATCTTTCTGTAGATTTTGGAAAAGGTGGCAAGGAGCTTCATGGCAGAATTTACAAAAATATGTAGACTGCAAGATTCATGAGGCAGTGACTCTCTTACCTCTGAGCTCTCCTTCAGATTAACACATGGCTAGCGATGGCTAGTGATGATCAGTGAAGAAACCTGAAATGAGCTATTGGGCTGCTTCTCCAAAGTTGCTTGAAGAAATGTCATCAGAAATGCTATCCAAGCTTCTACTCTCCAGAAAACTGAAGTTGAAAAGAAGAGGGGATTATACTAGTTCTGAGTGAAGAATCATGTTTCATGTATCTTTGCAATTCTACAGTCATTTTAGGGCAGTAATTTATGGGGGTTTGGAGACAAAAAAAAAAAAAAAAAAAGTCCTACACTGCAGGACATTACCATGCTCTGAGTAAGGCAAATATACTTCCTAAAATGAGGACTCTAGGAATAGAGGAGATGCAGACTGTAACTTCCCTGGAGTCACTAGGTAATTTTCAGTAGGCAGAAACCACTGCTGAAATATTCACTCATAAACAGCAAAACAAAATTACAAGCAAACATATGAACAAAAGTTAGGACTTTCCAGTAAATACTAGATTTTGCAAAACTTACATGAATACGGTTCTCCAAAAGGAGTCACCCTCACTGAAAAAGTTAATAGCAGAAAAAATTACAAATAAAGCAAAAAACAATCATGTTATAAATCCATTGCCAGTATCAGCTCAAAGAGGTAAAAAATGTCACTGATTCTTTTACCAAATTTGTTTCATGAAAAGCATTGATACTTCATAGTTTGTAGAATATGCACACAGATTGCTTTAGCAGTTGCATGTCCTCTTATTGACATGTATAGATGTTTTCCAGTAACAAAATATGTATTACAAAAAAATGGCATAGGCAACTAAAATCAGTAAAGACAAAAATAGGTTCATATGAACTGAAAAATTCACATGTATATACAGAATCACATTCCATAGGAGAGTAGGAAATCTGCAGACAATGCATATAAACAAAACATGCAACAGTCATATTACCATGCTTGAGACTAAGCAGACATGAAAATAAATATTTTTGCTTTTCTCTGCTAAAATGGCATTATAAACTGGCAAAAAAGATCTCAAGGACTCTAAAACAGAGTCACACATGCAAAGGTACTAGATAAATAAAAAACATTAGTTGCAATATCATCTGTGGCAGTAGCAGGTCTTGACCTTGTACCATGGCTAAAAGTATATTTTGACAGATAAAACTGTCAGGGATAAAAAATGAATATATGCTTAACTACAATTAGTATCTTGATGTGAGATTCCACTTCTCATCCATACTAAAAGGTTGTTTAAAATTTACATATAAAGATAAAACATTATTCACTAGTACCATCATTTAGCTGTTATGATGGCAGTGTAGAGGAAGGATTCAGGGATCAGCAAGTTCAGAGCCTGAGCCTCCATGGCTGGATGTTCTAGACAATTTCAGTGTGTTTTTCAAACAGTTTTCTGTGGTAGTCTGTTGTTTTGCAGTTTGTTCTTCTGTAGTAGGTTTTAAATATTTCTTGTTACAAGTTTGTAATGGTTCATTCCATTTGGCTTCCCTAATGGCTCAGTCCTGAGTTGTTTACCCCAAGATTTTCCTGCCAGGTGTATGTCAATCCACCTGTCACTCTCCTTGTACCGTCTTTGTTTCCTTCTAGAATGTTCCCTGGCCTTCATCCCTTCCTCAAAGCAAGCTTGGGGTGCAAGGTTCGCTCCTTCCCCTTGTTGGCTTCTATTGGAGAGCCCTTACCCTGCACCCCTCTCCTAATGCCTTCCTATTGGTAAAAGGTTGTGTCCTCCCCTTCTTCCCTCCCCTCCTTAAAAGCAGGTTTTTTGCCGTCAGCCGTCATCACTTGTCCCTGAATCCTCTTGGGAAATAAACCTTCTTTGGAAAAAGGAAACAAGTGACCCCCTTTGTATTCCTTTGCCTCGGTTTCTCGCACTGTGCTGCTGCTGTGCTCCCCATGCCACAGCTGTGTGCTGCAGGGAGCTGTGAGCCCGGCCCGCACCGAGCCCGGTCCGCACCGAGCCCTGCCCGCACCGAGCCCGGTCCGCACCGATCCCGGCCCGCACCGAGCCCGGTCCGCACCGAGCCCCGCACCGAGCCCGGCCCGCACCGATCCCGGCCCGCACCGAGCCCCGCACCGAGCCCGGTCCGCACCGAGCCCCGCACCGAGCCCGGTCCGCACCGAGCCCCGCACCGAGCCCGGCCCGCACCGATCCCGGCCCGCACCGAGCCCGGTCCGCACCGAGCCCCGCACCGAGCCCGGTCCGCACCGAGCCCCGCACCGATCCCGGCCCGCACCGAGCCCGGCCCGCACCGAGCCCGGCCCGCACCGATCCCGGCCCGCACCGAGCCCCGCACCGAGCCCGGCCCGCACCGAGCCCTGCCCGCACCGAGCCCGGCCCGCACCGAGCCCCGCACCGATCCCGGCCCGCACCGAGCCCTGCCCGCACCGATCCCTGCCCGCACCGAGCCCCGCACCGAGCCCGGCCCGCACCGAGCCCTGCCCGCACCGAGCCCGGCCCGCACCGAGCCCCGCACCGATCCCGGCCCGCACCGAGCCCGGTCCGCACCGAGCCCGGCCCGCACCGATCCCGGCCCGCACCGAGCCCCGCACCGAGCCCGGCCCGCACCGAGCCCTGCCCGCACCGAGCCCGGCCCGCACCGAGCCCCGCACCGATCCCGGCCCGCACCGAGCCCGGCCCGCACCGATCCCGGCCCGCACCGAGCCCGGTCCGCACCGAGCCCGGCCCGCACCGATCCCGGTCCGCACCGAGCCCGGTCCGCACCGATCCCGGCCCGCACCGAGCCCCGCACCGATCCCGGCCCGCACCGAGCCCTGCCCGCACCGAGCCCGGTCCGCACCGAGCCCGGCCCGCACCGAGCCCGGCCCGCACCGAGCCCCGCACCGAGCCCCGCACCGAGCCCCGCACCGAGCCCGGCCCGCACCGAGCCCCGCACCGAGCCCCGCACCGAGCCCGGCCCGCACCGAGCCCCGCACCGAGCCCGGCCCGCACCGAGCCCCGCACCGAGCCCCGCCCCAAGCCCCTGCCGCCCCGGAGCTCAGCAGAGATCCGTGGGCGCCGCTCTCCTCACTGCACAGCTGCACCCCGCTCTGGGGAGTGAGCTGGCTGGGGAACATCTCTGTGACCACAGCGCGCAGATACAGTTTCTATTTCACGTATCTCATGTGTTTAAACAGTAGGGTGCTCTGAAGTAAAGTAAGACATATCCCCAGAGTTTTCTGTTGGGGACATAGAAGAAATGAAAATTATTTTATTTTGAAGCAAAAGCCCAAAAGGACTTTGTTGAGCCTTTCTGTATCTCTTTAGAGATTTATGTCCTTCCCTTCAACGAGACTCCCAGAGACACACACATAAAAATGCATCTCTTCACACTGTGGCAAACAAGCTAATTTTACATTGGTTATTCTTAGGAGTGTACCAAAGAATATCACCAAGTAGCATTAGAATGAAATCTTTAATCACATGGGGGTAGTAGTGTGTCTCCTAAGAAAGAAGTAATTCATAGACTTCAAAAACTATTTACATCTGACCTCCTGCATAGTGGAAACCATAAATGTCATCCAGCAGCTCCTACCTCAACACTATAATTTCTGTTCCAGTTGCAACTTTTGTTTTTTGAATGCTTTTTCATCTTGATTTAGGGATCTCTTAAACAATGTCAGAATGCATGGTAATAGGGACTCAATCAGGACCGAATTACTCACTTCTCACTCAGGAAGAGCCAAAATAATACGTCCATGATCTCAAGCATCTTAACACACTCAAAAGAAGAAAGTCTACCGAGTACAATGGCATCTGTTCTCCGGCTGATTTTAAAGAGCACCACACACAGAAAAGCCATAAAATCCAATACACAAGGTCTTTTGTTGGCAAGGAATAAAAAACTAGCTTTTCTAATTATGTTGTTTCAAATTACAGCCTCTCCTTTGGACAAAGGCAGCAGAAAGCCCACCACAGTTAACACTAACTTAAATTTCTTGGTCTTCCATTGTGCCTTGGATATTATAAAACTATTTATAAAAAAATTAATTGCTCTTTTAACATAGATATTTAAAATAATATGGGGGCTATACCATTCTTCTCTCTGTCTCACAGCAATAGGAGAACTAATACGCTCTATTTAATATAACATGCCGATATTTTAAGCAGGCTTCAAGACACATTCCACTGAAGGTCAATATACTGTTAATGAAAAGACAATTTTAATATGGGAAAGAAAATATCTTTATCAACTAGTCCCCTCCATAACCTTAACCACTGAAATTCCTTCAAGATATTATGTAGTTAAGAGGCTAATTAATATTTCCAAAATGCCAGGACTCTTATAGACCTAAAGATGCCATATACAGATGACTTCTCCAGCATATATGTCTATGCTTTAGATGTGAGCTGTTGAAAAATAGGGTAGTAAAACAACTACTTGAATAAGTCCATCTTCTGTAAGATTGATTGGAAACAGGCAAGATAAAATAACTTTAGGAAGAATTGCTTTGTAAAAATATGTAATATTACGGAAGTGTCACATGACTTACAGCCCAGTATAGCTGAAGTGTCATTTCCATTACAAGATGCTTCTTTCAAATACTGGTAGTTTTCATAGAAGGAGGTAGAAAATATGGCTGAAAATTCAATACATGTTTAAAATTTGCATGCATGTTTTTAGGACTTCTCTGTATTTCCTGGTCTAAGAACATCTAATATAATTAATCTTCAGTTTAAAATTCCATAAATGTGGTTCAAAAGGCTGTAAACACACTTAGTCATTGCATTCCAGGAATGCAAGACTCCTGTTCAAGTGATAACAGGTGGAAATAATACCTACCTCCTTTTATCCAATTATATATTATAATCTCCCCAAGTGTCCTTCCTGAAAGACAGAAGCATTTTTCCTTTCCATGGACAAAATCCATGTTGTCATGTTTTCACGGATTTTTCCTGAAACTGCTTTCAAACTGGGACCATAAGCAAGGCTTTCACAATGAAGTGAGGAAAAATTTGCCTAGGTCTGACTTTAACTTCATGATTCCCCAGCTGTCTAAGTGCTACTGATCTGAAGAACTGTCCATATGACAGATGTACAGACACAATTGTTCTCTTCATGCTTTCAGAAAGATGCAGTGGATGTACTGGGTTTACATGGCAAAATAAGTAGGACGGGTGCTACAGGTGTGCCTTCTGTGGCAAGATGCCAATATTTTCACCCACGTCAGACAGAGACACTTCCCTGCTGAAGCAGAAGAAGAGCATGAGAAAGAAGGAGTGAAAGAGATAACATGGAAGGAGCTGACCAAAGACCTCATCCTTTATTCCCTTGAACCATTTTGGGAGGATGTGGAGAAATTGGCAGGGTAGCTGAGTTCATGAAAAAGGGAGAAAGGGAGGGATGCAGAAAAGCCTTTGAAGACTCATTTTTAATTGTCTTTATCCTCCTCTAACTTTTGATTAGCCATTAATTAAATTAATTTCCCCAAGCTGAGTCCATTTTGCCAATGACAAAGGTCCTGCCTTGCTCTTGTCTTGACACATGAGCCTTTTGTTATATTTACTCTCCCGTGTCCAGCTGCAGAGCAGAAGTGCTAGAGAGGCATCCATCAGGGCTAGCCCCTCTCAGCACTCCATAGCACTAGATAAGAATAGGTAAGCTATAACAAGCATTCTCCAGTGTATTAAGGCATGGCTGGACACAAAACTGCCTACATGAGACAGTAAATGGAAAGCCTCTTTGTGCTGCATCTCCCCATCACTGTGAAGCACTACAGCTATGATCACTGCTAAAGGTAATGTTAATCTGGGAGCCTGTGAGTTTAGCATGCAAGAGTTGGGCTGTGAAGTCAAAAAGGTGCTTTTCACATCCAATTAAAAAATTAGTTTGTATAAACTAGAAGTGTACAGTAGAGAATTGATTCTGAGTAATTATCATCCTATAAATACCTGTTTTTCAGAATTAATTTTACTCAACATTCTATGAATGGGATTTAAATATGTACATAAACACTTCGGTCTATATTTCCCAACCAAACAACATCAAGCCTCAATACATCTTTAGCAACATTCTACAGCTGTGGGTGATAAAATAGCAGTATCAACATTTCACATGTCTGAATTACATACATGCAGCAAAAGTGAACCTGATCCATCTCGGCTATTAAGGGCAATTAAGCACAACTCTCTATGTTCATATCTGTGCTAGAAGTGTCTTTTCTACATATACAGGGTAAAACAATTTGAATTTTCACTTATCTTCTTTTACAACTCATCCAATCTATTTTAATTAATTCTGTAAGTGACCTGAAGCCTGAAAAAAAAAAGGATTGAAACAGAAATTTAGAGCGGGAAAGAGAATGCAAGAAGCATGCGGTATTTATAACATTACATTCATTAATATCACCAAGTAGGTCACCCACCTGTTTGCATGGAAATCTAAAAATACACACGTGTTTTCAAACCTGGGCAAATAAGGACACAGCTAATGTTAATGCTTTTTCCTTTCCTCCAGCATTTGTCAGCGCAGCAGTCCACAAACTCTGGGCATGACAAAACCAGTACCAAATTTCTCAGGTATCTCTCTCTAGCAACTAAACAGAGATTTATATGGTTAAACCCACAGAAGAAAAAGAAATAAAATCACCCAGATGACTAAATCACAGTTTCTAGTGGGTAGCTTAGTAACTGAACTCTTTATCCCCTAAAGGACTACTCAAACCATTTGTTTTCATTTTCTTGACATCCTGTCAGTGTAACATAACTGGATGTGCTGCTCTGCTTGTTATATTTGGGGATGAAAATTACTGAGGAATTCCTTTGCTGAGGAATCTTAAGAGGTAATGAATAATAAGTCAGGGAAATATACCCAGCCGTGTGATCTCCCAGGAAAGAACATTTGCTCTTAAGCCCACTTGCAAACCACAGAAGGCAGTGAAGATCTCAAGAGCTAGGCCACTGAGATGTGGGTGAAACTATGACATAATCTCGTTATGGTCCCTGAAAAAAGATTATTTTTTTAATTTTAACACTTTTTGAGGCTGATCCTTTAGGAATCGGTGCTTTACTTTGTGCACAAAGTAGTTATTCAGCTGTTTAGTATCTTGCTACTTCTATGCTTTGTCCCTATATTGCCAAGGACATGGCAGTCATTGTGACAATATTAAAGACTTCACAAAAAAGCAAGAGTATCTGGGATATTGGCAATGCAGTGCATTAAAACATTAAGACCCCTAGACCTTCAATTCAGGCCCAGTGAGCTAGAATTTTTGGCTTACTTAACAAGTGAACAGAGGTTAAACGATCTCACTCTAGCCTCTGGTCAACATTAATCCACATCACAAAATCATCATGGAACTTGTCAAAGTAGTTATATTTTCCTCAAAACATAATCTAAGACTAGTGACTTCTGAGCATGGACAGGAATTGTTGCTTCTTTTCATAGAGAGCTTGCATGATGTGTGATATTAACATCTTTTCTTCCAAGCATTGTTACTAGATACTAATTTTCACTCACATACTTGCCTGTAAAAGTGGTAAGAGTATAATAAAGGAGATTAGCATGAAACTTATGTACATTAGCAGCAAACCAGAATGTAAAAAGGGCAGAGGTGCAGTCTCTTGCACCTTAATGTTAGTGCTACAGTCTCCCAGAGATATTATTTAGATCTCAGAATCCTGGTTTCTCCTTACTCCCATGGGAAGGTAAATAACTGTAAGCCTAACTGCACATCTCCCCATTTAGACTTTCAGTGGTAGCTCTATTGCAAAGATCAATAGAAAAGTGGCTGCATAGAGTGCATTTACTCACCCATTTCCTAGCCCCTATTCTGGTAAAAGAACAACTGCGTGAAGATCCCAGCTTCCTCCAAAGTGACAAGACCAAATAACTTCTCAAAAGATGAAATGTGGCTGCCACAGCACATTATGTCCTTGACACGACAGAGCAGCCCAAACAAGACTCTAGAATTTAACCATTTCCTTCCATGTAGTTCTTATTAGGAGAAAAGGACTGGGAAAAATTAGCACCTTATTCTATAAATTTCTAAAATAATCTTTTATTATAAAAAAGTACTAATGGGGGAATACAGCAAAACAAAACCAAACACAATCTTAATGGATACTTTTTGCATTACTACTTGGCAATTTTATTCCTAAATCCAAATTAGGAAAAAATCCTTCAACTGAGAATGGATACCTATATAATTACCTGAGTAGAATTTTATTCTTTTACTAGTTTATACTTTGTTGTTGTACCAGAAATTTGAGTGTAGAAATACATTTCACCAGAAAAATGTTTAGCTACACCTATATTTAAAAGGAACTATACTATTTCTCTTAATACTAAATACCTATTTTGTATAGTTCTTTTTAAAAAATATTTTTAAATATTTTTTTAAGATTTTGGTGCAAAAAAACAAAGTTCTCCATCAAATTATTCTATTTTTTTATCACGGTACAATATAATTCCAACCAGTAGGATTCTCAGAAATGCCTACTGGAGCATCACAAGTGTGAAATAAACTGAGATAGCAGTTATGTTAATACACATCCATCAAGATCAACAGAGCAGATTCATCATCACATCAGTAGTCGTGCCATTTGTGAATGACTTTGGATCTGACTGCATTCCTGGCGTTTTCTTCCAGGAATTCACATCTTTGATGTACTAAACTATGTTTTATGATACAGAATATCCAAGACTTTTTTTTCTGTCTTCATCCCAACCAAAGCTGTGTCCTCCCTATTTCACATGTTGACTTTTGTGAATCATCTTCAGAAATGTTGTGTTGACAGTCTCACAGAAAGTAAAACATCACATTTTTAATGTCTCAGTGTCATTTTGTACTCGCCTGCTGCCATCTTTTTTTCCTTTTCTCAGAATATCAGTCAGCAAATTCCTACTTTCAAATACTATTTACTAGTCTTACCTTAGTAGTTTTGTGAGATACAAGGATAAATTCTTGGCTCCAATGTCTAATATGAGGCTGCTATTACCCTGTCAAGCTATTTTACAGATCTTCCACTACCTCCTTCTCATAATTGTGATGCTCTTCATCATAGGAAATATATGGAATCTCTCCATCTTTAAAATCCACTGCATCCAGATTAACCATCATTTCTACCACAATGAAAGGTGTTTGCTTTAACAAGTGCTTTTTTACTCTCTCCATGTGTACTTCATTACTGTCTGTTTTACCAACCCAACATCATTCGCCCTATCTGAAGGATAACCTTCCTTTCCATATGTGCTTCAAATATTTCCACCTATCCAGGACCCCCTCCTGGCCCTCTTTGGTCACAGATATTAAACAGGTGTTTGGTCTGGGATTTATGCTGAGAACTCATTATGCAACAGCTCTAAGAATACTCCACCTACTTGTCCTTTAGTAAAACACAGTACAGGAGTTGCACAGTATTGTTAAAACCTCAAAAGAAGGAATCCGCTGAGCTTTCCAACAACACAGTTATAATTGGATTGCTTTTAATATCAAGAATTTACAGAATGTTATGTATGTCACATGCCAAGACAATTATAAGCCCAATTGTGTGAAGTCCTAGTAACCCGAAACTAAGCCAGTCTACAGTAAATGACACGTCAGAGACACAGCAGTGGTCCCTGAGGCTGGAAGAGGTCTGGAAAGCCCAGGAGTTGATGGTTGCTTGGAGCCTGGGGACCTGTCATGCATGTGACATACGTACTGCTGTGTAACAACCTAAGAAGCTGCACTTAAGAGATAGCACAGGCAGAGCTGCCTTAAAAGAGTATAGATTATATCACAAACAGTCAGTGATGCAGTTGCGACGCCTCAGAAAAAAAATTAGCAGAGCTAATTACCCTAGCACCCCATATTGCATGGCTGCTTTCCTAACTATTGCCTTTTCAATGTTGACTTGAAGTTACATTTTAGTAGCTGGTTTAACTTCTGCCTAGTAAGTCTGGCTTCCTACCTTTTTGGACTAGCTGTTTAATTTTAATATCACAGGGTCCATCCATATGGTCACCTGTGCTGAAGGAAGCACTGTCTCTGCAGATGTGCTATTTGTGTAGCATTGCAAACACTTGTAACCTTTAGAACCAGTGGAACTCAACCAATGTACCTAGTCATTGTTGTCTGATGGGAGAATGTTTGCAGTTTTTGTACTAGATACCATGAGATCTTGTGGAAAAGCTCCTAATACCCACCGTTCCAGAGAAGGATGGGGAACGTACAGTCAGCTCTTAGAATGTCAGGCTTGAAACCATGGAGACAATGACTGTTGCAGACAAAAGAAAGTAGAGATAGTCCTGCGAAACAGAGAAGGTATAACTACATTGTGAGGAGCTAATTTGATCTTGATTTCTGTCTCAGTACTGGTTGTAAGAGGTTTGTGAGGGAGGGGTTGCACGTGTGCCACTTGCAGGAGGCAGCTAGGAGAAGATGGGTGAGCACCTTGTCTCTGTCTCTGGGGGGAACTTTGCGTGGCAACCATTTCATATCTCACATGGGACAGGCAGTCAGCAGCAGACCATCAATCCCCAGAGAGGCTCTCAAATCAGATTGCAAAAGAACTCCACCAATGGACCTCAATGTTGGACTGGGGCAGTGGTCTCCTGTCAGAGGCAGACTTTGGGAGGAGTCAAGGGCATAAAAGTAACTGCACCACAAGCTCTGTGGGCTTTTTTGGCTTGGGCTTTTTAAGACTAGTCTTTTAGGGTTTTTTTGAGTTTTGTCCTTTGGGGGCTTTATAAGTAGGAGCTTTTTGAGTCTGGGGGTCTTTTGAGTCTTGTGCTTTTTCTTCGGCTCCAGCCTGCTAAGGTCTGCTTCTTGCCCTGGCTGGCCCTAGCCAGTTTCTTGTCCTTTTTGTCCTGGCTCTAGCCTGTTTTTTGGCTCTTACACCCTTGCTTGTCCTTGCTCACTCCTCACTCACTGTCTCACAGGGCACTTGGCAGGATACCAGCTGACCCCTGAGCTTCCTGCCCGACCCCTCACCCATCCCTGTCACCACCTGTCGTGCCTCCCTGTATCCCTGACCAGCACCCTGCCATCGCATCCCTGTGTTCCTGCCTTAAGCCACCCTGCCTTGCCTCCAGTCCAACCCACCACTGCAAGCCCCTCCGTGACCCTGTCCAGGATCCCACACCTCCTGCTCAATCCCACTCGCCTTCCAGCCATCCATCACCGTGAGAGCCATGCCTGCAGAGCCTCTCCACGAGCTGTGTGGGTTCCCCAGCAGGCAGAATGCACACACCCCTGCTCTTGGATGTTGACAGCACTCCCTGACCTTATGGTAGTAACGCCCACTTCTCCACTTCTCTTCTATCTTCTTCTCTCTCCCCTCATCCTTTCCCATTTTCCTTCCTCCTTTTCTGTCTTTGCTAGACCTCTCTAGCAGGGCAACTCCTTTTTTTTCTCATTACCGTAAATGGTTCTCAGATACAATGGTGTGTCAGTTGACTAATTTTCATTTTAGACCATCTATTATTAAAAGAACTCCTCACAGTTCCCCACGATAGAATGCAACATACATAATCATCAGTTCAAAACAAATATTTAAATCAAAACTCCTATCTCCAAGGTAGAATAAAGACAACTAGAAGTGCCCTTGCAATTAGTTACTGGGTGGCATCTTTCATGGTTTTTGTCTGTACAGCTCCTAGGATCATAAATCTAAAACATTTAAGACTTCACCCAAAGATTTCCAGTTTAGTGAATTTGTGGGATGACGGACAACTAAGGCACACAAAACAAGGCAGTATAGCCAACTACTGAAAAGTAAAAATGAAATCAGATGTTTCAGTTGAAATGTGCTTTCGCTTCCATTATTTAGCCATGGCCAAAGAAAAGAATGAACACAAGGTAAAGCACAGCAAATCAGACTTTTTAGAGCATTATATAAGGTAAGTCTTATGCCTTAGCCAGTGCTTGAGCAAAGCTGTTAAGTGTTAATGCATATAATCTATCTAGCCAGCTAACTAGTTTAATCCATCACAGAGTGTGTGAAAACATAAAAGCAACCCAGCTGTGACAAGTTAATAGCAGGGTGAGGCAGTAAAATGGTAACAAAAACACACTTTGATTAATGATTCTAAATTGTCCAGCTCTGGTATAGATGGCTTTGTCTAGGTTGGTTTAGTGGCCAATCAATGCAAAATAGATCTGGTGATTTAAAGTGCTACAGCAGATCAGAAATATTGTCCCAAAATGATAAAAAACTGAGCAAAACACCACATTTTCATAGGAAATAGAAGTAACCATTCATATACCTATGCCTGCTTTAGAGGAAGAGAAAGAATTAAAACACAGCAAACTCAAGGGTTATTCCAATAATGC
Organism: Taeniopygia guttata; assembly: GCF_048771995.1. Lineage (NCBI taxonomy): Eukaryota > Metazoa > Chordata > Aves > Passeriformes > Estrildidae > Taeniopygia > Taeniopygia guttata. The sequence goes on along the minus strand of NC_133063.1, from coordinate 70,266,006 downwards.
CTTCAGTTGAAGGCATGCTAATAATTCAAATAAAGTAAGAACCATTCCATACTGCTAGTCAAAGGGCAAGGAAAACATTCTTCAACATTTAAAATGTGTGAAGTGCTTCCCTTTTGTCCTATCTCAGTTACCATTTCCACAGCCCTACACGAGCAGTTTACAAATAGGGTCAGGAAAAAAAAAAAAAAACTACAACATGTCAGATGAAAACTCGCTTTCTTAGCATCTCTTAAATCTATGGTGTTTTAGATATTCCAGTTGGGCATAAAATAAGCACACAAACTCTGGGGTACCTCAGAGCACTGAACAGTCATCATTCCTCCTCTTTCAGTCCACAGAGTCCTTTCTGTTAAAAACACTATGGAATAAACACACAAAATGGTCACTTTGACCTCAGGATACAGGAAACTTGAGGCTGTGCCTCTCAATCTGAGGCATCTGTTACACCCTAAGGCAATGCTGCAAGCACCAAGCTGTGTCTCTTCTTGGCATTTCTCTTACCAAATAGGTGTCCTACTACTCTATAAAATACCTGTAATAGGGTATATATTATTCCTAGGTATGCTTCCTGTGGTAACTTTCGCAATTGAACTTTTAACAATGGAAAGGCAATGAAAGAAGATAAAACACTCTCCATAAGACCCTTCACATATGTTGAGCAGTAAGAATGACCAAGAGAAAATCTTCCACATACCTGTAGAGTGGAAATAAAAGCTAGAACCAAGCATGCAGAAAGTGAAAAGCAGTCTCTGTTTTCTGCATAGAAAGTAGTTGCATGGATTTTGCTGCTGTATGACAACATAGTGTATGACTTGGACAAAACACTTTTCTAGCCTGGAAGATCAGACTAACAGGAGTCCATCTCTCTTGCTTGTGCACAATGCCCGGTATAGCAGGCTTTCAGTCTGAGGTGTTTGATAATGCTAACCCCTCCAGCCTGCACAACTGGTCATTGTGTACACTTCCGTGTGCAGGGTGTAGGGTAAAATGAAAGTAAGGAATACGTCTTGCCAATGAGTAGAAATCAGAATTATCTGAAAAAAACACAACATCCCATTTCCCTGAACACTGAAGGAATCACAAATTACTTCAATCACAGTTTCAAATGTCCTGACCATCCACTGCACAGCACACTGAGCATTCCCTTTGCTGCAACCTCGTGTGTGGTTTCTGTGTTTGCTTTGGCTTACTGCTCATTCTGTCACCCTTTAATGACACCTTCTCCACTTGCTGTCATACAGACCTCCTTCCAAAAGTAAAATTTCACTCTCCACTCCTTAAGTTTTGAGTATCTGTCATTCTTGTCTTTGCTATGAGTTGCAGTGAAGTGTACAGTGACTTTGTAAAAAGAACTTAACACTTCATAAGTGATATGATCAATAACAGTGCTGCACAAAACAGTCCAAAAGCAGTCTGTAAAAACAAAAAAAAATGCATTAGAGTTCGCTTCTGACATCACATGGGCCAATACAATTACATTTAAGTGTTCCTGCTGCAGTGGCCTGTAGCAGGAGTTTTAAGTGCATAAACTCAAAAAACTAATTTGTTTCTTAGTCGTTGCTAGATATTTGGGGGTTTGCATTTGGGGTTTGTATTTGGGGGTTTGTGATGGTTTTTAGGCAAAATGATAACAAAATTCTGTGTGTAAAAGCAAAAAAACTTGGAACATCTGGCAAATTTTTAGGAGAATGGTACACAGCTTAATTGTCAGCACAGCAACTAGCAACATAGAAATGCTGTCATGTAAAGTGACAACATGACATGCCTGTAAGTAGCGTAGGTGTCCTAAAGAGAACTAAATTGGCCTGCATGTCTATAGCTACCCACTAAAACTGCCTGCTAAGTACTAAGTAAAGGCTGGTAGCATGATATTTCCATCTATCACTTTTGAATGGTAAGTATATCTGTAATCTCATCTAACATAAGCAGACATCTAACTATATCTGGAAATGAATAAGGGACTTGCTGTGCTAGGAACTGATAGTAAACTGGAGTCAAATATTTTCAAAAGGCTGTTAGAGAAGGATGTACCTGTATAGATTTGGCTCTATAGAGAAGAGAAGGAATACTTAGTCAGTGACTATTTCTGACAGTTGATAGTTCAAGACCTCTGTTACCTGACATGTATTCTGAGCAGCCACATTCAGAGTTACGTGCTGAGACACTCATGTCCGATGATGTCTAAAGGATAACACTAACCTACAGCTGCCGCTAATCCTTCAAGCACCTTTTAGAGATAAAAAAAGTTCAGTGGGCCAACCTAAGCTAGCTAGCTGTCTCCAAAAAAACACTTAGAAAGTCCTTTGAGATGTGTCAGATTACAAGCAGTGATTTGGTGCATCATCTGCACAAGTAACTGTAAGTGCTACTGGCAATGTCCAATTTCATGCTGACAGAAACACAAAACACCACAACCCTGATGTGATAAACCAGCTTGAAAACCCATATCTCCCAACAGAACTTGTTTAAACATTCTAAGAAATGAAAACAGCTAAATGGATGTGGCCCAGCTTCGCTGTTTCTTTATCTCTTTTTGAAAGGTCATATTTAAAGCTTATTTCAGCTGCTACATGGAGTGGTCAGTCCTCATGGGAAAGGCATGGCTTCAGTACCATTCAATGTGGAATTCAAAGTAGCCATAGGGACTAGGGAAAGGAGGTGCTAGAAGGACTTTGCTTTTTCTTTGTTGTTGTTGTCTTTAACAGGATATTTTGGTCCCAGCTTGATATAATTGATGGCCAGTCATCATCAGTCAGAGAGCAATTAGCACAATGATTATGGTAAAGGGATCATTGTATATGTCTAGCTACCACAGTTCTTCCCAGGGTTTACTTACTAAAGAAAAGTGAATGTTCACATGAAGGAAGGGGCCAACATTTAAGATACTAATTCAGTTTCTGAATTAGTAGACAGAATATCATACAATGACAGAATATCATACAATCCATTAAAATCTCTAAAGAAATTAGTTTGAAGGGACACATGTTCAAGAGAATTTGAGTAATGTTGAAAGCAAAGAATTGGTTTTGAAAACATACATGTATTTTCTGAATAGGAGTGTTTTTTATAAAATAACTGCTCTCATTACTGCTCTAATTATAAAATTACTTTCAAAATGTGGTAATTAAAAAATATAGTGGATAAGATTGCTTTCTTTCAGACAAAACATGAGATGAAGGAATGTGTTACTTCTAATTTTCCTTTGAGTGAATGAAAATTAGAGGAAACATGCTGCAGCAAATAGCAAATCTAAAATGTTAAGGAGAAGCCTTCCCTGATCAAAAGAAATAAAAATTTCCTCAAACCCAGGAAGAGGTCTTAAATGAGAAAATATAAAACCTTTAAGAAAAAAAAAAAAATCTTTTTTTAAAAGAAAAACTTATGACTGAACTTTTGTGAGGTAACATTTTTCTGAAAATATTTTGTCCTTTCCTTGAATTTAATAGGGGTCTAACATTGCAGTTTGCCAGACTAATAAGCTTTGTTTTTAGAGAAAGTGAGTTTTTGCTGCAGAGTAAGAATGTAACTGGTTAGTGGGAAAGAGCCTCTGCTGTCATTTTCCTGTATTTTTCCTAAGAAACATCAATGAGCTTTATTAAATATATCAGGTTCATGACAGAATATTCTTAACTACAAGTTCTTACAAAATTCACTAATTACTGGAGAAAAAAAAAGCAGACATTAGAAAAAAGAAGGGACCATTTCTGTGGGTTATTTTTTTTTCCACAAAGAAAGAGAATGATAATCTAAGCACTGAGGTGAAGAAAACTGGCAAGAAAACTACAGAAATAAGCAAAAAAGAACATGCTCACATTTCATCAAGCAATGTGGAAGGGGAAAGGCAAGGGGGACAGGAAAAATAAAGGAAATATACCTAGCTGAGAGAAAGTTCTGCCAGTGTGCTGAGATGCATACTGTTGCATACATAATTTGCCAAGCTGCCATAAAATGAAAAGCTTGCAATAGAGGAGGAGGAGGGCATTGGGGGCAGTGGAATTGACAGCAATAAGCTTACTAGAATAGAACATTTGTATTTTGCCTGAGGAATAAGATTCCATATCACAATATATTTCAGTGGTAGGAATTGCCTGAAGCTTTCAATCAGTATATTTATGGTTTATGACTTAGTGGGCAAAGGACATCTTCCAGATACTGACAAGATTGCAAAGGTCTGAAAGGAAAACAGCATTCCAGCTACAAGATCAGCTGAAATCCTACCTGTGTAAATGAGACCTTACTTCTTATGTCATAACATTTCATTCATAATCATTCAAAAAAATGATCCCTGGTTATGATCCTTAGAATGGTCCTTGGTCAGTGATACAGAAATGAGAAGATAAATTTAGGTTCAGCTTGAGATCAAAATGATGGTCTAACATGTTCTCCTTCTTATGACAAGACAGATTACAAGTATAAAATCAGAATTTGAATGCTTGCCAGACAGGAAGTAGATACATTGCTCAGAAGTAAGGGGTAAACAGGCTGATTCAAACTGGTGCCCTGGTTTGGCTCATCTAACAATATAAGAAATGTATGCAAACAGTTGTCTAACTGACAATTTATCAAGGAATAGCTTAAAAATACAGAGAAAATTCTAAATTCAAGATCAATGAATGTGGTTAATCTTCAGGCTGTTCAGTACCCCTGAATTACTATAGGCTGCTGTTACACACTATAATAGCTTGCTGAGCATTTGTTAACTCCAGCAGAGTATATGTGCAATTATTTCTAATGAACTCCCCAGCCCCTTAGGAAAAACTAAAAGTCCTTTTGAATTGGTTCTACCTGTTGGCTGCATTAAATTTGGAAACAAAACCCATACGTTTTCAAATCTCCCCATACGACAGGGCTCAGAGCTAGATTGGCATGTTTATTTTCAGAAAACCTCCCAAAGCATTTTAGGCATGGCCAAACTAATACATCTCTCCTTGACAACTGAAGAACTTTTATTTCCTTAGCTAGAGTGTAACAGATTGCTTGCAGTTTAAGTCTCAATGTTTAGGTTGCACAGCAAAATCTGGCTGCCTGCTGGGGTTGTAAAGAGGTCCCATGCAGAGAAGGGAATTCTGGGAACATCTGCCCACATAAACTTTATGCAGCCAAAGAGTCAAGGGAAGGAACAGCAATTTGTGGAAGGTGAGAGAAAATAATTTTCCCCTCACATATCACCAGACTTTCTCCAAATACACTAAACTTTTAAAAGTGTATCTGCTCTTGAAAATCTTGATTTTTTAGCTGGCAGAACAATTTAATCAGAAAGATGGGACTCCATCACAATGGGGACACTATTTTTTTTCATTTTCAGAACAATTTTTATTTATGTGTGCTTTCAGGTATGCTTTTTTTGACTTTCCTCTATATCACAATATAATAGGAAAAAATACAGCGTCACATCAGAGGATTTCCATTTTCATGGCAGATTTCCATGAGATTGCCTTTATCTGGAAGATTCTTGATCACCAGTCAAAGTAACAGCTGGTGCACTCTGTTTCAGCTGTATTTGGACATTGGGGAGTGTCATGTTATCCAGAGCTGACATAAACTGGAACCTGTGACATCAGCCAAGCAGACTGCAGGTTTATTGCATGGTTTCACATCACTCTGCAGAAAGTAAATTGTGCACAGGAAGTGAAACATAGAAGTTATTCTAATGCTAAACTGACTTAACTTTCACCTTTCCTAGACAATATAATTCATTTTAGGTCCCAGCACTTCTTGGGCTGTTTCTGGAATTTTAAAAGTTTACTGTTCAGCATCCTGTGAATATCTTTCCAAGATCAGCCTTTAAAAGATTATGAGGCCCTAAACCACTTGTTTTACCAATATTTTGTTCACATTCATGAACTTAAGTAAATAAAACACACTTCAGAAGTACAAGTATTCTGCATAGCTTAAAAGGGTCTTTTTACCAAATGAATGTACCAAAGTCAGTAGATAGCATTGAAACCCTCGTGAAAGCCTTTTTACTGTGCTAGATTGAGAACTATTATTGGCAGAAAGTTGCAGACATTCAGGGAAGGCTTTTTTTGGTATTTAAATCAAGATTTTTCCTCATAAGCACTTAATTATACAGAGATTATTCTAGATGCATGCAGCATATCAGCAGCTTCAGTAATTTCCAGTTGCTTTAGCCAATGATGATTTCAAATGGTTTTTCTCATAATACCCATACTGACACTATTATTTCATGACACATTATTATGTTCTAAAAGAATAAACAACGTACATCACCGAATAGCCTACAGTGTATAAGATATGCACACACCAAGTGTTCTTTTCACAGTGGATTTTCAAAAGGCTTTACAATTCCAATTTTGGCATAAAATTAGGCCATAAATTGACTGAAGGCAGCTCCCAGACTGAGGCAGAGTTCTGCAGCCTGAATTTGTAGTTGCCAGTCAGGAAGGCAAAAAGAATTTTAAGTGCAAACATCTCATGTGTGCAGGAATAGATTATAAGCACCAGGTAGAAAGCAATGAATTTACAGGAATTGAATGTTGCAATGAGGATGTTGCTGTGCAGCTGCCAAATTATTCCCAAAGAGAAGAACACATAAGTGACCAATCCAGTATATATATTCTCAAGTTTATGTCTTTTCATGAATGTCCATGTTTTGCCCCTAGTAGATCCCTCTTTAATCTCAATTCTTAGACGTAAGAATGCATATTTGAAAACAGGCTAGAAACATTAGGACTAAAAAGCAACCTTAAGCTTAATGTTCTCACTCGTAGCTCATGCATAGCTTGGTGAAAGCATTGCAGTCTCAAGAATAAACAGAGGAGGCTGAATTTGCTGCTGAGTGTCTTGTGACCTTATCAAGTACCTAGAATAGTAATCACTTAGAACTTGTAAACAGACACCCTAGATGATGTTTACTGTGAGTATCTCTGTTTCATCCTCCACTACAATACTCAGGAGGCATCAAGAGCAAATTTTAGTGAAACTCACATGGATATAGCAGAAGTTTGGAATCTCATCCTAGCTGACACCATTGGTAGGCCAAATAAAACAACTTATGGTACAGCTTAGTCTCTATGGGAAAGCTTTGTTCCAAAATAAGGTTTGTGAAATTTATCCTTATAAAGTTACTACTGCTTTTCAAGAGAGAACTAATCTTTCCCATTTTTAAGTAATTTTTGAAATCTGTGCTCTCTATTCAGATATCTTTAAGAAGTACATGCCAGTATTATTAAAAAGTAATGGATTTTGTACATTTGTACATGAAGAACCAAGGGTCTTCAGCAATGTTTCTCTCATTTTTCAGTTTACTCCAGGTTTATGTGCACTGCTTCAGGGCAACAACTCAAAGTCTCTGAACTGATGGCAGGCTGGGTATCAGTCTGCACACGGGAGATGGTGAGCAATTGCCTTTGTACCGCCTGTATCGCTCTGTTTTCTTTCTCTCTTGTTCCACAATCCCTTAGTTTATCAGACAGTTTTTACATTAACTCATGAGTTTTCTTGTTTTCTTCTTCTCTTCCACCATCCTACTGGGCACGGGGAAGGTGGGAGGAGTGAGGAAAAATCTATGTGATAATCTATGCATGTTTAATCTACAACATCAAAATAAACCACTAAGAATCTTTAAAACAGAAAATATATGATGGTAAATAAATGGAGTTTTTCAGAGATGTGGGTGGGGTTTTTTGTTTTACTGAGTCCACTATATATGAACATGAACTATTTAGGTCTAGTGTTAAAAATTGGCTGCCTTTTCTACTCAAGAGAAAATAAGTCAAGATGGAAAGACCAAGCAGACTGTTAAACAGATTCAGAGACAAGGTGACCCGTCATTGGGAAAGACTCCCCAGGAAACTGGTCAGGGCATCAAGCCCATCAGGGTTCAAATTGCAACTGGACAATGTTCTTAATCTTCGGTTTAATTTTAGTTAGTTCTGGAAGGAGAAGAGATTCAGACCTGATGATCCTTATGGGTCTCTTTCAATTTGTGATATCCTATAATTCCGTGAACAAGCAAATGTTTATAAATAAGCATCAAAGAAGATTTTGTTGAGGGGACTAGCAAAAGCACATCTCACAACTCTTTACACTGTAAGCTACACTATTTTTTTGGTCCTCTTCAAGCATATCTAAAGAACCATGAGAAGCAGCCTGTAAACTATTTGATAGGCAGCATTTAATATTAATCTGCACATTTAATTGGAGTGTGGCAAGCTTTCCTGTTTCAGCCAACTCTTTCTTTCATTTAGAAAACTCAACTTAAAATGTGCTGCACACCAAATAGCTGAGCAGCTCTGCAATATATACCACCATGCCCTTGCTGGTACAGAACTGAATTATATGGGGTTTAGGTGGTGTTCAGAATAAAACTGTCCCCAGTTTGTCTCTTTGTGTCGCAATCACCAATAATTCCATCTGATTTACATCATTACCTGGAACTGCAGAAATAGACTAAATTCAAAGATAAAAGATAGTTAGTCCATTGTGGCAGCAGCTCTCTGGCCACAGAGAGCAACACGCAACTTTCCCAGGCATTGTCCCAGGAAAGGCTGTGAGAAGATCAGAGAAAAGAATGATAAGCAATTCTTATCTTCACTTGCTGCACCTGTTGTTGTGAACATGTGGAATGTGTTATGGAGATTTGTTTCCAAAGGGTGGCTTCTTAACTGACCAATGGTGATGGTGTTGGGACTGGAGGACCAATTAGGTCCACCTGAATTGTAACTGTCTATAAAAGCAATGTGTTTCTTAATAAGTATAGAATAACAAAGTGATTGATCAGCCTTTTGTGAATCATGGAGTCAATGCTAATTATTACCTGGCTGAGGGCCTGTGACAAGAAGTCCATCACTTCACTGTTATTTTCTTATACTGGGTTACTGACCTATAGAAGAAAAACATGCATTGCAGGTAGCCTTTTAGCTCAGAGGGAGATCTTCCTGAAGCCACTGAGTTAGCTCACCCAGTACTATCTCTGTTTTTGACAGGCACTCTTCTTCTTCACCAAAGCTAACCTGACAGGTGGGCTTAAAGCCAAGCCGAGAGGCTGATCCAGGCAAGACCAAACATCTGGAATCTTTTGTCAGGTGGCTTCTCCTCTCTCACTTTATGGTAAATTTGTTCAATATCCTTTAGCATCTGATTAAAGAGAAAAAAACAAGATAAAAACCCTAAAGAGATTTTACAAAAGCCTGACTTCTTAAACTGAGCTTTGAAATGCGAATAAATCTTCATCTCTGAAATCATCATATAAGGGCAAATGGCAGAATTCATGAGGGGATTTCAGGGCACAGAAAATCAGATGTAATGTGAAATGTCAAGGGTGAAACAAAAGCAGTTATTACTCTGGCTTCTTACAATTATAACTGAGTGCATGCATTCTAAACTCCAAGATCCATTACACTGTAATCCTACTCATATACCCCCAACATTATGGAGCTGTGCTATTAATGATGTTGCTCTTTCTCAAGTCAGACCTAAACTTTTCTGGTTTGGAAAAATAAAGTAATAATTAAAATATATCCTCTCCATGTGTCTGTGCTAAATTCAGGCAGTAATACCTAGAAGGCAAAAAAAGATACCTTCTGCTCAATGGGCCTTAATAGCACAGCTAGGATCAACCTCCCCTAATATGTTATACAAGTTTGAGAACTCACTCTTTTTCTTTCCACTATTCAAACCAACAAGAAATTAGTTCTGAAGATATAAAATTCACTGGAACAAGCAACCAGAGTTGCAGTTAGAACCTCATAGCAGCAAAACAGTGAGCAGCCAACAATTAGCTGATACTATCCTGTCCATTTGAGGAACTTATGTTAAGGAGAAAGGGACATACTGTGAGTGCAAATTGATTGTCCAAGTACACAAAAACAAAAGTTCTGAGATTAATGTTTGGACAATTCCTTTTGAGACCTCTACTTCATTTACTACCCCATTCTGCCATCACTATACATCCCTTAAATTGCAAAGTAACTTACTTCCTTACCCAAACCCCAACATGTTACAAAAAGAAGAATGCTAGGATTGCAAAAAAATTAAAGGAACCAAATTCAAGTGGGTGATTTGACTGCATGCATCATTACACTGACTTTTCTTCAGTTGCTTTTGTTACAATTGTTGAGAGGTCAGAGAAGTGGTGCATAGACAATTGACCATGTGGCAGATCCCAGAGAGTCATGATCAGCAGCACAGGGTCTAATTGGAGGCTTCTCGTTGGTGGTATCCCCCAGAGTTCAATACTGGTCCAGTATTGTTTAACTTATTCCTCAATAATTTGGATGAAGGGGCAGATACCAGCTCAGCAAGGTCATTGATGACACAGAGCTGGGAGCAGCGGCTGATACCCCAGAGGGTCGTGCAGCCCTTCAGAAGGGCCTCAACAGGCTGGAGGGATGGGCAGAGAAGAACCTCCTGAAACTCAGCAAAGAGGAATGCAGGGTTCTGCACCCGGGGAAGAACAACCCTGAGTACCACAACAGGCTGGGAGCTGACCTACTGGGGAGCAGATCTGTAGGGAAAGACCTGGGGGCCCTGGTGGACAACAAGCTGTCCACAAGCCAGCAATGTGTCCTGGTGGCCAACATGGTCAATAGTATCTTGGGATATATTAGGAAGAGCACTGACAGCTGGTAGAGGAAGGCGATCCTGCCCCTCTACTCAAGCCTGGTGAGGCACATTTGGAGTTCTGTGTCCATTCTGGGCTCCTCAGAAAAAGGAGTACATGGAGCTCCTGGAGCAGGTCCAAAGGAGGGGAAAAAGGACAAATAGAAGATGGGGGCATCTGCTTTATGATGAATGGCTGAGGGAGTTGGTACTGTTCAGCCTCAAGAAGTATTAAACATACCTTAAAAATTATGTAAAGCAGGACGTGTCAAGAGCCAAGTTCTTTTTTTGTGATTTTGAGCAATAGGACAAGAGCCAGTGAGCAGAAAATGTTGCACAGGAAGTTCCACCTGAACATGATAAAGAACTTTTTTTCTGTGTAGATGACAGTGCACTGGAACAGACTGACAGAGAGGTGATGGAACATTACTCATTGGGAATTCTCAATAACCATCTGGACGCAATCCTGAGCAATGTGCTGTAGGATGACCCTGCTTGAACAGGAAGATGTCTCACTGCTCTGTTCCAGCCCAGCCCATTCTGTGATTCTGTGAACCCCAGACCAAAAGATTTTGCAATTTATACAGCTATAAAAGCAGATACGAGTTCCATTTTGGTCTGTTGCATACAGCCTGTTCTGTTCCATAGGTCCTGTATTTAAAAGGCAGATAATGTTTATGCAATTCGGATTTTTTAGAAAGAAATTAACACTGTAAGAGTGTGTTTGTGATATGAGACTCATAATTTTATATCCATGATGAGTGTCTAGTGTGCTTGAACAACCATCACAATTGTGCTGTATGGCTGTTTAGAGATGCAGTGGAGAAGCAGTTTGGATAGTTAGAAAATTCAGATTAAACAGAATGAATCTGTAATCCACATTGGAACTGTAAAGCGACAGTGACTTTAAAGGAAAATAAATATATATAGTTGGCTCCAGGTTTTCTTCCTACTTCTTTTTTGAATAATTGTGTGGCAGGGTTTCTATACTCTACTCCATTTACAGAAATATTGAGCATGCATTACATATTAAAATAAATAATTCCCCCATATCCTTGTACTCCAAAATATGCAGTTAATTAAACTAATTTGTCAGGTTTTGTAATTTGGAAAGTCTTCCTGTCATCCTCTCCAATCACTACTTATTTAAATTTCATCCTTGGCCAATTTCATGATAATGTTTATCTGCTCCAGAGGATTGGAAATGAGAGTAATACACTGCCATACCATCTAATTTCTTTCTTAAAGCTGGAAAAAGCAAAGCATCAACTGGTCAGTTAGGTAACACAATGTCCCATGTAGGTTATTTGCTTATGATAGCTGGGGGATAATTTAATTCCTGAGCTGCTTGTTTAATTGTTCTTAGAGGGCTTCCCTACAGTTAAGAATGAACTGTACATAAAGTTTCTATAAAAATTGAATGAAAAATTTCCTAGAGCAGGTTATATATTACTGCAACATACATTTAACATGGAATAGTAATTTTCCACGATTTGTATACTTTTTTTATATAGCATTTATCTTGTAGAATAAAGAGAGAAAAAAGGGAATATCAAAACCATATCTTAGAAACATGCCCTTTTTTCCCCCAGATATCTCACTTGAGCATTATTTCTGATTTCTATTTTAACTGCTTCTGAAGAGTCTAGCAAATAATTAATACAGGTTACCTAGGACAAATTAAAAAATTTTCACATTTACTTTCATGCTCAGTGTGCTTTATAAACATTCAGTTTAACTGAATTAACACTCAGTTCCAAAACCACTTCTGTCAGATGCACAGTATGTGCTTCTGGCTTTGCCACCCTAAAAAATTGAAGGCTCATATGCGAAAGAGTATTTTTAATGTTCTTTCTGCTAGAAAGTTCCAAACTCCCAGATCTGTAAAAATCCAAAGGGGCTTTTCTCTGTAGACAAGTAAAGATGTTTGCATGTATCCTATCTCTGCCTTGGGGAGCATGCTACTCAGAGGACTATATAGGGTAAAATAACAAGTCCATGCCCCAGCATTTTATCATACTGCTTCTTTTGCTGTAATGAGCTCTACCAACTATATCTTGAATCAGATGGAAACCACTGTGATGTCAATCCTGCCTCTTCATTGACACTAACTTTGAACCGACTTTGCTACCAACAGCAAAGACATGTGGCAAGCATTTCCAGTTGCCTTAGCTTGTGTTTTTACTGATAGTGCCTGCCTAGCAAAGCAAAGAAAGAAGATTAAGTTCAAGAGAAAGTGATAGCAACAAAGGTACCATAACATATGTTGGGAATTAGGTTTTCTTTTTTTTCTTTAGGGAATTTTCTCCCCGTTTGTTGTCATAGAGATGGTGATGTAGCCAGGGTTTTTGGCACACATTGCAGTGGTCCTGGGAGGGGAGGAGAAGCGGTGTTTGGCAGTTTCTTAGCTGGGGGCGGGTCAGTCTTTGCCCGGCTGGGAGGATGGACAGCTTTGGCGCTTTGGTGCAAGACTTCTCTGCCCATGGGGGCTCATTGCCACAGCTGAGCCTTCCTTGCCATTTCTCCTTGCCGTCAGTGGACCAGTGTCGCAGGAACTGCCACTGGGCTGGGATATTTCAACATCCATCCCAGAAACCCTCATCATCTGCCTGGGTGCCTCAGGGAAAACCTGGGCCTCCACTTCCTTCCTCTCCCTGGAGAAAGCACCTCCCAGCTTTTCCTTTCTCTTCTAGTTGTTCTGGTTGTTGCTGATTGTGTGTCTTGTTTTAGATTTATGCATATATATATATATTTTTTGTGTATATCTATATAGATATATAGATACACACATATATATGTATATATATACATATATATGTGTATACATATCTATATGTATATATGTATATATATACATATATATATGTATACATATCTATATATATATGCACATATATATGTGTAAACAAGTGTTATTCCTTTTCCATATCTTTGCCTTAAAGCCCTGTAGTTTCAAAGTTATAAAAATTTGGAGGGAGGGGGTCATCTCTTCCCTTACAAGAAAGTCCCACCTTCCTTGGCAGACACCTGTCTTTTAAACCAGGATAGCATATAACACACGTGCCACAGACAACTCTGCTATTTATAATAGGGCAGGAACCTGAAAAGACAGTGACATATGAAGAATTTCACATACCTAATAGCAGCAGCTATTGATCAATACGAATTCTGCCACAGAATTGGAAAATCTGAAATTCCTAGTCTCTGATAGCAAACATATGATTCTTTTGGGGGTTTTTGCCTTGTATGTAGTGGATTTAGGTAATTGCTGTCCCTTTGCTTGTAAAAACCTTTATTTGAATTTTTTTATCCTTCTCAGTCTCCTCTTTTTGTCTTGAAAAGTTAGACAGGTATGTTGAAGGGCCAAAAGCAACAAAACCGCAGGTCGAGTATTTGACCTACTTCTTCTCCAAGCATTCACCTGAGGATTTCAGTCTGAACCTTGTTTCCATTCAGCAGTTACATGGTAATAAGCAACAGCAAGCACCATTTTAATAAGAGGCATTTTGCGTTATTGTCATAGACAGCACTTTTCCTTAGACTTAAATCCCTATTGCAATGATGTTTTTCTTTTTTAAGAGTCATGTGGACACCCTTGTAACCAATTTCTGGAATTAATTTGTTACTATCCTGGTATATACCGTCATATTTGTATTTGTATCTCATATGTGCCTTCCATTCTTCCAAGTCGTCTGACGAGGTCTCATCTCTCTATTTGAATGCAGGTGGGCATCCAGGATTTCTTTTTGACATCATGTAGTAGGGAACTCACAAATGGTCCTTACAGAATTGTGATCCTGATGAAGTAACTCAGCTGGGATGGAGCTGATCTTCACAGGATTTGTATGTTTCTGTGCTTTGGATTTGTGACTGAACCACTACTGATAACACAATACTAGGTTCTCTGCTGCTGAGTGGTGTTATCAGAGCATTGAGCTTTTCTCTTTTCTCCATTCTCCCTCCTCCAGTGAATAAGCAGGAGGATGGGAGGGGAAACAACCAGCAGACTCAACCCAAATTAGGCTAAAGGACACTCTGCTCCATATGACATCGTAGTCAGCAATAAAAGCTGGGAGAAAGGAAGAGGAACTGTGGTTGTGAGGAAATGGTTGTGGCATTTGCTTTCCTAAGAAACCACCACAGCACTCTGAGGCCCTGCATTTCAGTAACAGACTAAACACCTTCCTGCCAATGGGAAGAAAAAGTTTCAATTTTGCTTTCCTAGCATGCTCAGCTTTCCTTAATCCATTAAACTGGCTTTTTTACAGACTACAATCTTTTAGCTTTTGCTTTTTTCTATTGTCTCTTCTATTCCAGCAGCATGAGGGAAGTGTCTGTGTTGTTCTTACCTATTGGACAGGGACAACACATTACAAGAGTAGGAATCTTCCAGATGGCTGTAACAAGTGTTATATTACCTGGCAAATTATGTCTTATATTACTGTTTTGCCAGCTAGACTTGCAATACTTTATAACATGTTAACTTTTGATGAACAGCCTTCCATGGTTATTTCTTTCACACTGATCTGTCTCACAGACACAGCTGACAGAGTTCAGAGATAGTAGTCGAGAGAAAGATGATGCTGGTTACTTTACTTCCAACATTACACAGCAGTTTTCAGTGTAGACACATGACCTTACCACTCAGGAACACTATCAAATGGTAATAGTCAAGTCCATGGTTTCCTCATGAAAATACTAAACTTCTTAGCTTCATATTTTGATTCTCAAAATTACTGAAATTATTGTTAGAAAGTGGCAGACCAAGTAAAACCTTCATATTTGGCCTCTCCTAGGGTAAGAAGTTGACTGTCTCTCATAAAAAAAAATAGAAGAAAAATATTCAGTCTATCATCAATTATGAAATGAATGTGTCAGCTAATGAAGTCAGCTGTGTGGCCATAAGATAGTTCTAGATCCTCCTGAAGATTTTGATACCATGAAACAGAGGCAGGTATGGGGTTTTTCTTTTTCTTGGAGATGTGCATACATTATGTTTCTCTGCTGTACTAAGTTTTTCCAGTGAGTTCATCCTAACCTAAAAAAATGTGAATTGTACACAGTTTCATAATTCAATGTTTTAAATATCAATTCCATTTTACTAAGGAGTAATCTAAATTTGGATGATTTGTTTCTACTCAGAGTAAATAGAATAGGGACTTAAAAAGAGTAAATTTGAATTAGCAGTTAACAATACAATATTTTTTTTTCTTCTTAGCTTATCACAAGCTCAAAAGCTCTATATTTTCTTCACTTTATAGAGAAAACTTATGCATCTGTAATTTGAGTAAACTATCATCTAATTAAATAATTTAGATTGAATATGCTAATGTAAAGGATCATAAAAAAATAATTACAAAGGGACTTCAAGAGGATAATTGCAAATGAAGAATGCTGGATCCAAATAAAATTCTTATGTCCTTTAATTACTGAAAACTCATCTAAACAAAGAATAAAGAATATCTTATTTAAGCACTGTGCACAATGAATGTCTCTTCAGACCCTTGAAAAATATTAATATGATCATGTACTTATTAGATATCACTTAACAACTTTCAAAGTCTGTGAGCTCTAGAGGAAAAAAAAAAAAAGGAAATTTTTTCAGTGCCCCTTTTCCACAGGTCTGTGGGTAGTCTCAACACCGTGTCTCATCCCAACAGTAAGGCAGCAGTAACACTACTCATGCCTTCATCAGCATCTGTCCCTGAAGGTGTCAGAGAGGGAGTTCCACTTTCCCAAAGTGGCTTCACAGTAGCAATGACATTCAAGCTGCTTTGGAAGAAGAAACAAAACCAAAACCATTTACTTCAGCAAACAGATGTACCCACACATGCACAGAAGACTGCATTGAAAACAGGAATAACAGCAGGCTCTGTGCATTTATATCCCCTTTTATACAATTAGTGTGTCTGATTAGCTCTCATGTTTTGCCTCAAATATCTACCTTCTCATGCAGTGAACTGTTTGCATTGCTGGTACATGGAAAGGTTGTTGGTTTTCCTTTGTACTAAAAAATCAAGATTTTTGGCAGTTTTCACAAGTTAATTAAACATTTTAAAATATTTCCACAGTCCATCATATCTGTGATTTTATCAGTATCAAAAGAAGGTCATTAGAATAGCAACATTCAGCCTTTGGTCAAGAGACAAAGATTCGCAAGGCTGTGTTGTTTAATCACACTAGTAAAGTGTGATTCTTACCAGTAATTTCAGTATCTATATTTTCTGTTTTGCATCCCTATAGGAGCCTCAGAATCCGCTTATATAAGCACTCCCTTATAAGGGATTGCTTAAGATGCTGAAAGAAGCAGCAGATACGGGGAGAAGATGCAGTTCATAACCAAACCATCTCCTTGATTTGAACATGGCTTTTATAACATGACACAAGTATTTAAGAAGCATTCAGCTATTAGAATAATTCAACTATTATAAGCTTTCAGTTTCATTTTAAGAAGCTGAGAAAAAACAGTTATTTAATTTCTATGAGAAATATGGAAAAAATATTTGGTGCACTATTTGTCCAAAGGAAGAAAATAGAAAGTTGCAGTTTAAAAAAAAAATTGAAGTTGGAGTTGTATCTATTTATTAGATAGAAAGCATTCATTAGGTTAAAAATAAAAAACACATAAAATCTTGTCATTTTATTGTCTAAATCCATTTGGATCATCCAGAAGCATAGCTGAACTACAGGTATATTTCTGAGCAATTTCAGAATAAAAGAAATTTCAGACTAAAATAAATCTAAAAAAAAAAAAAATTATGTAAAACATCTGTCCATAACACCATCAGAATATTCACCCAAATACACAGAGGTTACAAAGAACCCAGGCTGAGGACAATGAGAGGTAAAAGAGTCTAGACACATATAATCTTAGACTGTAAATGAAACTGAAAATCATCTTGAAAAACTAAAAATGTGAATACTGCTGTCTGTTTTCTACCCTGGTATGATTTGAGGATATAAAGAATTATATTCTTTATCTTTCCTTGATAAGCAGAAACTAAAATAACTGTGTATGGAAATAGGAGAATTTTGCATAACTGTGCAAGATCTATTGCACTCTCAGGGAAAAGACCTTGATTGAAGCCATTTTTGGTTTATAAGTTCTTTTGGTGTTTTCTTACTTATTATTTCCAATTCGTTTTTACTTATTAAGGTGTAGAGTTGGTTGTAGTTTCTGAAAGAACACTTCTGAAAACTAGTAATATTTGTGCATCCATAAGTGAAACCATCAAAGAAATAATGGGTCTGAGTTGACTACTAAGGAGCGAATTCAGCCTGCTGAACCTGGGGTTTATGGGACAAGCCCTTTGTTGAAATAATTTAGTAGAGACAGACTGAGTCGATTTCTAGGCTTCTCTACAAGTGTTTAAGTGAGAATATACAATGTACAGATGTAATAAATATCTGAATTTCCTGGGCTGGGACCAAAAAGAGAAGTATACATTGCACTGAAAGTTGTACTCGTGAAAAACCATGAGATGAGAATTTATATAAATTTCAGTATGTGTGTACCCAACAACAAACACACTGCAGCTGGGTTGAATTCCTGAAAAAAGAGGAATAAAATTAGGGAAAACATTAGAAACCTGCAAGATTACCTATAACCCAACTTCAGAAAAAGAAGGTAGAAAAAACAGGAAATTAGTTTTTCGGTTATTTCTCACCTAGCATTACTTGTAGGAACTGAGATAAAAGAGAAAGAGAACCTACCACCTATGAGTGAGGAGAAGGCCTGCAGCTTAAGAAGGAAACAACCTCACTCAGCTACTTTAAAATTCTCTGGTTCTATTTTAACTTATTTACCTCATTTTGATAGTAATTAGATACAATGCTTCTCTGTACAAATATTATTTTTGTCCTTAAAAGGTGTAGGATTATTGAAAATGGAGCCAGTCTCTAAGGCAATTGTGGTGTGATATGATCCCGTGTGAGCTGATGAACAAAGGCTCGGGATGACTCAGATGCACTTTCATTGATGGCACCATACTGGTTTTCCCTGCCCAATTATCTAGCACTCAGAGGGAAAGAACTGCAGCTCCCTAATTGGTAGAATTTATGACAACTTTTTTTTCCCTTTGAGGAAAGTTGCCGTCTGAGACATTGACTGAAACAACTCTTCAGAAACAGTAACAGCACCACCCAATATAGCCATGCCTCATTCTAATTTTGCAAACCATATGTATAGTGTGTGTCCTTAATAGATTAGATAAATCTTTCTATGGGTTTCAATAGCTTACTAGAAGAGTATTTTCAGATTTTGGTAGACTGTTGGTAATACTGCTACCAACTTATTTTCTATCCCTGCAAACAGCTGTTTCAAGAATCTAGCTTGCCCCAGCTGCCACAGCTATTCCTATAAAGATGTGACAACACTTTTTGAACTAGTGTTTTTGCTGGGTTTTCAGAGGAAACTCCACAGAAGCTTTCTCTGAAATATCAGAAGAAGTACAAATGTCCTTTCTAGCAAACTCAGGAAATATTCAATGTTGCAAGTACTAGAATGAGAAGCAGAAAGTATAGTCAAATTGCAGTATTTTGAACCCAGTGTCTTCTGCCAAAGTTCACCCTAATCACTGACACATAAGCAAAGTATAACATTAAGGTGATTATCTGAGACATGAGCCAATAGACTACAGCTGCATAAAGAACAAGTGGTGACACATGTAGTACTCCAGTTGACTGAAACAGACAATTCTTTTGGAGCTTCATACAAGCAGATTGTTTAACAGGTTTTTTTCAGCCTGTTTCAGGAGCAAAGAAATTAGAATCTGAGGAGAGATGACTCTCTACACCTAGTCCAAGTCCATGTATTACCAACAGAGGTTACCATGCTGCAAAGTAGCTCCTGACTTTTAATAGAACAAACATGATCCTCAGAGTGTGCAGTGGTTATGATTCCCAAGAAAATGTAGGTGTCTAATTCCAAAAAAATGAAGAAACTTGATAGCTGTTATACTACTTGTATAGCTAACAATTACTTAATTCATCACAATTAGATAAGTATTTTCAACCAACTAAACCTCACCTGAAACTGTGTAGGTGTTAACCTGAATTTCAAAGGAAAAAAAGTAGACTTCCATGGATAAGAAGATGATGAGGCAAACACAGACACAAAATCCTACCCTTCAAGAAATCTAGATGAGATAGAATTACACGAACTCTAAATATGTATGTATATATATATATAATTATATTATATTTACTCCAGCATAAATAGTATGCATAAACTGCCTACCAGCAGCACTCTGTGAATCAGTTTCTGGGCAAAGACTGCTTCCACATTCCACTTTTACGTTCCCTTCCCCACACATAACCTTATCAAAACCAGATAAAACATAAGCTAAGTGACAGCACATTCTGCTGTCCTGAAAAAAACATTATTTAATACAATGAAAGATCAAATTTTGGTCTTAAATCAAACTGTTTTGTAAAAAAGGGCTATGGGATATTTAGGTGATGTTTTTTCAAGCAGTGTGGTAAATTAAAACTACTGACTGCTTTGCAGTCAGTAATTTTAACAAATTTTTAAATATTTTAAATACCTGTGGGAATATTGAAATTTTTTATATACTTTGACAATGTTTGTTGCACATTTGTTGCTACTGCTTTACTTTAGTGTCTATACACTTACAGTGAACAATGTGTTACTTTGTGATCTTTGGATTTACTGAAATTTCAGTGCAAGGACACCAAAGATATCTAAGATAGCATATTAAAACTGAGTTTTAATGCCAAGGTCACAGGCATTTTGTATTTGAAGGTGTTATATTAGTAGCACCTGAATATAAATTGTCACAAGTTCCAATAAACATAATTACATTATCCCTAACTATAAGTTGTTGCACAAAAAAAAAAAAAAAAAAAAAAAAAAAAAAAAAAAGGATAGTTCAGCTTTCAAATACTTACAGAATGTATTAAACTGAGGAGCTCAAGATGCCAGGGTACACCTACAGTTGTTTGAGAAAATGTGGCAACCATGTGCCAAAATACACTTGAATTATCTTCTAAACCAACAGCAAAAGGTCTTCAGGATGGATTTTGCAAACAGTCTCTAGTCATTGGTATTACCAAGAAGCTTTGTCAGATTTATTTGTTAAGACACAGCTATAGATGATATTAATTCAGCCTGTGGACATATCCAGAAACCAGGATTTGCTTGATTCCCAGACAAGACTAAGTACTTAAACCTGCTGGCATTCAAATGCTCCCACCTTTTCACCTCTGATGCACAGGTTGTAAATTGCATATGGATTGGCAAACTAGGGCTAGGTGTCAGGTAATACAGATTTTGGATATAATATAAAATGGGTGTGTTTGTCCTCTGCTGAGGGATATAAAAACATGACTTGGACTATTTTTTACAGACTGTGGTTTTCCAAAGCACATTATTTGAATATAAACTTCTTTGTCCCTTTTCAAAGATCCAGCTCTCCCCAAACCATAAACAAATTTTCCTTCTTGGTACTATCCCTTAGTCCTCTCTTATCTTGTACTTCATCTCCCTAGTACTCAAGCTAACTTCAGCTTCTGACAAGACTGAGTAGTTTCATTTCATCATGACCATTTCTGTTTTGCTGAGCCTGTTGTGAAGAATATGTAATAAATTCCCAACTCTGGCTAAACTAGCCTTCAAAAAAAAAAAAAAAATCTGTTTCTGCTCTTACTGACAACCAGGAAAACAAACACCTTGCCTGGATGGGACTCAGTTCTTTCATTCAATAGCTCTTCACAGAGATGCAATGGGAGCATGATTCTTACATGCTCTCTAAGACAGTCCTGACACCCTTCATTATCACACACACTCCCACACAAGTCTCAGTTCTGCACAGCTTCCCCCAGATTTGTCTTTTGGGTAACAAAGGACATAAACACTAACAGCAAGGTGAAAATCACATGATCTGTGAAACCAGACCTCAACCCCTTGTAACTCTTTAAGCAAAGAGTGTTTAAAGGAAGGAGTTAAATTAAACTCTGTAATGTTTACTGAGTTAGATCTGAGAAGACTCCTGCTATTGAAGGGTGGATCTAAGTGCTGATGGGAGAGGCTCCTGACTGAGCAGGCAATAGAATAGAGTTCATACCTCCTGTTCTGTTGCAGGGACCACAGTCTGCTCTGACTCGGATCAGCTGTTGTTTTCTAATTTCTTTGGGCCACCTGCTGTCAGTACGAATTCTGTAGATAGCAAAGCAGCCAGAGGATAGGTGGGGCACAAATACTCTACTTTAGTTGAAGTAGGAAAGTATCAGAGACTAACACAATTCTGAAAGTTGTACTTTGCATGTGCTATTCTTTCCTAGGCATTAAGTACAATAAATGCAAAGTTTACAAACCATCAAGTTTAATGTACTAAAAAACAATTAGTAAATATGATCCTCCAGAGAAGTTTCCTTCCATGTCCTCTCCATTCAAATATTCCTTAAGCTTAGTAGCAAAACTGAGTATCTCTCACCTCATGCTATTACTTTCTTAGTAATTTGTTGATGGTTGGTAATAACACTGGAGGAAATCTTCCTCCCAGACTAGCACTGCAGGAGTGCCTATCTGCAATGCAGATGCCTGCTGTTTTCAGTATGTGACATCCACAAACATCAGTAATCTTAGAAGAGCAAAGGGAAAAAAAGACGTGAAAAAAAAACCCTTTACCAATTAGATGCCACTTACTTATCCATGGATCTTACCTGTTTTCAAAAGCTTAACCGTCTTATCAGATTATGCTAATACAAATATTACAGCAACCAAAGATTTTTTTTCTTCACATATCACGTATAGTGAGAGTGAAGACTATGTAGCACAGAAATATTGTGATTCACCAGTCTTCTAGGTATTTATTGATGCCCAGAGCAACTAGTTCTTAATTCTGCTCCTAGTACTTCTATGAATTCTGCCATATAACTTCAAGCAGGCTACTTCATCTTCTTGCAACCTGCCTGAGGTTATCACAGTCTCATTGGCTTTACCTGTAATACAGAATAGAATCATAGACGCATTTAGGCCAGAAAAGACATTTGGGATCCTCAGGTCCAACTGTTAACCAGTCACAGCTAAGGTCACTCACCATATACCTGAGTAGCACACCTACACATTTTTTAATATTTCTGGGAATGGTGACTCAAACAATTCCCTGGGCAGTCTGTAATGCTTGACAACACTTCCAATGAAGAAATTTTTCCAGTTTTAACTTCTTGTTGTACCAGTTGTTACCTGGGAAAAGAGACCAATGCCGACATGGCTGCAGCCTCCTGTCAGGTGGCTGTATAGAGTAAGGTCTCCCCTAAATCTCCTCTCCTGCAGGCTAAGCAAATCCACTCTCCCTCACCCACTCCTCACAGAACTTATGTTCCAGACCCTTCAGCAGCTCTGTTGCCCTTCTCTGGACACACTACAGCCCCTCAATGTCTTGTAGTGAGGGACCCAAAACTGAGCACAGTATTTGAGATGTGGCTTCACCAGTGCTGAGTACAGGGGGCAATCCCTGCCCTGCTCCTGCTGGCCACGCTGTTGCTGGCACAGGCCAGGTGCCATTGGCCCTCTTGGCCCCCTGGGCACTGCTGGCTCATGCTCAGCTGCTGTCACCAGCACCCCCAGGGCCTTTTCCTGTGGGCAGCTCTGCAGCCACTCTGCCCCAGCCTGTGGCACTGCCTGGGGCTGCTGTGACCCAAGGGCAGGACCAGCCCTGGCCTTGTTGTACCTCACACCACTGGCCTTGGCCATGATCCAACCTGTGCAGATCCCTCTAGACCAGTGCTCTCACCCAGGTTTCGTGTCACCTGCAAACGGGCTGAGGATACACTCCATCTTTGTACTAAGAGGTATTAAACAAAACTGATCAATAAAGGTATTAAACAAAATAGGTCCCAGTACTGAGCCCTGGGGAACACCACAGGTGACTGTGTGCCAGCTTGATGTAACACCACCTCTCTCTGTGCCTGGCCATACAGTCAGTTTTTTACCCAGTGAATAACACACCCTTTACATTTGTGGCCAGTTTCTTCAGCCCACACATGGAAAATGGTGTCAAAGTCAATACTGAATTCCAGGTAGATAGCATCCGCAACCTTATTCACTAATCAGCTCATGTTGTCACAGACAGAGATCAGGTTGGTCAAACAATAGGATCAGCCTTTCACAAATCCCTGCTGACTGGGCCAAATCCCCTCGTTGTCATGTGATGGCACTTAGGGTGATCTGCTCCAGACTGAAAGGCCCGTAGTTCCCCTTGTCCTCCTTCTGACTCGTCCTGTAGATGGACATTAAATTTGCCAACCACCAGTCACCTGGGATCTCCCAGGTTAGACAGGACTTCTGGTAAAAATGCAAATTGGCTTGGTGAGAACTTCCACCAGCTTTCTCAGTGCCCCTGGAGGACAATCATCTGACCCCCACAGACTTGAGTGTGTCTAAGTAGTACAGAAGGTTGCTGACCATCTACTCTTGGATTGTGGGAGCTTCATTCTTCTCCCCATCCCTGTCATCCAGCTCTGGAGTCTGGTTCCTCACAGAACCACACTGGTCTTGATATTAAAGTCTGAAGGCAATAAGTACCTCAACCATTTCCTCATCTTTTGTCATTTCACTTCCATACAACCTCCAATAAAGGATGGAGAGTGTCCATTTTTCCTGCTAATGTGTTTATAGAAACATTTTTTCTGATGTTTTATGGCAGTAGACAAATAAGATTCCAGTTGGACTTTGGCCCTACTAATTTTTTCCCTGCATAACCTCACAACATCCTTGAAGTTCTACTGAGTTGCATGTCCCTTCTTCCTAAGGTCATAAACTCTCATTTTTAACCTGAGTTCCAGCCAAAGCTGTCTTTTCAGCCAGGCTGTTCTCTCTCACTGTCTTTTCTTTCAGCACATGGGAATGGTCTGTTCCTGCACCTCTAGGATCTTCTTTAAAAACGTACGATATTCCTGGACACTTTTGCTCTTCAGAACTGTCTTCCAATGGACTCTGGCCTCCAATATCTTACACTGCCATCTGGAAGTCCAAGGCAATAGTTCTGCTGACCTGCCTCCTTACTACTCCAAGAATCAAAACCTCTAATATTTAATTATTCCTATGCCCAAGACAGCTTCCAACCATCCCATCACCCACACATCCTTCTGTTCACGAAGGGATGCCTTCCCTAGTTGGTTCACTCACTCACTATGTCACAAAGTTGTCTTCCATATATGTCATCAATCCCCTTAGGATGCAAATATATCAGGACAGAGATAGGATTAAGACTGTAGGCTGCTTTTAAAAGACAGCACAATGATTCTAGAGCTATTTGTACCTATTCTTCCATTAACTCTAATTTCTTTTTTTCTTCTTTATCTAAAACAAAGGACAGAAAAGTTAAAATTAATCCAATATAATCTTTTCAGTAAAATCTACTCCCGACTTTCACTTTTATGTGCTGGCCTTTCATTTATGTGTCCTGAAGCCTAGGCTTCAATATGTTGTTTTCCATTTCTGTAGGGACTTTGATATTGCTGACAGTAGACTTGTTCACAGCTAAAGAAAAATTGTCTAGAGCATTACTTATGATTATTGTTTCTTTAAAATACTCTTGTGTGGAATTTAATATCAAGTTTCATGCTAAAGCATAGATATAAAAATAATAAATCCAATTGCCCAACGTTGTTTTCTTGAATTCAGGAAACCAAGCCAGGATGGTCTCTGAAGTATTTATGCTTCTAAGTGGCCAGGAAGATCTTTCAAAGCATTACAGCAATTCTGGAATAAAATCTCTCTCTTGCTATCGTCTTCCATGAAGAAAAAAAAAAAAAAAAGAAAATGCATTCACAGGAGTCAGGTTTCCCTGAAGTTTCACAGACTGTGGACAAAAGGGAACAGAGTTGATTTATTTTAAATACACAGGGCACAAAATTAATTATTGTACAAGCCAAAGCATGTCTGTTACAAACAACCAATTCTGATGAAAAAATTGCCAGTGAGGATAATTCAGTACTAATGTTAGTTAAGCTATTTCAAAAGCTAATTGTATTTACTTAATACTTATGCCCCTAAATGATAAAATGGTAAATTTAAAAAGGAACACAGACTTCTACTTATATGATTAACATATTAAAGCAAGCCTGGTTTATGAGCTAAAATGCCAGAAGCTTGTTGGTTTTTTTTAAATTTGTTGTAAATCCTGCCTTATAGAAACCTGAAAGCAAATGAAAATGCAGAAAATATATATCCTGTTTTGGGAGAACACAGTGTGATAACATAAGAAACTTTCAAGATAGTTATAATACCGATAATAGTTATAACTTGGGTATAAGTTAATGAACAGGTTACATTTACATTCCATTCCTAGAGGCCATATTCAAAGACCCCTTTCCCAGGGTGTAGAATTGAGATGTGTCTCTTTCCCATCTGTGTAGGGTGGATATGCCCAGGGGGTGCAGGGGCAACTTGAGTGAGGAGAGGTTGGAGCTGCCTCACACTGGGAACACATGCTTTCATGTGGCTCCAAAAAATCCACCACAGACCAAGATGGTGGCTTCTCTGGGAAAGAAACTTAAGAGAGGGCAAAAGTGCCAGACAGTCAGAAGAGAAGGGGGTAAAAAAGAGTGAGAAACAAAAGAGGAAACATTCAGGACAGGAAAGGATAAATGGAAGCAGGTTTTGCATGGTGGAGCAGGTATTTCCCCATTGTTCATGGGCAGCCAACACTGCACTGAGTTTAAACTACAACCACAGCCTGAGGGAAGACCCATACTGAAATAAAGGAGGTGTCAGGAGGAAGGAGTGGTAGAAAGGAATTGTTATGGACCCACCATAACTCCTAATCCCCATCCCCCCACACTACTCAGCATTAGAAGAGACAAGCTGGCAATGGATTGGAGCTGAGCTTGGGAAGATGGTTTTCGCTGTCTAAACCTATGTTAACTGGCTATAATTCAAGTCAATCTTCCCCACATTAAGCCTGTTTTGTCCATGACAGAAATTGGCAAATTATTTCCTTGACTTTATCTCAACCCAGGAGATTTTCATCCTATTTCTCTTCTTATCCTGTTAAGGTAGGGGAGTTCGTCAGCAGCTGGACAGACGTTTGGCCAATACCATAGCAGTGGAAGACAGCAGAGCTTTAGGGAGACTTGTAACCCTGAAATATGGGAATATTACAAAAGCAGGAAATAGTGAGGCAGTCATTGCTTGAGAACGTATTATGAGTGGCAGATTGACTCTGGCCAGTAACTAAGAACCCCACAGCTGTCTGCTTACTCCCCCTTTACACTGCTGAGAGTACAGGAGAGGGACTACAAAGAGTAAAACCCAGAGGATTAATGGGTTACAATAAAGGGAGTTTAGTAAAATGGAAGAAAAAATCAACAAAAAACCCAGACAGATGTAAAGGCCATCATTCACCATCTCCCACAAGCTGGCCAATGTCCAACCCCTCTCTGGACAATCTCTCTCTCCCCAGAGAGAGATTTATTTAAAAATAAATATTTTAAAATAATGTTTTTATTTAAAATTTGATAGGAGCAACCCTCTTACCAGTTTCATTCAGATATCCTGGCTGTGCTCCTATTCAACTTGACCACCTTCAGCCTATTCTCTGAGGGCAGAATGGGAGAAAGAAAAACTAATGCTGTACAAGCACTGCTGAGCATTTGCCAAGATAGTGGTGTTATCAACACTGGTCTACTCACAAATCTAAAACACAGCACCATTGAGGCTGCAGTGAGGAAAATTAATGCCACCCCAGCCAGACCCAGCATATTAAACAGTCTTCATATCAAACAATTCCTTGGAGGCAATAAGACTGTTTAAGGAAGTAAAAATTAATCTTTTTAGATTTGTATTCACATTGAGATTTCTATCCATATTGTCACGTGGGAGGTGATGATGAACTGAGAAGAAAATAGTGGAAGAGGACAAGAGACACAACCGAATGATTTTGTCAAGCTAGGTTCCTATCTCCTGCAGAGGAATAGATTTCTTCCTTTGAATTATTTGTGGAGCTGATATCAAGAAAGTATTGGAAAAGTGGTCTGAAACCTTTTCCATGGAGACTCAGGCAGAAGTTAGACATGGTGGAGCTGCAGCAGAGCTTTTGCCTCTCTTTGTTAAATCTCTGCTCTGCAAAAAGTATAAATTCACCAGCTAGCTCATACTGACTTATTTCTACACCTCATCCTTTCAAAGGCATCCATATCTACACTTTCTTCCAAATACATGAAGAGGTTTCCATTAGATATCCACCTATAGAATGTATCACCTGAGAAGGTATAATGTAACATAAGGCTGAACTGACATCTTGATAGTATGAATACCTAGTATTTTTTGTACAACTTAGTTTTATTCTGATTTTCACCCTTGTGGAAAGTGATATGTCACTCAGATTTCTCTTTTCTGCTAAATCCTTATACAGCATTACCTTAATCATAAAATCATTAATGTTGGAAAATACCAAGATTACCAAATCCAACATTTGACCTAATACCATTATATCCACTAAAACACATCATTAATTTAATAGCTTTTTGAACACTCCAGGAATGGTCTCCACCAGTTCCATGGGGCAGCCTGTTCTAATGTTTAACCAGTCTTTCTGTGAATAATTTTTTCCTAATCTCAAATGTAAACCTCCTCTGTTGCAATTTGAGACCATTTCCTCTTGTCACTTGTTTTCTGGAAGAGGCTGACCCTCCCCACATGGCTACAACCTCCTTTCAAGCCACTGTAGAGCACGATAATGTACTCCCTGAATCTATTTTCTCCAGGCTAAACAATCCCAAGCTGTCTCTGCCACTCTTCACAGGAATTATGTTCCAGACCCCTCACCAGCTCTGTTGCTCTCCTCTGGCCACACTACAGCACCTCAATGTCTTTCTTGCAATGAGGGGCCCAAAACTGGATGCAGGACTCAGCTGGACACTGGTGACTTCACCAGTGCCGAGGACAGGGGCAATCCCTGCCCTGCTCCTGCTGGCCACGCTGTTGCTGGCACAGGCCAGGTGCCATTGGCCCTCTTGGCCCCCTGGGCACTGCTGGCTCATGCTCAGCTGCTGTCACCAGCACCCCCAGGGCCTTTTCCTGTGGGCAGCTCTGCAGCCACTCTGCCCCAGCCTGTGGCACTGCCTGGGGTTGCTGTGACCCAAGGGCAGGACCAGCCCTGGCCTTGTTGAGCCTCATTGAACCTCAGCAATGGATGTCAGCCTTTCTCCAGGTAGGTACATACAGGGTGGGCATGGCCTCTCCCACATCATGATGATTCTGACTGCAGGAGAATGACTCAGATTTTGCTACAGCCAGGCATTTGAGCACGGAGCTGACATACAGTAGCCTGTCACAAAAGCAATCGAGGCACATTGACAAATTGATCAGTTAGTCCTGGCAGGATGCAAAGCATTCTGGGATACCAATGGAAAGTCGGTCAGTTTAATGGGAGGTAGGGAATGTTAGGCCCCATTACCTTAATATGCTGTTAAGTTCACACCCTTTGCACTAAAATATAGGAAACACATTATCTGGCTGATTAATTCACCTAAAGAGCTGCAGCAAGTAGGTGAAAGTATTTTTTAATGCAAATAAATTAAATTTGGGGTGAAGTAACCCCTGATCCTCACTCAGATATTTATGTACATGTACCTGTTGTCCAAAACTGGTCAGCTCATTTTGCAATATATAGGAAAATATAGTATTAGTCTTTTTTTCCCCTGATTTCTATATTTCCATGTCATGTTAAATATTATAATTAGATTGAAAATTGGCATCAGCAGAAAAATGTAGTGAAAATGAATTTTTGTGATGTTTTCCCAGATATTTTTTTCCTTTCTTCTACTTTACAATCAGTTTCCAAGATAATTGTGCCTCCCTTCACTGAAAATGATGACTGTACTTACGTAGTGCCCTGTAGAAAGTGAAACTCCATGCCTCAGTGAATTCTATCATCATTTCACTCCCTAATGAGTGAGATTGTTTGCAGGCAGATGAAATTAAATTGTAAGCTCTATTGACTTCAACAACAGGTGCCATTTGTGCAAACCCAAAGGGAACCATTGAATTGTCAAAAAGATTTAACTCTTCCTCACACACTGGTATCAGATAACATCTTCTTGGCACCTGAACCTCAGTTAGTTCCTGGAACCAAAATTTATGATCTTGTCCATAACATCACTGGCAAAATGTCAAGAAAGCGCTGAATTAACTGCAAACAAACCAGCTACAATCTCTGATTGCTGGGCTGTATCAGGCCTGCATAAAGTAAAATTAGATAGAAAGGGAACAATTACGCTGAAATAAATTCATCTGGAAAGCAGTAAGGACTTCATTAACTTTCCTGTTTGTTTAGGATTTTTTGGTTTTTTCTTAATTCTCCATAGCTAGACTTAAACCTGTTCTTGGAAAATTTTAGTAGGAAGAACTTACTTTAGGGATGTTCCCATAGCCCCAGGCTGTGCCATTATTTAATCTGCATTTGCAAGTAAATCAAGATATCACTGATAAGCTTTGCAAGAGAAATCTACACAGAAGCAGGCTTTCACCCTTTTTTGAGCAAGAATGTAACCACAGTGAACTTACACAACAAATTAGCATTTAACTCAACGACTGGGGTTTTTGTGCAAGCACAAAATATTGGCATTCTTAGTTCCAAACAGAAAGAATGCTTAAATCCCAGTATTGAACAAAATATGAGCTGGTGCTCTTTGAGTTACTTTCTTAATGCTGTTTCTTTCCCTGACACAAGAATTCTGTTCTTGTCAGATAGAGAGTCAATCACTCCTATCTAGCAAGAGAATCCTCTCTGTTTCTGGATATAATTTGATATTTCAATGATGTGAAGAACAATTAAATACTTAAGAATTACATAACTTCAAAAGTCTCTTTTGAGATGAAAAATATGCAAATTATAGTGTCTAATATGGTTATGGTAAAATTCTTTAATTTTGACTTTAAAGCAAAGAGATTTCAAGACAGCGTGATATATTTGATCCAATGAAATAATCAAACCAACTTTGTATCACTTTGGTGGCAATTTATCTTCTCTGCCTGAAGCAGAAAGATATTCCTGCTGCAATAATGGATTTACGTCGTTTCTCCCCTATCTGTTTCTTTCAGTTTTAAGTATTCAAAAATGTGAAGTCCTTTAGTGGGTAATAGCTCCAGGCATGTAACAGATAGGAGACTTCCAGGAGATGAAGTTTAGAACATTCCCTTGTTGAATATGGTTAAAGGGCTACAAGTCAGCGCTCCTGCTCTGCTAACAGGCCCCTGTATTCACTCCCTTATTGTGCCAATTGAAGAGGGGAAGAAAGGCTCAGGGAGCTAATGGCCTGCAGTGGCAGAAGCAGGACAGAATCCATGCTTCCACAGCCATCCAGCAGGATCCCAGCCGCAGCTCCCGGCCAGCGTCGCCTTCCCGGGAGCCTGGCAGTGATAATGCCCGGCTTACTCGGGAAAGAACTAAAATGTGCTGATGGCGTCTGTGACATTTAACGATGTTGCTTTCATTTTGAACACATCATTGAACAGATATTGAATCCATTCGTTCTGATAATAGACTCAGCGCTGCAGAGCTTTCATTTTAATAATAAATAAATAAATAGATAAATGAAATGTAAACCACACATACTTTTCTGTGTGGGGTGAAGAGTTTTGATACCATATATGATACATGTTAAGGTTTTTTGAGCTTATGTGCACACCTCTTTGGAAAACTGATTTCAATTTCCTATTCTTGTCTGCATCTTTTCCAGTCTTGAGATCAAGCTGCACATTATTCTTTGTCAGACTGGCTGTGTTAAAAAAAAATTTTAAAACTTACATATGTTGCTCATGTTTTCCAGTTTGGCTGGAAACACTCAGTTTAAGTACTATTTTTGAGGCAAAATTGTAGCATTTTTTCTAATCACACCAATTACACTTTATATTTCTCCAGTTAGTCACAAAAGGGAGATTTTGAATTTAAATCAAATTATTTGCAAAGATCACAGGGTGATCAGGCTTCGCTATGTCATTTTTGTAATTGTTAGGGCATTGCCACATTTCTTTCCCAAAATTCACTTCTTTGTTCTTTTATGTAAAGTAATTCAATTAACGGTGTTTGGGTAAAATTAGGTCTCAAGGTTTAACTCTAGCCAGAAGACAAGCACCCCCCAGCCTCTCACTCACTGCCCCAGAAGGGGGATCAGGGTAAAACACAGAAAATTCATGGGCTGAGATAAATACAATTTAACAGGGAAAGCAAAAGCTATGAACACAAGCAAAGAAAACAAGGAATTAATTCACTGCTTCCCATGAGCAGGGAGATCTTCAGTGACCTCCAGTAAAGCAGGGTCTTATTATGCATGATAAATGTCATCACTCCAAATTTCCCTTCCCCCCATTTTATATACTGATATGATGCCACATGGTCGGGATTATCCCTTTGGTCAGCTGGGGTCATCTGTCCTGGCTATGTCTCCTCCTGACCTCCTGAGCATCCCCAGTCCTCTCTCCAGTGGGGCAGTAAAAGAAGGAGAAAAGGCCTTGGCTCTGTGCAAGCTCTGATCAGCAGTAACAAAAATATCTCTGTATCATCACCCCTGTGTTCAGCACAAATCCAAAACACAGCCCCATACCAGCCACTGGGAGAAAAATTAACTAACTCAGCCCAAACCAGCACACTAGACATGATACATTCAAAGCTGAGGGTCACTGTGAGCCCAAATATATACCAAAATCCGAGCCCAAATTTTCCTCTTATACTGTGTTAAAAATAGGTTAGAAACTGTTGTAAAGTAGTTGAGAGTTGTTAAGCATGTACTGTTTGTTAGTTTGGTTATGGTAAAAGGGGTTTAAAGAGTGGTTGTCAGAAATACGGTAGTCCGCGTCCGTATTACACCTAAGTGCAGTGCACCACCCCCCAGCGAAACGAGCCAGCCTGGACGGAACTGCGCCTCAAACCTTCATGCAAACGAAAGGATCCAAACAGAAACCAATCCAAACGGACAAAAAAACAGGATAAAAAGGGGGCTTCTGACACACGGAAGCCATGCCGCTCCACCTGGAACGCCGGGGACATCGCTGCTCAGCAGACCCAGCACTGGCACTGCAGCATCCTCGACGGGAACGCTGCTGCTCAGCCCGCGGGCCCCCGTGCTTTAGGCCTTTCTTTTTTTATTACAATAAATTCTGAAATCACTTTTAGTACTGGGAGTGTGATCCCGTTTTTAACGTATTGGGTGGATATTTTTGACAAGTGCATCTTCACATATTTTTGTGAAGTCAAATCACAATTATAACACATCAATTGACATAGAAAATATGCTCTTGTGCTGAAATTTAGATAGGTTGCCCAAAAAAAAAAAAAAAAAGAAGTGATCCAAACAGTTTTTCCTTTGGTCATAGAATCGTGGAATACTCTGAGCTGGAAGGGATTCACAGGATTATCAAGGCCAATTCCTGGTCCTGGATAGGACATCCCCAAGAATCACACCATGTCCCTGAGAGTGTTACCCAAACTCTCCTTGAACTCTGTCAGGCTTAGTGCTAAGGCTAAACTGTTTCATCACAAAGGTAATAACCTGTTAACAAAGATGTTTGAAGTAAAGCTTGCTCATAAGATTAATAAAAGGAGTCTCTTAAGTGACGCAGATGAAAGGGTGGGATAGACATCCAACTGTGTAATGACACCAAGGTGGCTATTTTGTGTCCCATAAGCTGGTTGTGACTCCATTTACTTTCACCATTTATTTTCACATATTAGAGGAAGGGCCACACTCCTGTGAATTGCTATTGCTGTTATTGCAAACCCACATAAAGAAGGCACATTGTGGTCAACACTCTGTCTCCATTCTGAGGCTTGAACAATGTGAGCCATAGGGTAGTAAGGACAGAGAAGGTTGAGAATATTCCTCTTTCGTTGCACATGCAGGCATCTAACCTACTCCCTGCTGCTGATTCCACCAGTGAATCCCACAAGCAAATATTTCTACAGCCTTCTTTTCTAGTCAAGAAACTTTAGTATGCAATAACGAACAAAACAACCTAACTTAAAGTTATTAGCTATGCACCAATGGGGATGTTTATAAATGCAAATCTCTCTCATTATGTCCCACCAGAACTTTCCTGGTGATTTAAGTGCCCACACACTTTTAGAATCTCCAAGGCTAAGTAGCAGCTACTGATTGCACTTTCACATTTAGACGAAGTGGCAGGTAGCTGCCTAAACCCTTTTTGATCTTCCTTCTTATTGTCTCTACATTTTTTCAGTTTCATAATCCACACAAAGAGAAAAATGGATTCCTGCATCAGTTTTCTGAAAGCCTAGATAGGTTAGAGATTAAGATCTGCTCAGGTAATTCATCAGCACATGAATACTATTCAGATGTCAGAAACAATGGTACATTTCTTTTGATCAAGCCATTTAAAACTCCAAACACAAAGGAGCAAGTATTCACAGAGCTAATGAACCACCTGGTAATGAACAATAAAAATTAAGTTCTTATTTAATTTCTCTATAGTTGAAGGCAGTTTTCTGTCTCCTGTCACTTGGTATCAATGAGCAGGTTTCCAGCACAGCTGAAACAACATTAGATTTGAAAGATGTGTAAACACTGGTATCATCAAGAATATTAGCAGCTATGAAAGCCAAACCCAGCTTTTGCCAACAGCTGCAGCTAGTTTCCCCGTTTTGGTACAAAGGCTGCAAGTAAACAGCTCAGATTGAATCCTGGATGTGGCAGGAGGCAAATGAGGAGATAAGAGCTTCTTCTAATGCAAACTAACATCAGCATGGTAGTTTCTATGTGAAATCTAACTAGAACTTGAATTCCAGACTTTTTTTTTTCAGTGTTTGATTAATCTTCCAAGCAGTAACCTTAGACCCACCCTGTTAGAGTATGTGGGTAAAATAGGTACAGTAACAGGTAAGATATTCAATGGATAAAATTATCTTTCTAATCAAGCAAGATTTGTGCAGCAGACAATATAAGTGAGTTGAAATTACATTTCTTAAGTGTGTTGTATGAATCTAAATAGTAGTGAAATATCCTCCACTCTGAAAGAAAAAAATTTCTTTAATAAGACAAGAGATTTGACCTTTACCCAAATTAGATATTATTTTTAAAATAAAATTAATTATTTTAAAATTTGTATATTATTTTAAAATTTAAGTAACATTAAAATTACATTTTAAATTTCAAATATCAAAATTGTTTCATTGCCTCTTATTCCATTTGTTTTTCCAGAGGCACAACTGGACTTTTTGCTATATTTTTATATGTCTAGGCTCTGTGTTTTACATTAAAAATAATAAAAAACTGCATCACACAAATAAAGTAAGTGCTACACTGTGATAAAGGGATTAAAATGCAAACCTGACATGAAACTGATTCTCACATGGAGAATCAATCTTAATTAATTTCACAAATTCTAACCCTGAAATGTTGCACAAATCTCTATTCAAAGAGAATAGATTACCCTTAGAACAACAGATCTGAACGCAGTTCATTGTTGAACATTGTTTCGCACTAATAAACTTAGCCAAAAATACATGAAATTGTCTACAATTCAAAGTAAGCTAATTTCATTCTTTTAACTTCTAAGTCAAAGACAGTATGCTTCAGTTCCATATTAACAATAAACAACAATCAACAGAAGATTCAAGCATAAAACTCCTTTTTTTTTTTTTTAATTTTTTTTAGTGGGACTACACTAAATAGGCTTTTGAAATCAAATATGCACATATCTCTACAAAATATATTTTGGGATAAAGCTAAAATGTTGCTAAAGTTAAATGTTTAGGGGTCTCAGAGTGGCTCAACTGTGAATAATGTATTACAGAAGAGGGAGGCAACGACCTGCTTGAAATACTTATTCACTCGTCCTTATACATGATGGGCAATTTTTAAATAGTTCCCTATATGTGACAGGTAACAGTTATGAACTACAGTTTAATAAGTGCATGTAGGATACACATGCACACTTTTTTTAAACAAAAAAGCCTTTGCTTTCCCAAGGGAAAGTGATTCTTTAGTGGGTTAAGTAATCTACAGCCTTGGAACATTGCATTTTGGTCTCTGTCCCACAGATGCAAAGCAGTCATTTAGTATAGGGCAAAAACTGTCTCTGTAGAAACAAACACCTACATAATTGACTGTTTGTTAGTTTAAGACACATAATATGGAACACATTTGAAACTGATTACATCCTTTAAGTAAAGCCACATAAATATGTAGATTGATCGTGCATTTGAATTTGTTAACTCTCAGTGCAAAGTCAGCATTTAAATGTGTCCTCTAGTTCTGGAAATTGTTTATTAGCCAGCATTTCAAAGGAGGTAGAGAACTAATTCAGTTCCCATGACAGCAACATGTTGCTGCTTCTCTACTACCAAAATTGTTGTTTTTCACTTGCAGGAAAAATCAAAAGCAGTGTGTAAATAATCCATATAAAGAAGGTCCTCAGTCCACCAACAGGATTCCTGCCACTTTTCTCTCTTCTGGTATACTTCTCTTAATGGTTTTTCAGTTTAAAGCACCTTTCTGGATCTTGCCAAGCATAATTTTCAATATGAAAATGCCCCAACCCAAAGCAATTTCCAACTCCTCAAGCCCAAACACCAGCGCTAAAGGAATGGTAAAAATGTTTCATTTAGTTAATTGAAAACATATTCCTGTTTAGCCTGCCATGAAAAGAACTGATAAAGTGCTATCAGTATTTACAGATAATTATTTAGACAAATTTTCTTGGGAAGACATGCTTAGATATTCAGAAAGATGCCCTAACATCTGGATTTTCATTTATCAGAACTACATCCAGAAACTGTGAAGGATCATAGGCAGGAACTGTTCTGCTGTAACCCAGTGTGGTTTTTCATATTATTAATTTCCTTCTACATACCATCAATATCTTCCTTTTTTTTTTTTTTTTTTCCTGATTAGTTTTTCAATCTGGTGCCAATACCAGACTGAAAAACAGGGACAAAATCCACTTACGAGGACAAATTTAGCATAAAGGACTCCAATAATTCAAAAGTAATTGTCACCATACACAAGCCTTAGGTAACCTGAAATCCTGGCTCTAGAAGAGCTGATTACTCTGGCTTCGTAATATTAATGGGATTTCTCTTTTCTTTCAAACGTTTTTTGGTAAACAGACCAGTCTAACAAATTCTAATCCAAGGCAAATTGGGCCAGATTTCCCTTAGCACCAGTTGCACAATACATTTCAAAATCTGAAATTTAATATTCACAGGAGTAAGAGTATTAAAAGCTGGTTGATGTTAGCACAACTGTATTTCAAAGCATGCCAGCAGTGTTTCCCAAGCGAGTGACTGTGAACGCAGGGGAGCAGCCTCCCTCCCTGATGGAAGGGACAATGAGGAATTTAGTAGGCCCAGACTGAGCAAACTTTTTTGAGTTCTGCATTTATCTCTCAAAATGAAGGTGCTGGTGCCCCTTTTCTGAGGGGGAATGTTGCTGCCAGTGGTGAGTGTGTATCAGAAGAGACCACACAAATTGTATCCAGCTAGATCACTTGATGTAGTTTCCTTCACCTGCATGTCTCTAAAGAGAAAAATTTAAGTGAATGTGGTTTCTTGAAATGGGTGCTTTTTACAAAATTTCATCAATATGTAAATATCATTAAGGACACAACAAAAATCAACATTTTTCTAACTACATAGAACATTTGGCCAGCTCACTGATAATAATCCAACTAATGCACAGTATGTATTAATATATTTTTAATAAAAGGAAATGCTCTTGGTTTAAAATCTTAAGGATATTCTCTTCAATACTGAATTCTTATGGTTTGAGAGACACTAGTTTTTCCTTTGGAGTATTCAGGGAACTTTGAAACAATTGCATTTTTTAGTCAGCCATCTTTTTAAACAACATCATAAAGCAAAGTTAGTTCCAACTATTACTCAATCTATTACACATTTGGGATGTTGGGAAGACTTAGAAACCCAAGAGCAGTGCCTTATAACCACATCATATATATGCATTATGTGCCTCCAGTCTTAAAAATTTATTTTATCTTGTTCCTATTTTTCCTATCTCTACTATCTTTCTTTTTTAACCTGATTTAATAATATTTCAGTCTCCCTGATAAAATACTCTTAAAGAATTTTAAATTGTTTCACAAATATTCCCATGAACATGGGTAACAATTGAATTTGTTTTCATTGTCCAAAGCTTTGGGGACATTAAAATTGTGTAATTCCAACTTGATTCAAAATGTTTTATCATTTGCTCAGTAGCAGCCTTGACAGCAATTTTTTAGCATATATACATGATTGGGAATTGATTTCTTCAGTGAATTTTATTTACTTTCCCGTACCTGCAGTCACAGGGCCAAAATATTGAAGGACATACAAATCACTGGTTTTCTCTGTTGTTTTGGTTTGGAGGCAGAGTTGTGGAAAGCAACAAAATCTGATGTCTTGAAGATTTAGAAACCATGAAATTTTATCAAGCAAATACAGTTCAACATATACGCAGAGGACATCTAATAATTTGCACAGTTAAATGCCACAGCCAAGAAAAATATTGTTGGACAACACAAGTAGAATTTTGTCCTCTTACAAGCACATAGCCCTCTTTGAAAACAATTAGCATTAATGGACACACATATAAAGAAAGAAATTTACAGAACAAGCGCATACAAATACAAATGGTAATTGCTCAAAATGGGGAAAAAAAAAGAAAAAAAGTTTAGATATGCCAAGCTGGCAGAGACAAGTCCAAGTAAAATGGTGTCATAAATAGTCCTGATATTACAAAATATAAAAAATAAAAATGCAATTACATAGAACAACAAACACTGAAGATGATGCCTCAGAATAGGACAAGCCACAAAGGCTCTAACAGAGAAAACAGGACTTCATGGTGCCAACAATATGCCCAATGACAAACTGGGGACTTCAGTCCTTGAGCCAATAACCATAAATATTTTCTGATCAACAAGATTTTTCATAAATCTAAACTATAAGTTACTTTACACCTTTTCCTAGAACCTGAATTCAGAGCAACTTGAGAGGGTTTCTGAGCTGTAGAATTTTGCTGTATGTCTTATATAAATTTTGACTGGAAAGAGTGAAGGATATCTCTAATTGAACTGCTCTTTCCATGTTAGCCCTTTTTCAACTTACTACCATGACTCAAAAGCAGGAATATAGTAAAATTAGTAGGGTTAGCATGGACATCATGTTTATTTGTCCTTCCACATTTCCACCTGTGGTGGTTGCAGAGTTCCTGTTTTGAATCACAGATGAAGCCCAAATGTAAGATGGTGCCTGACTCTGTAAAAAAGCACAGGTCATGTTTTAATGCAATGTTAACAGCACTTTTCGTGATACCTGTTTTAGTACACCATCTGTAGTCCAAGCATACAGTCCCTTTGGGTATACAGAAAAGAGTGAGATATCTTGCAAATGTGATTAATTTCTGGCAATTCAGGTAGCTTTCTCTGTCAAATTGAGTCTGACACATAAAGATAAAACTTGGTGGTTTTGTGTTGGGATTTTTTCTCATTTATTACATGAAAGGGCTAGCACAATAACAATGAAATTCATGTCTAAACTGAACCATTTTCTCAGCATGTTTCCCTTCAATATTCCTAGGTGGCTTCTTTAGAGAAGTGACATAGTATTCATGGATTTTCTCTGACACGGGTGAATAAGCTACACTTTCCTTAAATAAGCTATGGGATCCTGTAGTTCCTTTCTTAGCGGATTTAACCTAGTTAACTCATTATACACAGACGAATAAACTCCTTTCCATTACACTGAACTCAATCATACACTGTGGCACTGCATGAACTTTAATTATGTGGTTTTATCAAAGCAACAAAACAGTCAGTTTCAGACTTTTTGGAATATCTCCTGACTGTCCATTTATAAAAAACAGGTAACACCAGACCTTTTTACCCATGTTTGTGGTGACAGCTGCCAGCATAATGAAAAAACTATTCTGATTTCATGAAATCCTATTTCTGATAGGTCCTCTTTGGCAGATTAGTCAGTCTTTTCTGTCATGAAAGGCAGGCAGAAGTGGATAGGTTAACAAATTCAAAGCCATATTGCTTGAGTCAAATCTTTAAAAGCAGGAGTTTTACATACAATGGATGCTATAGCAAGTATGCTATTTCTCCAAACAAAGAGTTGCAATTGATCTGTCTTGGGAAAAAAAGAGTAAGATACTGTTTAATGCAAAAAAAAAAAAAAAAAAAAATTAAAAACCAACAAACCAACTTTGTAGTCATCTTTAATTATTATGGGAGAGATTCAGAGCCCATGGAAATCAATGGAACAATTTCAATGCACTTTTGATCGGGTCCGTAAATAGAATTGCTTTGTGAATCACTGTGTTGTGTTGCAGCAATTCAATACAAACTGCTTCAAAGGATTTACTGAATTTCCAGAGAGGAAGTGTTGGAATTTCATAGAAAATAAAGAAAAACTCCCATATGTGATTTGGATTCTTTCAGAGTGCAGCATTCAGAATGCAAGAGAAATAAGGAGTATGGTTGATATTGTTTCAGGGATTAATTACTTTGGCACTCCTTGAATGTAGCACTGCTCTCCACTTCCAGGATCCATTGGTAAGAAATGTACACTTTTTTCTCAGAAGCCACGCTGGCTGCTGGACAGATAGTCGAAGAAACCACATCAGTCCTATGTGGGAAGTGTAGCTGAACCCTCTGCTTACAGGAATCTTCCAGCTAAGATGGGCAATGACTGAGTGGCTATTATTTACTTAGGGTTTCAGGGTCTGCCTTCAGTCTTGGGACCAAGTGAGAATTTACCCTCAGCCATGGCAGATCCCAGGTGTAAAGGCTCTCTTCTGCTTTTTGTGTCTCACTGTCTTTTCGTGTTTCCATTATAAACCAAAGTCCTAGCATTAAATTTCTCTTGAGGATAGAATTAACTTAGAAATGACCAGAACTATTGCCAGAATGGGGCATCTTCTCCTTGGCAGCACTTTATAATCACCCGGAAGAATTGTATAGACAACATAGAGAGGGGGTGTGTCAGGACACTGAGCTCTCTGCTCTACCAACTTGAACAAAGCATGTAACTTCTCTAACTATTCCAACACAACCTTTACTCAGCTCCCTGACTGCAGAAGAGACCTGCCTGAGGGAAATTCAGGTCTATAACATTTCTTTTCCATTTGCATGAATATGCTATTTACGCGTACCTATTCAGATGCTCCAAAAGCAACAAAATTAGTTATTTTTTCCATGTTGTTAAGTTTTATCCCCTCTGCCTCTGGGTATTTTGTGGTGCATTTCCTTGAAACCAGATCCCTTGTTTCTATGCAAGACCTCTGAGTAAAGAAAGCAGCAACAATGGGAAAGTTTTCTTCTTTTTGCCTGTATTAGTTACTTGGGTTTGATTTCGTTTGGATTGTTGCTATCATATTAGGTGGTTATGCTACAAATACTGGTTTCCATGCTGCAGTATATCAATTAGTGGTGACACAGGACAAAGAAATGTTCATTATTTTTTACATTGCTAACCAGGCAGGTTCAATTTATTTGGTTTCTTATTTCCTATTCTTATCTCATGTACAGATAGTCAGGAAAAAATGAATGGTCTCTGTGTCTGGAACCAACATATGACATTCCTGTATTGGGATAGAATAAGAAACAGCATAGAAAGAAAAGGGTGGCCATATAATCAGATACAGAAAAATAAAAAAAATTCTCAGTGCGTTGGTCAAGTATTAGAAGGATGTCAGAATTACTCATGAAGACATCTGAAAAAAAGGCAACCTTCTGTTATGGCACAATTACTTTCAAAGTTGGTTCCAAAGTACAACCAGCAATACACTGAATGTACTACTAGTGTTACATCTTCTGAGAGGATGAAATGTTGCAATCAAAGGACAGTATGAAAAGATGCATCAGAGTTAAAAGAAAATCCATGCCACTATATCATGGCAGTATTTTTTCTTGCTTGTGTTTATTGTATTTCTGTCTGTGCATGTTTTTTCATACTTTCTTATTGATAATTTTAGGGAATATTAAAGATAAAATTAAACTTCTTTATCTTCTTTGTTTCTTTCCTATACTAAATCTAATGAGGTAAAATTCAGATAATATACAAATCACATATGTATCTTCTGAGATTTTAGACACAGACCTAAAGCAATGAATCAAAAACATGGCCAACAATACATGAAAACACTGTCCTTGTGTTGTTAGTCATATACCTTATAAGATTATGCAAATTTTTTTTGTTGGGTGGGAGGGACAACACACCATCTTGCTGTGAAATTCTGTACACAAGGAGCAGTCAGCTTTTTCTGCTTCAGAGAAATTTATTTTCTACGGGGAACAGCAGTAGCTACAGCAGTGCTGCAGAAACAGCAACACGAGCAAGGTGCTCTCTGTGAGAATAGTGTTGTGACCCCCACAGCTAGCAAGTTATATAATTACAAAAAATATTCATTACTTCCATGCCAGCCCAGCTAGAGGTTATAGGTACACTGAAATTCACTTTGAAAGACAAGAAACATTCAGGCTTATGGCCTGCCTTTCAGAAAAGAACAGAAGGCACAGCCCCATTACCTAACTGTGAAAGTTCTTTATTACTTCTTCCAAGCATATTTACTGATTCAGCATATGCAAAAAGAAAAAAAAAAGAAAAAAAAAGAAAAAAAAAAAAAAGAAAAAAGCCCCAAAAAAACCAAAAATCCCCAACCAACCAAAACCACAAACAAAACAAAACAAACCAAACAAACAAACAAAAACCCACCCCACAAACAAAAAACCCACTAGTACTCCATACTCCTTATCCTGTTCCAACAGACAGAGTATGTTCAGGAATTCCCTGTTGGGTCTCTCCTCTGAATTACTCATCCAGCATCCAGATATCTAACTTCCTCAAGATTTAAATTGGAAAAACTTTCTGACTGATAACATACAGCCCCAGGTCTAGTGCACCCTTCCACTGAATCAGTAAGGAAGGTTAATGAAGTGATCTTACTGCATGTGCAAGAAGAGAGAAATGCTCTCTGTGCTTGCCAGCAAATCAAAGATCAGACAAGTCTGAGGCAGGACACATGGATGCACCTCTGGTTGGTTATGTTACAGTAGGAAAAATAATCTGATAAATAAAGGAAAACCTACATATGGAGGGTATATGAACTGTCCAAATAGAAAAAGTGAAAGAATAGGAGATTTACAGCACATTTCAAAATTACTTTTCTTGTTATTATTCCTTTTACATAGCTCTCTCAGGTGTTGCTAATATTTGCAGGCTAGAGGGGTTGGGTGGCAGAGGAAGGCTATCCCTTCCTGAGTTTGTAACTAATAAATGATTTATTAAATTACTAGATGATGAGAAGGTAGCATTTGAAAACTTAAGAAATCATATGACACATCAAATACATATTCATACTTCTAGAACTCATCTTCATTAAATGCAGCCCAACTCCTGTCCCTAAGTAAACAGAGGAATTGTGACATTGCTATGATTCGGGGGAAAGGTTACATCACATGTTAATAATGGTAATGAAAGAGTGGAACAGGATGTCCAGAAGGGCTGTAAATGCCCCATCCCTGGAAACATTCCAGGTCAAGCTGGATGGGGCTTTGAGCAACCTGTCCTAGTGGAAGGTGTCCCTGCCCATGGCAGGGACTTGGACTAGATGAGCTTTAAAGGCCCCTTCAACTCAAAACATTCTGTGATTCACTGTGAAACTTAAATCACAAAGGTACTTTTCACAAAGATGCCCAAGAATCCTCTCTGAGCTCATGCATTTATTTCATAACCAGTGCTGGGATGGTTCCGTTCTCAAAGTATCAAATGAATCATACTGCCACTGCTTTTATTTAGAATATGAAAAGGCATTCAGCACTGTGCAATTATTAACATTGACTTTCCTCCACTCTGCCTCCAGTAAAAGGCAAGTTTCTTCAGTCTTTCATTTCATTAGCATTGCAATTTGTCCTGCAGTCAGACTGCTACAGTAAATAGCACGAAAGAGAAGCTCCAGCACCCACTCTCTGGGGTTATTCACTATCTTTTACATGGGGAAAGGGAAAGGAACAGATGCAGCTGAGAATCTCAGGCTGCAGAAAGATCAAGCCAGGCACAATTACCATTATATTCATTTGCTAAACCCTTCAGTTGCGATTTTAATTACACTAGGACAACTCATTTTATTCATTAGAGTTCAATTAAATTAATTTGAAATTCAGGATAGTAGCATTGTGGTAGTACAGCCATATTAAAGTTGAAATATAGTATCTTCTGATGGCTTTCCTCTGACAGAATACTGCTATTCACACAGAATTAATATACAGACATTTTCTTTAGCAAGCCAATGAAATTTTAGGAACAAAACTTTGGTTATTTTTAACTAGAGTCATCATAAACAGACTTCACTTGAAGATAAAATGGAAACCCATGTGTTTTCCAAAAAAGGAATTTCATGGTAAATGTTTCCTTAA
The DNA here is from genome assembly GCF_048771995.1 of Taeniopygia guttata. NCBI lineage: Eukaryota > Metazoa > Chordata > Aves > Passeriformes > Estrildidae > Taeniopygia > Taeniopygia guttata. The sequence goes on along the minus strand of NC_133063.1, from coordinate 70,222,043 downwards.
TGTTATTATTGAGTCTATTTTCATTTTCTGACCACAGAAAACTTGCTCCATAGTCCTTACTCTGTAATCAAAGCTTACATACAACTAGCCTTATTCGGTCTGAGGTTTTTCAAGCACAAAACTGCAGCAGAAAGAAACACACCTCCTGCTTTTAAACAGTTCTTGCTATTCCTGAGGTATTTTAGACAGATGTTTGTCGAAAATTTTCTTAAAGACCTTCAGCAACAGGGATTTCACAGTACATATCACAGCATTTTGTTTGTCTTAACAGAACTGCCCCTCAAATGGCAGGAAAAGCAAGGGACAAAATTGCATCTCATCTGGGTCATTTATTACCAACTTGTCTTCGTAACCTGTGTGATTTCAACCAAAATCATCTTCATCCCCACTGGCATCTGTGTTTTGGACTTTATTGTGCATTTTATAAATCTTCATGTTGTTACTTTAATAAGCACAGGAACTGCCAGCAAAGCCAAGCCACAGCTATTAACATCCAGCCAGGCTTCCTTAGACAGGATTCTCCTGTGGAAAGTAGTATTCCAGTCACACCACTCATGATTAACTGCTCAGGATTTCTATTCACCCAGGGAACAAGTACTTCTTCATGCTACCTAAGTTTGGAAGAAAAATTCTGCTTTGGTGAATGCAGCTCCCTCTGTTCTTCTCCCCCTTGCCCTCCACAGAATCTTTGTAGCTTTGTATCCAAATGTAGAGAGCCACATCTTGTGTAATAAGAGAAGTTTGATTTGATGCCAAAATGCTTACAAACCAAAGAAGCTATTAAAAAAAGCCTTAACTGGGGACTTAACTATTGAGCAAGGTCTGGTAGTTTCCTCCCAAATGCAAAACTGAAGCTGTCTCTGTAAGTCTGGCGGGGAAGAAGCATTTACTGCCTCAATGACTATTTAAACTCAAAGTCTGCCTAAAACTAGGTTTTCTTTTTTAAAATGGCAAAAAGCTTTCGTATAAGACTATGCTCCTTGTACTTCGTTGAAGAATACATCCAATCTTACTAAATCCTAATGAGATTAAGGAGATACATTGTTCATGCCACCAGTCAACCAACAATCAAATCGCAAGAGGAGCAGAGGCAGAGTGATGTCAGGCCACTGTGAGGAAGACAGCTTCCAATTCATCACCAGTACCAGCCACTGTGATTTAAGCCTAAAGCCCTTCACCAAGGGAGGAGATTTAACTTTCTTTAGAGCTTTTAGAGATATTTTCATTCCATTTTAACTGCAGATATTTTCAGCATTTTGACTGAAATTCAACAAATTATCTAAATCATGTGTTTCCATATTGCCTGGAAAGAGGAAAACAGGAATGGGCTTTCATTCAAAATTAGATGTGCATTGATCTATCTGTGGCAAGACAACCTTTTGAAGGTGAGGTGTTTTTATTTCTTTTTAAATAGGTAGTTAAAGTACATTCCTTGCGTCTGTAGGGCTTAATTGAGATTACTCTAATTTTCTAAAAACTTTTTTACTAAACCTACATGACTAAAGAATTGATGATTGCATCTGCCAGCTAATCTAAAAGGAAAGAACCATTAAGAATTACTTTGCCTTATACTTCCTTTTCTAGAATGTGCATTTTCAATCATTCAAGAAAAAATTACTTTCCATTTATGCACTTGAAATGCCCGATTCTATGCTACAAAAACATGATTAGAAGAGATAGGGCTAAGAAGCATATGTATTCCCTTGTTTTACTTTGCTTCAAAAGCAGATAATCAGGATTAATTTTGCTGCAGAGCAGTGAGTCTTTAATGAATCCATAAATTCTAGTTAAAATCCAGTGAACATTTATTCTAAATACTTGGGTTCCATTCTATGATCTATACATTTCATTTCTTCAGTAATGTATGCTCAAGTAGAGCCTATGCTGTGCTATAAGATCTCCTCCTGCTTTCTTATTTCAATGCTTCCAAAGCTTGAGAGCAAAAGGAGATACCCTATTTTGCAGGAATCCATCATATTTTACTTGCAAATAGTTTTCTTAATTTCTGCAGCAGGTAGCTCTTTTCCTATAAAGAACAAAAACAAAAACAACCAAAACCAAAACAAAACCCAAAAACCCCACAATCAAACAAAACCTCCAAACACAAACAATCCACCTGAAACAAAGTACTTAGACAGTTGCCTTGCATGTTCAGAGTAAAAGCATACAGGTTACTGTTGAAGAATGTGTGTTACATTGCAGAACACATCTAATTAAAGATTCAACTACCTCAGATGTTGTATCACAGATCTCACGTCTGAGAGTAATTTACTGCATTGTTCATGTAAAGACAAACAAAAAATTCAGTACTGGAGCTGAATTAATGCTCTATTTCTACAAAAGTGACCATTTGTCACTAAGCATAATCCCTGATCTAAAAGGACTGCTAATGACAAAATCACTCTCAAAGGGAATGCCATCACAGCTTCCATTAACTCTCTGGAGAAGCTGCTAAAAGACTTTCAGTTCAGAAGATTATATTGCTGATGAGTTTCTGAAGTTGAGTTTTATCTGAAAATATACACATAGAAGTATATTTTACATTCAGAGGCTGCTGCTCCAAATGTCCAGATACAGAACTTGGATTTTCTTCTGTTACTCTTTTCTTGTGAAAATTTTGCTTTAGAATTAGGTCCTTCTATAGATATATGGGAATAAATTGGTAAAATTCAGTTCATGAAGTACTGTGATAGAAAGTAAAAACTTGCTTTTTCTGGATATATTTTCATATCAAGCTGTAAAAATCAATGTTGAAAAATTCCACCTATAAATCATACACATTGCTCAAAACATTTTTACAAAAAGGATTTTTTTTACATAAAAATCACCAAGTAATTAGTTCTAATGCAGTTACGGATTGACATTCTTGCAGTATACACAACAGAAAGATTAAAGTAGAACAAGGAAGGGTATTCATGTGCTGTACTGATTTAGCAAGGATTCTTGAGTATTTCCACTCTGGTCTGAACCTTAACCTTAGAGCTACACCCTAACAAATTCCAAAAGATTCAGAGTACATATATAACACATGCTTAAAATCTTAACTCACTATGCAGCAAGGCAGCAGAAAATCAAGCACATGGTGGAAACTAAGGAGGAGTCTGCCACAGGAACTACAGGAGTATGTACAGAGCTGTATAAAAGGTAAGACTATTTTCAGTCATCAATTCTACTCTACCCTTTGTATGTTAAAAACTACAGGGGAAGGGAGCACCAAACAGGAAGGGAGAAATTGTACAAGGCAATTATATTGTCTAAGGGCTATATGCAAAGCATAGACCACGAAATCCAGATAAAAAGAAATGGAGAAAAATGCAAAACAGTATTTTGCCATAGGGAATACCACATAATTCATTAGAGAAAATGGATTACATGGCCTGACAACAGTAAGGGGACACCAGAGACTGTTCTCATAGCAGAGCTAAGCTATAATTGCTGTATTGTTATAATTTTTATTGGGCAAAAACTTGCAGCTTTTACTCAGCTCTCACATTAGTGCTGCATAGCTTTTAACAAGTAATTTTGGCCCCCATTCTCCATTTGAAAAACTTGGTATTATTCTCTATGAAAACTTCCGACTTTCTTCATTTAAAGCACTGTCAGACATGTTAAAAAAATTGCTGCAATAGTATTTGCAGAAGCCAGAAGCTGCTCTTTCACTACAACACCATAAAAGAGTAGAGACATGTATGTCTCAGACTTGAAGTATCATTTCGTCCTTTACTCCTAAGGCATGAGACTGGCAAGGAAGGGGAGAAGACAAGCCAGAGAAGCTGTGAAACTCGTGAGCATACCTGTGATATTTTACCAGTGAATCTGGTAAAAAAATGGCCAAAACAGCAAAAAAAGTTGGCAAGGTGCACCAACCCTTTGGTTACTCCTTGCCCAGCAATCATAGCCAGGTAGGACCCTCCACTGCCCCAGAAGTAACATCTCCTTTTCAACTAGAAACTTTTGAACTTGTCAAAAGATCATTTGCTTTAAATCACTGAGAAATCAATTGTGTTGACATACCAGTATTGTGTTCCTCCAGGGCCTCCTTTAGTGGCTATCACGTCCTTTCTCTTAAAACACATCATGAAATTAATAATTCAGATGGCAACTGATTACCCTCCTGGTGTTTCTCAATTGGTTTCTCCTGTCTTTTTAAAACATTACTAATTGACATTAATTTTCTCATTACTATCTCAGCAGTTTATTTGATGGGCATTTCACAAGGAAATATCTACAATAGATTTTTTTTTTTTATGAGTGCCTGTAGTTAAATAGCTTTAGGGAAGTACCACAGAGCAAAGTGCTGGAATTGAGAGTAATGCACTCAGATCACATTTTTATGTAGTGTGGGGGTTACATGCACCCCTACAGCACTTGTCACACCAGCAGTGGAAGCCCAGTCAAATAGCAAGTGAATTTTCCTGAGATACAGTCTTCTTTTGATTATTCCAAAACCTTAGAGTGCTGTACCACAACAGTATTATTACATATCAGACATCCACCTTCTTTAACATCAAAGACCATGGCAAGCTCAATGGTTGTTTTTAAATCCTCCTTTAGTGTTTCAAAATATGAGGGAAAAAATTCTGCATGCATCGTTGTGTCTTGGTCCTGCTTGTTCTCTAAGCACACAGAGATACTTACACCACTGTCTCAGGGGCATTCTGCAGCTCAAAGTTCTTTTTGCACAGATTTACCTCCAGTTACAGTAACTATCTCATGTAGCCTCTGCTTCACTTTCCCTTGGCCAAAAGGAGCTACTGAAGAATTTGATTCGTGTAGTTCTTTGTGTTATTTGACAATGTACTTTACATTTATTTTTCAAATATTCTTACTGAACCAGTTTACATGGTCTCACATCCACTGACATCTCTAAGGAAAGACATGATCTCTGGAGACCTGCCCAAAATCAAACAGAAAGATGGCATTAAAGTTGTGAGCTCTTGCTATGATATGCTGTTCTATGTTGCTTTGTTTCAGCAGATGACAAGGGTGAGGGCATTGGAAACCTGACGCTTTCTGGTTTTAGCCTACAGCACCAGTTTCCTGTAGCTATGTCTTTATTCACTGTCTCCAAAACGCAGTAGTCAGTACCCATTTGGTTATCTGAGATAGCACTGCTCCCCATCTACAGACCATACTGGCATACACATGAACAAGTGAAGCAGAACATATTCCACCCGTCTCAAACCAGGTTTTAAGGCATTACATAGATAAAAGTCCTCAGAGAGAGCATGGAGACACACTGGAGACACAGAAGTCTTTCCCATTCCAGAGATCTCTGCTCCTTGCATCTTGGTTCTACAGGGTTGTCACAGAAAAATAGGAAGTTGTCCTATTTTCTCTTTGTGTGTTCAGAGCTGGAAGAATTTTAGCTCATTTTTGACTGCTTTTTGGTGGGGGGCTTTGAAGTGGGAGATACTTCAAGGGGGAAAACTAGATAAGCAGAGAACAGAATGGCTCCATCCCTTCTTTTGAGAGGACAGAACACTTGAAATAATGAAAAGAGGTATTCAGCACAGAAATGTATCTTACTGCTATTTCAGTATTCCAATAGGAAAAGGAAATTGTTAACTGCTCCTTTCTCTTTACAGCTAAAAGATAATAAATAATGGATTCACTTGTTCTTGCTTTTTCTCTCCTAATAGGACTTGAAGAAAAATAGCAGGGTCATGCAAGTCACCCTTGGTTGCCACATCTGGACTGGACTGAGGTTAGCAGCTTGGTCAGCAGCTTTTTTATTATTTATGTACACTACATATGCCCACACAGAAAGGAAAAGGTGGATTGCAATGGACTACTTTTGATATGGAAGCTTCTCAAAGATAATTTTGTTTTGTTACGCTGTTCCTTGAGCCTTTTCTCCTACAGTAATGTAGCATGACATTGCCATCAAATGTTAGTAATGTGCCAAAAAAATGCCTTTGGGAATGCCGTGCCTCATCTCTATTCTGTCTTGCTTTTAACTCCTGTGCATTCCAGAGAGTCATTATGGTGATTCTTTCCTACAGTTCATCTAGTGACTGGATCTGTAAGGAACATATGAGGAAGTTTAAAGCATTATGAATCTTCGGGGAAAATTTTGGCTTTGGCTGTATACTTCATATTTTGCATCCTTAACTTGAGCATAGTAATTTAAAAGCACTCAATACAAAACCTGTCTTTTTCTAGTAACCAATCTGGAAAAAAAAAATTTAAATCTCATCCCATATAACCGACTTTCCATCTGTACAGAAGGACCAGATCCTTAGGAAAACAGAGATAACAGCTCCTTGAGTTCATGCAGTAATTGGCTTCAGGGATGTTCCTAATGATGTTCCTAAAGGCAATCATTCAGTAATTTGCTGGTACATTTCACAGCCATTTGCTTATACCACAAGAAATTTGACCCTCAGGCATCCTGGCTTCTGCAGAGACTGTGAACAAATCTCTTTTTAAGAATCTGGTCCCTCTATTTCTTCTCTTTCCAGCTCCATGAATTCTCTATATTAGCCTCCAACTTTTTAACACTTTTGTATTGAAGCAGTTTTCAGTTGCTTATATTCTTGCTTGGTTTTGTTGGTTTTTCTTGCTCATACTGTTTTTCAATACAGCAGCAACTTTAGCAAGTTATTGAGAACAAACAAGAGCCTGCCTTTGTGTTCCACTGAAGTAACTAGGGTGAAAAAAAAAAGGACAAAAGCTCTCCCAAACTGCAAGGCCAGTGCTGAGATGTGGTGGCGATACATGCACAGCCCAGTCCCTCACTGCAGGAGGGCACTGCGGGGGAATGAGCCCTGAAGTGGTACAGGTTCTTCCAAGATTTCACCTCAGAGCCACAGCCACACACCAGTTTATGGTATGTCAGTCAAATGACAACACATCTACAGAAACACTTCACAAACCTACCTCTATAGTCCAATGGGAATCACTCTTTCAGTCATTCACCAGCAGGTCCCTGTCTAAAGGAACTCACTTGTACTGTATAAAGGAACCAGAGAGATTGCCAAATAAAGGCCTGGAAAAGTTTGGGACAGAAAGAAGGATGATGGATGATTTTTTTTATCCTTAATCCTCCTCTTCAGAATCATTCCAAAAGACCAAACTGCTTGCGGTAAAGTTTCCTGACTTTGAATTTCAGACATGAACCCACATATAAAAATTTCAGCTGTAGAATATCTAAATTGACAAAGTTTTTAGTAACTCAAAACAGGCTCTTACAAAAGTTTTAGTAGCTACCAGCTCTGCCTACAAATCTAAGTTTAGAGGAAATACATTTAAGTGTTGAAAATAACAGCAGGATGGCTGTAGGACAATTCAGTCTGGTAGTAACAGTGAAGTTATAACAGAGTAGACTGTATATACAACAGCTGAGATGAACTCCAGTAAAACTTTTATGGCCTTACCATAACATCATCATTTTCTTTTTGCGATATGTGTCAGAGAAAAAAGCTACCTAAGGCATTTGAAATTCAAGACTAGAAGCCCCAGAGATGGGTTTGGAAATGTGAAGGTGTGTGATAAATCTATCAGATAGTTCTGCAATTTTTGAAAGAGATGGATATGCCTTTTGTGCATATGTGCAGGAAAGATTCCTTTTTCCCACTCTACATAAGCTTTCTCTCTCCTACTAATATGCTGTTGAACACTGGCATTAAATACTTCAGTAAACTAACAAGAAACAGAAAAAACACTACAAAATTTATAGACTGAAGAAAAAGCAGCATTTCATACCAGTAAGGGAAATTACAATTTTGTCTTCATCTACTATCAAAGTTAATGCTTGTGACTGTGCCACTAAACAGAGGTGGCTATATTGAGAAGCACACATAGAAAACACAAGTATTTATTATTTGGTACAAATAACAAAATTTTTTTTATTATTGATCATTCAAGAAGAATGTAGCTTATCAGTTATTTTTCCCTATAATGTCTTCTGTATTGGAAAATATTTCACAAAATCAGATAGAGTGGAACTGCATAAGAAGGGACAGCTTTTACCTGGCTCTATTTTACTTATCAGGATATCATATTAAGTTCTCTATTACAAAACATTGCTGTTCACTTGCATCACAGTAGGAAAGTATAAACAAGTTTCAAAGTAAAAGTATTTTGTAGGAATTTTTCTATTACTCTCCTTAATTGAAAATTTTTAACCACTGTAACACAACACAATATATTGCAGAACTCCTATTAAGCATCAACAAAATTGCTTTGCTACCATAATATAATAGCAAATAGGATTCAAAAGAAGTAATCTAATTTTTATCTAATTCTAGTAATTTGATTTTATCAGACCTTACTTATAGCTGTGGAAATCAGAGTCATAGCACTAAAGAATTCTACTTCATAAGCCAGCATAAACTGAAGTACTTTAGATTTTTTCTTGATATTTTTCAGATGAGAGTGAATAAAAATAATTTTGATGTATCCTGACCAAACCACTACGTTGTGTTCTCATCTATGATCTTCAGGACTCATGACTATACAAAACAGCTACTTTGTTCTTGTACTTATAAGGCAATAGAAAGAACATGGCCCATCCTATCCTGGGGCATGCTGTACTCTCTTATTATTAAGAATCAATTCTTGTGGGTTTTTTTGGGTGTTTTTTGTTTTTGGTTTTTTTTGGGTTTTGTTTTTTTTTGGTTTTTTTGGGGTTTTTTTTTTTTGTTTTTTTTTTTTTACTCCTAGGAATGCCATGCCAATTCAGTTAGCCAGTGTTTAACAGATCTTCGCTCTTCCTACCCTACTGCATGCTTCTTCACACAGACACTGTAATTGAAATGGTCACAAATGCTGGCAGGCTTTTTCGCTAGAAAAGATGTATCTGTCTCTAACACCAGGAGAAAAATAACACAGAGATGTTTTACTGGAGAAATTTGCTATTGAGAATTGGTTACATGGATAACAAGCAATTCTGTTTTGGTGTCCGTCTACCTGATTCAGTTTGTGGCAAGCTCCTGGTTTCCCAGAGCATTCTACACCAATGTATTTTCTCTCCCATATACCTGAAAGGTCCGTAACAGTATCTGTGGTGGAACAGAAAAATGCAGCTTTTCAGGAATTGTAAGGGAACAGGAATTGGTTTTCTAGGCCAGTTGTTTAGCCAATCTAGTTTGCAAAGACCATTAGTCCTGAAACAGGAGGCACAAAACTGCAATGTAATGACAATTACACTTTTCATTTACTCAGAAGTATTTTCTAGTACATGACAAAGGTCAGAAATAATTCCAGTGCCTTTGAAAACTTCCAAAGTAAAGATTTTCGTTATGAAAGGTAGAAGGGGAAGCAACTTTTAGCATGAATGCTCTCTAAAAAAATTTGCAACCTTTTAGTCAGCAAATTTCAAGGCTCTTGAAGAGAAAAATACACTCTGCAGAAATGAGGGGGTTTATTATTGGCTTCACAACAGGGCATATCAGATCCAGGCAAAGAACATGCATTTGATTTTTAGCCTCTCTTATACCACATAGCATCACCTATCCAATTACAAAATATTTTAATATGTATTTAACCCTTTAATAATGCCATAGTTGTTTTGAACCTTCATGGAAGATTAAAAAAGCTTTCTTAGCACAGAACACAGTATTTTGAAACTAAGCATCAGTGATTAGGTGTAGTGGGTTGACCCTGAGTGCCAGGTACTCACCAAAGCCACTCTGTCACTTAGCTCCATAACTGGACAGGGAAAAGAGAATACAACAAAAAGTTACTGAGTTAAGGACAGGGAGAGATCACAAATCAAATACCATCTCAGGAAAAGCAAGACAAAATGGGCTATTAACTGAATTTATTACTAACAAAATCAGAGCAGGATAATGAGAAGTAAAATCAAATCCTCAAAATACCTTCCTCCCACATCTGCCTCTTTCCTGGGCTCTTCTTCCTTCCCCACAGAGCTACAGGATGGCACTGAATGGGGCTTATGGTCAGCTCATCACACTTGTTCCTGCCACTGGTCAGGGAGAGGAGTCTGTTCCAACATGGGGTCCCTCCCACAGAAGACAGCTATATATGAACTTCTCCAGTGTGAGTTCATGCCATGGGCAACAGTTCTCCATAAATGCTGTAATGTGTGTCACTTTTCCACAGGGAACAGTCCTTCAGGCCACAGCCTGCTCCAGCATGGCTCTGTCTTGAAACCAGTTGGCATTTACTCTGCTGGAAGCTTCCAGAAGCCATTCCTATAGACCCCACTACAAAAACCCAGCCACACAAACCCCATACAACATGACTATTAGCTGCACATAACTGTAGAAGGCATCAGAAATCTTACATTTTGCAAATCTGTCATTAGTTTTTATCTTTTCTTTACCAAAAAGAGCCCTGATACTGTGAAATATGCTAGACAGCATACACCACAACCCAGTGCCTTTAGAGAAAGTGTTATCAATTAGATATACATTCCAACTGTCACAGCTAAGCAATTTCTTAGACTAAAGGGATTCTGAGTGATTTCATGGTACAAGAAAAGATAGTCAATGTAACACAGAAAACTTAACATTGTCAGTTGAGGTGTCACAGGGCAACTGAAAAGATTTTATTGCCCACTTGAAAAATTAAGAATAATCATGGAAGGGCTTCAGTGAAACACGTATCTGAATACCTCAGCATATAAAGGACTAGGTTTTTGTACAGAAAAAAATCCCTAGTCCATATATTCAGTTTTTTTGCAACCAGAGCCCTAGAAACAGCAGTGCTTAGATTTAAATTGGATTTTGGAGGACTCTTTTTCCAGTGGCAGACAGTCAGAAATCCTGCTGACTGTCCAATTTACAAGAAACAGATGATGTCATTTTGATAACGCTCCCTTCTAGGTTCACATACCCAAGTGTTCAGACAAATTCAGACTTTGTGCTTTCTGTGAAACATCCAAAAAGGTCAAGATACCAAAGATTGAAGAGAAAAAGAAAGACAAGAAATGAAAATACAGTACTTACCAACTCTGCATTTTAACCCTATAAGCTATGTGAGTGTCTGTGTGTATATTATGTTGTGTTCAGAAAAATACAGCATATATTCTTGATTCCTACAGGTATGAAACAATAGGGCTCAAAATCACATAAACGGGAAAATGTTGCAATTGTAGTAAAGCATTTATTTATTTTAAAACATTATTACATTGCTAGAACATTATTTCAAAATAAAACTCATAATATATTCATTTAAAACTAGGCTGTTAAGCATATATATTTAAATTTTAATTTTCATACACACAGTGAATGAAATTAATATTTTACAAGTAGCTCTTTATAATAGACTTTATGAAAAACATGTTTAAAAATAACTGCCAAAATCTGCCTCTTTAAATATACAAAATATCCTTGCTGTGCTGACAATACTTCTCTCAAAAGCCAAAAATATCTAAATCAATAACTGAGTCCACATCAAATCCTACTGAAAACAGTAGTGACATAAAAATGTAAAAGCACTGTACAAAGTAAGTACAGCCTTTTTTTGTTTCAGTACTGTACAAACCTAGTTTTGTTTTAAAAATGTTTTATAAAAACTGCTACTTTTGAATTTAACATCCTTTCCTGTGTGCAGAAGAAAGTGAACCACTGACATTAACTCTGCTTACTAAAATGCCTCCTTCTCAGAACTAAGATTTAAAGAATTCAAAGGGAATTTTACCACTTATTTCAATGACAGAAGAACTGAAACTTCTCTTCAGCGTATCATTTAGCAATCTCTCTTGGTTTCCCCCTGTTTTTATAATACAAAATATTGCAAATTATTGAATACACTAACTGATGAAATCAGAACTCAAGTACTTCAGATTACACTGATTAGTTCACTGTAAAACTTGAGTGTTCAGTTTAAAAACCCAATAGCAAATAATGCTGCATGCTTTTTAATCAAGAACCCTTTCTCTTCTCTTGCTTCCTTTACAGTCCTTTCTGGCATTTCTTTTGGAATGAGCTTTTTAAGAAGGTGCGGTATCCTGGATCATCCACATATTCATTCTTAAAGCGAGAACTCAATACTCTCTGCCTTTTCTTCTCTCCCAAGATAATATCAGCTCCATAAAATGTGTCTTCAAATCTCATGTCAGAAGCTGTAGACTAAAATTCGACATTAATTATACATACATACAATGTTTATATTTCCGTATTCTGCATATCCTATTCAGTGTTAAATTCTCTATGTCGATAGTGTTCCTTGGAAACACGTAACTAATATCTGTTGTTAGTCTGGATTTTATCCAGGTATCACACAGTCATGACAATTCAAGCTGAGAAAACAGTGACAAGGAAGTGATGCAACCATTGGACAGGTTTGATCCTAGAAGTATCACGTAATATTCACCACCTTGTGTTATTCAGGAAAGTTTTAAATGCAAGCTACTATGTCATGCATGCCTGAAAAGAAGCCTGGGCACTGCCTAATTTGCAAAGAATCAGGGTCACAGTTTGGTCACTCGTCATCAAATTTATACCAGTTGGGAATCCCCACTAACAAAGCAGTGGAATAACAAATAGCAAGCCATTTGGGCAGAATCAGAAGCAAAATATTTTGGATCAACTTAAACTGGTGGAGTCACAGAAGAATTCCCAAGATTAAGAAAAATGTCATTTAGAAGGAACTGGTGTCTTTTACTTCAGTAGACAGAAAGAGGATCATAGGCTGTCTTTAATCTGCACTGTGTTCTGCACAAGAAGGGGAAGGAGGTGTTGGGCATACCTTGAGGACTAACCTATATATTTCTAGAATTTAAGGCACTAGTTAAAAATCATGCAGAAGTCTCAATAACAGCTGTGGTGTTTTTTATTCAGCTGACCAAATTTAACGTTTTTAATCTATAGTTAACTCCCTAATTAAGTTAATAAACAAATAAATAAAAAGACATATTGATTTCTAAAAAATCAATTTTAAAAACAATAGCATAAACCCCATTATTATTATTCTTATTATTATCCTGAGAATGCAATAATTTGCATTCTAAACAAAGAGATAGCAAAAAAAGATGGTACGCTTTCCAAGTATAATAAAAAACTCTATTATGTGGTTCTTTTACCATTTTCCAAGACATCTATCTTAACCCTAATCAGGACACTGAAAGATTTGTCCAGTTATCCCAAATTCCCTGACAGAAAGAACTGTCTTAAGACAAGTAAAAACAGCCATCTCGTCCAACTAATGTATGGAAACACTTTCCCTTTTCAACCTCCATGAGTCATGCTCTTTGTGAGGTTCAACACTTTTCCACTAGGAAGGCATACATAAAAATGTAGCTGGTGGATGTTGTTTGAAACAGCAGGGAACTTAAAAAAAAGCAGCAAAGATTTGGTTTAAAACCAAAGAAGACTAGTGAAATGCTGGTAAGTCCTGCCAGCAACATTAATGAGTTTTGATCAGTTATATTGTGTCTTACAAGAAGTTAATTGCCTTTTTATAAAATTAAGGCTTTTAAAATCACAAAGCTCTGAGAATATGGAAAGTTTTTTAAAAACAATATGTGTTATAAGCATACTGGAAGAATAGAATGTCTGTCAATTTAAATGTTTACTAACTTGGTCATTCCTGATCTGACAGATGACACAAACACAATGTCCCTTTTAGGAGAAAAGAATTATGTCTGACAACAGCACTTGCCTGTACTGGAAGAACAACTAACCATCTCACTAAACACCTCCTAATTGGGCTGATTTAGCCCCTCTTAAGTGTATAGGCTTCATAGAACATGACTCTGTTTAAACTGAAAATACAAAATAAATCCTAGTATAGTGTTACTGGTCTTTTGAGACTATATACTTATATATATTACAAAGTTAGCATCAGCAAATACTCACTAAACGTGCTTTTACTCTCTTAGGAAGCTCTTCATCCAGTGTATATATTTCTTCTCTCTTCACTACTATTTGAGAACCATCTTCAAACTCCAACTAATTGAAAAAAATGGGTATTTGAAAATAAAATAATAATTAACTCTTGCAGGAAGTTCCTGGAAATGTTTCCATATGAAAATACATAAGCAAAGAAGATTTATATACAGACATTTTGCTATCTGTTTTAGGAAAAAATTAGGCTGAAACATAAAAAAATGTTATTTCTTAGGAACTGCAACACATACCTCATTGAAAATAATACCTAAGCAAAAAGACTTCAAAATCAGCACTGACATATATATAATGAAGTAAAATTTTTTAGATTAGGAATGCTGCACAGTAACAAGACAGGCAACATTATTTTGCAGGACTGACATATTAAAATGTCCTTGTGTCGTTTTTATTTGTCTTTAATTTTTTTACTTGCTTCTAATAAATAAAAAATTAATTTTAACGTCCCATGATTCAAGGTTGAGGAAGACCATGTCAAAAGAAAGTGTGAGTGACAACTAAGGAAATACCAGTTAACAGAATTTTATTGAATCTGATGGAATTTCTTTTAAATGCTCTGTTCAGAAGATGAAAAGCTTTATCATGCTTAGGTTTAGATATAATCCAATATGAACCCTGTTAGCAGAAAATGAGAAAGGAAATGTAACTAGGTGTGAGGAATGTTAAAATGCTAAGGCTTTGAAGCATTTAAGCTTTTTCAGTAGCTGCTGATTTTTTCCTCTATTTTAATACTTCATCTAACAGTTGTGAATTTCAGCTATTATCTGTGACTGCAGTTTAGCTCCCACAGAAACTAAAATTTAAAGTTTTGTATAAAATTGGGAATCCCATTCTACATCCTTAGGTGATTTACTGAGACTATGTGAATGACAACAGTCTATCTGACTAGAAGAATAAGCACAAATACAAACATAGGAGAATACTGACTTATCAAAAGTATTATTACAAATGAACAATCATTTGTTCAAGCATGAACAAGCATTTGAACTTATAAATGGACTGTGGTTTTTTTTCAAATTAAAAGCTTGCTGTAGCTGAGTATGTTAGATTAATATGTGAACAGCTGAAAAATCCGTATGTCCATTCTCAACAACCAGGTTACAGACAATGATCTATTAACTTCTTTAAAAACATTTTTTCCACTGCAACTAATAGGACTGCACAAATCTGGAATGCATATAAAATGCATACAGCGCACAAATGGATAAGAAAGTCTTGAGAATCATCCTTACTCCTTTCTGCTCCTGTTATTAACCCCATAAGCCTACTCTGTTAGCAGTATGTTTGAGGAACTTAAAGGTCAATTTGCCTTAAGCTTGTTTGATTAAGTGATGGCAATCCAGGGTGCAGGAACAGTCTTTCTGCAATTCCTGCTCCTTTCTGCACAACACATTTGGTAACGTTTTTGCATAATATAGTTAGTAATAAAGTTTTTTGCATTCCTGGTGAAAAAACTGGGTAGGAAATTAACTCTGACACTTCATGTGATAAGAAAATCTCCTCTTAAATGGTCAGTATATTTGTTTTTACTTACAGTGTGCAGTAGGATGCAAACACTTCATACCAGAGAATGCCATGCTTGCGGTATGAAATATATTGCAATTTACCATGAAGAGTAAGTGGAAGTTCTTTAGGTATCATCCAGCATATCACACTGTAAATAATTTGCCTACACTTGATAGTAAACACAAGAGCTTCTCTAAGACTTTCACCAGTATCATGATTCACGCAAAATATAAACCCACCATCTCTAATAGCTCTGATTCAATTCAGATTGCAGATCCTACACTTCAAATCATCAGTTTTAATAAGCAAGTTATTACACTTGGATTCTGCTGCTGTACTGTGTCTGCATGATATGTTACTGTCTTCATGAGATTTTTTTCTATAAGCACATAATAAATTAAAGAAAAGCTGTTAGAAAGCAATTAATGGAGTGAATGGATAATTTAATACACTCTAAGTCAATTGTGAACCTCAATATCAGAAATCATCAAGAAGTCAGATGTAGATCACATTAATAATTTCACTTGAGCACCTGCTTCATTTGGCTGGTTTAGCTCTGCTTAGGGATTGTGTAGGATACTCGCTGACAAACAAAAACTCTGTGACACAAATTCTGGTGCATTGTGTCATAGCTCCTGCATGCTCAAGTACTGCTGCATTTGGTACAAATGTCTGATCAACATGACAAAAATTCACAGACTTTTTCAGCTAGAACAGATTTGCTTTTTGAGATCTAAGAAATCACACAGAAGGCTGGGTAAGAGAATCTCAAAGGTGCAACATAGCTCACACCAGATGAAAATAAACCTTTTTGTATGTGTGAGTCCTGGGAGCTTTTAGACACTGTTTAGAAAGACCCTAGGAAGAACTACTAGTATGTCTTGAAGTTAATCTTGCACCCTTCCTGTCATAAACTTTTTGTAATCTGTGACCACAGCAGCCTCCTCTCTCATCCTGAAGACGAAATACTTGCTTTTCTCTATAGTTCTATGTATTGCAATATGGACTCCCTCTAATCTTTAAACTTTGTCATTTCCCCCCATGATAGGGGTTGTTAGAGGCAATTTACAGGAATTTATGTTTGCTATGCTGAGGAACACTAAATCTTGCTGAGCCTCCACATGATTATCCATTGTCCTTTAAAAAAACTCATTTAATCATGTTGTTCAAGGGGTCTAAAATAAGACAATGTTGTTTGTTTTGACTATGTCATATTCTTTCAAATATGAAAGACAACAACATTCATCTAATTTACCTCACAGTATTCCTCAGAAGACTAGTTGTACAAAAGATTAAACGATTTGAAGATTAATGTTACAACAAAAAAATAAACTTCATACTTTATAAAGAACTTTTGACCTTCACAAGATAACACAGCTGCTAAATATAAGGGAAGAGGTAAGATCTAGAGACTAGCTCAAGACTTTAGGCATTTGAGCACTTGAATTCGATTGCAAGTCATTGGAAAAGTGAGAAGGTCAATGCAGCAAGTAATTTAGCTTCCCAGTGCCTTAATTTATCTAGAGATATAATAGTAAATTTGCCATTCTGGTACAGTAATGTGAGGCCCCCTGATGAAAAGAGTTACATAAGTGAAAATGATTACATATATATAAAAGAAATAGATCTAGACTCTCATTCTTTCAGAAGTGCTATTATTATTGTGATTGTTTTATTGCAGTTTCTGCCATTCACTTGGGTACTCAAAGCTGCTGACTGATTTTTCTCAAAGGCAAGCCCAAAAAAACCAGTAATTGTTACTCTGAAATCAGAAGTCAGCTTTTTAGCTTTGACTTCAATGTTCCCTTTTGCCTTTGCAGAGGATAAAATGCTCCTTAACATTAATTAATTCAAAAATGCCTCAGACGAATGTTATGCTCTTCTTCCTAGTGTCCCCCCTTCCAACCTGTTATGAAATGCCTCAGGTTCATTGCAAGCTCATCCCATACTTAATTTTATGTCATTAATCGTATAATTAGTTGTGAACCTACCAAATGAAAGTAAACAACCTGCAGAAAATAACAAATGTCATCTTTCAATCTTAATGTTCCACCTGTTTACCTGACTTCTTAATAATTTTCTTGATTTTGTAAGACCAAGTGAAACCTCCTTCCCAAACAGTGCATAGCACCTGCTACTGGGTTAGAAAGTTTTGCATATTAGATAAAGTGTGGTAACAGTTACATTAAGAGCTCACACTTCAGCCTTCTTCAACTTTGAAGGTGTGGCTGGACACTCCAGTGCTAGAGCCAAAGGAGCAATTTAAAATAAAGACATCTTAGCGCATGGTAATAAACACAGATACTCACCTGATACATGTCAGCTGTATTTGTTCCCAGATACTTTGCACCATACAGTTTTCCATCAGGCCATTTCACTTGGACAGCCTCTCCCTCTGCAGGTGGACCCAGCCTTAGGCAATCTCTGCTCTATTTACAAAGAAGGATGGATTCTCAAATCAGTGAGTGAGCCACTGCACTGAAATTACCAGTAAGATGCTTTTACAACTTGGTAATGGGGAAAGTTTTATTACCATGCATGTTTCAAGTTTTATAATCCTGCTAATGGGCTAATGCTAATGTTAGCCCTTATGAAAATTAAATACTGACCAACGAAACACTCTTTACAGCTTGATGCTGCATTGGCAAGACAACATATGCATAAATCAGATAGCTATCAGCAACTATGATACACTTCAACCAAAATTAATTTCTAACACACACTGAAAATAAGGATCACTAAAGTGCAATTGAATATGTGCAACACTTTCTCTTTTACATATCCAAGTAATTCATGTTTCATTAACCATAGCACATGATGCTATCTTTGCTGACTGAAACATACATGGATCAAACCATAAATGGTGAGAATGCCATGACTTTTTTGCTTAGCTGATGGAGAAACGCTAAAAGAATCCAAATGCCTATGAAATAAAATTAGGGGGAAATATTTTTTTCCATAGAATATAAAACATTTTTGTTCCAATGGTTTGGTCAACTTTTGTGCCTGACTTGTTGAGCATGTCAGAGCATCAGTAGCTGCAACATGTTCTTGTAATGGTTTCTTTTGTCCTGTATGTCTCAGTATGACCTAAATGACTAATTTTCAGAGCACACCAACCACACACCCATAACAGCAGCTGCTCACATGAGGAAATAAGAGAAAGGACGCAAAAATGATGTGACATATCTGGGCTCACCAATTCTCTGTTCAAATCCTCATTGCAACAAAGGCATCTCTACTTCATAGTGACTACATCACAAGACCTGTCATGTAAATTAGTGCTGAGTGCTATTCTCCTGGGCGTGAGAGAACTTAGTGACCACATTACTTGAGCTCATAAGTGGTCTACAGTGGGAAGAGAGAAGATAAAGATAAGGAATCAGTGACAGGACGTGGCACTATCTCAGGTTGCCACAATACTATCACTGTTTTCTTAGATTTATGTAGAATAACTTAGAAAAATATTTGTATTTTGAGTTAACAATTCACTTCCAACAGAAGCCAATGATTATCATGACAAAGAACTTAAAATATGGGAGCAAAAATGCACTCCAGGGATCTTCACTTGGACATTATCTTGATGTAATATCATTCTAGCCAAATCCAACCTTTATAAACTGATTTTAATCATGTGTATCTTAATCCATGAGTTTGATTCAACATGGGATAAAAGAAATTAAAAGCTGGATTTTCACAGAAACACTTTCCTGCATGACAATATTGTCTCTGCCACCCTCAGGTGCTGTGCAAAGGCTTTAAAATATGCCCTCCATGTTTGCCTGGCAAAAGTTGCAGTGGTAAACAAAGAAAGATATATCCTTTCAATGTCACCATACATTTGGAGTATGTGGAATTACTGTATTAACCTTCCCAATATTTTCAGGAGAGGCAGGAGGGAAAGGGAAAGGATGGCTACTGCAGAGGAATAATTATGACTTTGCAGGGGACAGGGATTACTAAATGCTATCATGGCTCTGACTATAAATTATATTAGACTGTATTCTTACTTGTTCTCTCCTCAGTGATGACTGTCAAAATAGTTATTGTCATTATGATACTTCTTCCGCTATCTATTTATTGCAAAAGTGCAAAAAGGTGTCTTGGCTAAGTATCTTGAAACAAATTTTTAAAATGCATTATGTAATGGAATAAATTTTCTGAAAACAAACAATCTAACAACAATGTCAAGCCTAACATTAATTTTCCAAGAACAAAAGCCCAGCATGAATTACTCCCTTTGCAACTTCCACAAGAAAAATATCTCATGGACTCTAGGATAGCTAATGGAATTGCTCATTTGGAAAATTAGAGTCCTCATGCAAATAACTAGACAAATGACTACCTCATTCTTCATGTATCATCACAATGTCTTAGTCTATGGAACAATATTTAGTAAATTGGTATTAGTTTTTATTAATTCCTACCAGAGCTCCTACCTTTTATTTTCACAGCATCATAATAATTTGAGATTCTCTTTTTACTGCACAAATAATTATTAAAAATTTTTTCTTGGGAATGATAAGACCTATTTCTTAGACTGTCAAAATGACAAAAATGCAACCTCACTTTTTTCTCATATAATGAAAAGTCAGACAACTTATGGTTGGTATAGCAATCCTTCAACATATCCATACCAGCTGTAAATAACATACAGCGTGGGCTCAATCTACATTCAGCTTACAAACCATGCACATGTCCTATACAATTATGTAATGTATTTCCTTCTCTATAGAAATGGAAAAATCATGCCCATCTGTACTGAAAATACAATTTGCTTACATGTCCAGTTTCACATTGCTGCTGTTGCACAGCTCAGAGCTCCAACTCCAACCATAACTACTATGTCTAAAGATGAATACTTCAAGGCCTCCCTGGGCCATTAATCCAAGCATTCAACAATGCTCACAGTGAAAAAGACCTTTTTCTTAAGTGAAGAAAAATCCTGTGTTGAGGAATTTCCTGTATTTCAGTTGATACCTGACTTCTTTCTTCCTACCTGACGTCATGCTGCATCACCAAGAAGTGTATGGCTTCATCCTCTTTATTTCCCACATCACATATTGACACATTTGGATGAGATCCTTCTGAGTCTACAGCTCTCCTGAACAGTCCCAGATTTGTCAGTCCACTCATATCACAGATGCTTGAGTTACTCCATCACTTTCAAATCCTTTTACGGTATTTGTTCTTCTATGTCCACATCCTTCTTGTACAGGTAAGACCATAACTGATATGGTCTCCCCAGTGTTAGGTTTACAACTATTCAAAAAGACACTTGAAGAGCATAACATGTCAGTAATAATAATAATACTTCTGGAAGTTTTCTTGTTTATCAAAGGTAGTACTTTCTGGGTTTAGAAATATTTATTTTGGAATTCATTATATACACTAAACTAAAATAGTAAGCAATCTATTTGCAAGAGATGATGGAAATCCATGTTGAAATACTGGGGTTGTCTTCTATGTTGTCATGAAGGAATTCATATGCAGAGCACTGCAGATAAAGAAGACATTTCTTCTATTTTTCTTCTGATAGTCTGTTGTTTTTACCAGAGAGGTTGGTTTGATTTATTAAGGCTGGACACAGAATTTGCAAGTAACAAATCCAATTACAGTGGCAGGTGATGGTTCACACAAACTAGGAACTGTGGAGTCACACTAAGAAAAAGAAGGAAGACTGCACCTGAAGCATGCACTGGAATCCAGGAACTTGAAACATTGCAATAATTTGAATACAGCCACTGACACTTGAAGAAAATGTCTTCAAATACATTAAAATGCTTTCCTAAATTAAGGCAAAGAGGTATAGATATTCTGGTCTAAGATGAACTTACGAACTATTGAGACTATTCTCCTAAGCTGTCAAAAACTGATGTACCTTGGATGCCTACAAATTTTTTTCTACAATGTTTCCCTGATTATTTGGTCATTAAATCAGCTATCTCAAACTCAATAATTATTTTCAAAATTGTAAGACCGTAAGAGCCTTTGACTTCTTTCAGATTTGATCCGAAGGAGCCAACTGAAAACAAGTATCTATCCTCTGAACTTCTCTATATGGGCTTGCAGGATCAGTGTTCCTTTTACTATAAGCCAAGTACATGTTTGTGTTCACCTGATGAAATTGAAAAGGTACCAGTCTGTGAGCCCTGGTGATATGCAACCTAGAGTCCAGAGACAACTGACTGGTACTTTTCTCAAATCACTCTCTATCATATTTGAAAATTCAGAGTAGTCAGACAAAGTTCCTGGTGACTGTAAAAGGAAACATCACTCCTATTTTTTAAATGAGGAGAAAGGAGAGTCAAACCTTTGAGCCTCACTTCTGTGCATGAGACGATCATGGAGCAGATCTTCGTGGAGGACATATAAAGGCACATGCAAGGAAAGGAAGGTGATCCAAGACAGCCAGCATGGCTTTGCTAAGGGCAAATCATGCCTGACTGATCTATAGGCCTTCTATGATGGTGTCCTGGTTCTGGCCAGGAAAGGGTTAATTTTTGCAGTAGCCAGGATAGGCCATGGATAGGCCTGGAGGTTATTCTATACCAGCTGCACCATGGTGCCAGGGGCCAACCCGACACTGCAAGTGGCCCTAAGACTGAGGCTGGGAGCAGCCACGGCCAGAAGCAGCTGCCGCCATCCCAATCCGGCCCCATGGCCAGGACATAAGACTGGGCAGCGCCATGTGGCGGCTGCCATCTCCGCATGGCTCACAATTAACTTTACTCACTTAGGCACTTACAGCCAGCTGTGCTGCCGACAAAAGGGCAGAAGTGGCGGCAGCAGCTTTTCTGGCACCACATTGGCTGACACAGCTCCTGCACTAGAGACCATTGACCAGCAGTGAGAAGCATGGAGAGCAATTCCCCAATGTGGAGCCCAGTTGAAATCAACCTTTCAGTGCTGCAGAACTCTACAGAAACCTTCCAGTTGATCCAACTTGAGAATAAATGAACCTATGGACACCAATTCTCTCTCAAGTGAGAAAAAACAGAAAAGGTGAAGACACGTGAGAGCAACATGGTGACACTAAAGTCAGTGAAAAGGAGGGAGGGGGAGGAGGAGGTGTGCTGGGTGTCATAGCTGAGATTATTCTCCAAGCCATGATGAGGACTGTAATACAACAAACTGTTTCCCTGTAATTCATGAAGTGCATGGAGGAGATGCAGCATTCAATGAGAAAAAGTGCTCGCACTGGAGTGTGTGTATGCTGAAAAGCTGTAATCTGGTGAAAGTCTTGAACAGAGAGAGAGAACCCCTGCTTCCACACATAGAGAAAGAGGACCCTTGCTTCCAAACTAGAACAGCTCATCCTTAAAAACTACACCCCATGAGCTAATGGCCCAAGAAAAAGAACAGTTGTGGGACAACTGCTTTGCCCGTGGGAGAGGGATTCCAATTACAGCAAGTCAGGCAGGACTGCTACTTGTGAACATGACAACCACGGTGGAGAAATTCACTGAGAACTGTCTCCCATGAGAAGGATCTCATGGCATAGCAAAAGAGACTCCTCTCCCTAAGTGAACTGACGAAAGATTGTCAGAAGTGACAAACTGACTAAAAACTCTGTGTTTTGTCTCCTTGCACTGTGGGTGGGAAAGAAAGACAGGTTGGGTGGGGAAAGTGTTCTAAATGTTTATTTTAGTTCTCATTATCCTCTTTTAATTATGTTAATTATTTTTTCTTTACACCTTTTAACTTTTTGAGCGTGTTTTGACCTTAAAGTTTTTTCTTCAGAACCCTTACCTCAACTTATGAACCTGACTTTTAAAAATTTTTCCTTCCCCCTCCTCTGCTCAACTACAGCAGAAGAGAATGAGTGAAAGATTTTTCATTGTGCACTGGCATTTAGCCAATGTCAAACCCGTGCCACTTATATCACTGTCTAGAAACCTGAGGCTTACATTCATCAATTGTCATAAATTTAAAGTAAATTTTTAGACAGAATAACCTCCTCTTTTTCTAAACCATTTAATTATTTTGAAACTAGTTGAATAATTTTCAAACCTACCATATCAGTAACATTCTTTCACCCATTTCCCAGGGGGATGACTATACAAAATCCATAACACAGAGCAGCCAACTGTCAAGCATTAACTAAGACAGAAAACAAATCTGGTTGGCATCTCTTTCTTTAGGAGTATTTTAACTGAGCAATCCCAATCCTGTTACCAACCTCAGGAGCTACAGTTTTATTTTCCTCAATACTAACATAACTGTTCATCTGTTTAACTGCAGACACAGCACTGAGCTTTGTTATTTTTCAAAACATTCTCATTTAGACTGTATTCAAAATAAATTATTTTTGTTTGTTTAAATTGTATTGAAATTATGGCATTTTCCTCAATGTCACCTAGCAAACATCTCTATGTCTCCTTGACACTCCTGGCTTTCACTTCCTGATTTGCTTTGTTTCAAAAACAAGGTTCAAAATGCCCCACTGTTTACTGAAATTGTTGTCAAATACCACTGATGATATAATTGACATAAACAACACAGGTTAAAAGTGGTTAAGTGTGACTCTTGTAACAGGTTTTTTAGAACTAGTATATACTTCTAATCTGTTTTTTGCTGTATGGCATTGTAAACATAGCAAGATAATAAAATACACAGAAATATAATACATTATTTCACCTAATGGCAATGGATTAAAATAAAAATACACAGAACCTGACTGGGATTATTTTTTCTGGAAGCTATCAGTTTAAAGATGGATGAAACATTAGCTCAAACAAAGCATTTCCAACTGTTATTTTAGCTGAATGTATTTCTCATCTTTCAAAGTCACTCATTATTTCTGTATCATATGACACCAAAACCCTCTAGGAAGATGTACTGCAATCACACAACAGCAGTTTTCCAGAAATACTGTGAAAGAATCCATTTCATAGTGCTGCCACAGCTTTCTGTATTAAAAAAGTTCTTCCAACCTTCCAACAGTATGCTCTTGTCCATGCAATCAGGCAAGATGGAATGGCAAAAGGCAGAGGTAAGCAGAAGCTTGGCTTCAGCCCCACAGTGGGCCTGGTGAAGCAGATCCTTTCTGTTATTGTCCCATCCCTACTGCAGAGGGGCCATGGCACAATATTTTAATCCTTCTCCTGGCAGACTGAAAATTCATAATCTAGCCCTGAGGTTCTAAAGATCAAAGAGAAGCAGATATTGAAAAGACTGACTAGAGAAATCTCAGATTCTGTAATTGCATTAAACTTGACTTTCCTATTTCCTTTACCTACATATTATTTTTACTCTAAATCATGCTGTGTTCATAAATTTATACATATTGTTAGAATCAATCAGAGAAATAGAAATTGTTCATTTTCTGTCATGCCCTGCATTTCTTAAGTATCTAAGAATAGTTCAGACGTTACTGTTAGTCTATCTAACCACAATTTGCACAGAGAAAGCCTTTGTATTGACTTTTATCCTAGAAATGTCATCATTTCTGAAAAATAACTTTAAATTAATGCATGGTCTCCAAAACTCAAAACACCAAAAACCTCTGTCCTCTTATATTTGAGAAACAGAAATTCACTTTACAGTAAATTGAATTCATAGCAAATTAATTTCAATTTAAAACAAATGAGTATTCTCGTATTAATCACAAAATTAACAGAAACTTCTCACAACACAGACAAAACACACTAATTACATATGACTTTCATTGGTAAGACTTCAAGTGGTTTTCTAGTTCCTAGACTTAAAACGTGAAAAAATAATAAAAATCCAGGCATGATTATTTGGCTTTTGCACAGAAATGGTCCTCATGGTTACTCCAGCTGAACAGCAGGATTATCTTTTAAATTTTCCCCTTAAATTAGGACTTTACTACCCTATCTCATTGCTTCTAGGGCATACATAATGAGATATGCTTCCTGCACTAACAGAAAACAGATGAAGACAGTTTAACAAGAAGGAGTGCAGAAGCAAGCACAAGGTGGCCATTTCCAAGGCCATTCTGCAAAAGAACTTCATCCAAATTTTCTTATCTGTCTACATTCCTTCAGCTAATATTAACTTTCAACATGAATGGTAGTGATTACGCTTCCACAGTCCTGCTCACTGGTGATTGTTTTAAAAAGGGAGCATGACTAATGTGATTACAACCAATACCTCCAATTTAGAAAAGCTGGCCATACAGAAAAATACCACATCGCAACTGCAAACTGAAAATATCTACCGACACCATTAAAGTGCAAGTGGAGAAGCAAATTGTGGAAATTCTCTGAAACAACCACTAATCTCAATTGTCAAACTGTTTTTCTTTCCAAAGCTGATAGTATATACTAGTTGATGCAAATTTTTAGAAACACAAAATTAGGTCTCCTATGTTCCAAGACAATTTGAATGGAAAGGAGAGTGGTAGCTAATTTGTCACAGTCAGATTTTTATCTAAACAGGAACAACAATTTACACAGTGTATTAGCATTTGAAAGAGAAAGCCTGATTCCCAGGAGTGCAGTTCCGGGTTTGAATTGGTATAAATTCAGTGAAATCACCAGATTAACAGAACAGTTACTGTAATTCAGCAAATTTAGCTTTGAATCACAAATGGGAGCATAAAAATACTTTAAATTGAAGTACAATATGTTGTCTTTAAAATATTACTGAATGTTCTCCTATGAGGTGAATATATGCTTTTACAAAAGAAAACTGGAATATAAATGGGGGCATGCATTCACACATAAATATAAAAATTTCTTATTTTCTATCCAGCTTACAAAATTACTATTTTAACCATTGCATTGCCTTTCAGTGAAGTGTTAATAATACAAATTCATGCATAATGCTAATTGATAGACACAGAATTGCCCAGAAGACAACAACATAAACAATTGCAGAATGTGACTTAGGATGTCCAGGGTTGTAATGGGCATCACAATAAGGCACAGTAGAGAGGACACTAAAGGGTACAATACACTCTTATGGGACAAAACTGAGCATCAGCAGGAGGAAGGTGAAGTTGCCAAGGACACCTGGATGTCTAATTAGCTATGAGGAACAAGGCTTCTGTAGTGTAGCAGAAAATCCTATCTTATGCTTACATTGAAGTCAGGTGAGACTGAACACTGAGACGAAGTGCCTTCTCTCCTGCCCACCTGTATATATGCTCCCTGTAAATCCGTTACAGTCAGATGAGTACAAACACCAGCTCACGTGCTACTCCTGCCCCCTCCTTAGGATGCAACACAGACACAAAATAAAATATGAGTCTTCCAACATTTCCTCCAGTATGAGCTCCAGTAAATCTAGTAATAACTTTCTTCTGCACAACAGTGTTCTAAACTAACAGATGAAAAAATCCTAGAATTCATGGATTTCCTCAGAAAATAGGTGGGAGATGAAATAACACTCCTATCTCAATCCCAGCAGTCCAACCTCATCTCAAAGATTCCTGTGCAAATTCTAATGATTTCACCATGTTCCATAGGCTCATCACAACTGTACTCATTGTGGTCATAGACAAGGACACACACCGTCTTTGCAAACACAAGAAACGTTGTAATATGTTCTTCTCTCACCTGCCTCACTGCAAAGTCAGCCATCTAATCATGAACTGCAAAGTAATGATTTATCTTCCATTTTGTTTCTTCTGCAAGGCATTATGCATTACCTCTCCTGTGAGGCATTACCCTCAACCCATCTAACATCATTATTGTTAAGGATCCATAAAGCATTTCATCATAAAGTGGAAAGGCTATTCTACAAGGAAATGGTAAAAAAATAATACTTCTATTTGAAGCTTTACTTTGCCTATAATCTGTTCAATATTCATTTTTTATGCTTATCTACTAAGTTGCCTGTCTTTCTGCTGTAATAGGAGATAAAGAACTAAGAGCAACAGAAAAATTATTTGTGTTCTCCATAATAGAGTACAGTGAAAGCGACTCACTTAAATCAAGAGTTATGGTACTGTACAAGTTTTAGATTAAAATAAGACTACTACATCTATTGATGCTTTGTAGCTTCAAGAGTTAAACAGTGGAATAAAACCCCTCAATCTCTAGCCTTAGACCTAGCCCTTGGTTTTGAAATAGTTTGATTTTAACTTACAAAGAGCACAGTTTTCAAAACAGGAATTAATTTGTATTAGTATTCAGAAGATGCAACAATTATTCACATGTAAAAATTCTACACAATCTCTATAAATTGACCAAGCCAGAAAAAGAAACCTAAGTTTTTTTTCTGAGACATGTCTCAAATTGAGACAGCTCTCAAATTTGCTTTCCAAAATTTTTCAGAATTACTTGTCAACGATCACAACATACAACTTTCTGAGAATTGAGTTTAATTACACAGCAGTATTGTAATGCTGCAAAAAACAATTGTACCAGCACAACATGAATTGCATATTATTCAGTTTATAGACCCAATGTCACAGTTAAGAAAACTTTCAGAAAGCTGCTAAACCAATTATAATTAATTATGTCTCCTTTCCCACATCACAAAAACAATTCCCACAGCTTTTGACTAAGTTTATATCAAATACAATCTAGCTCTTGCTACCTTCAGGAATGCATTACATTCTTACTTCATATGCTCAGAAACTATTGGTGATGGTGGTACTGGAGTGCACCCAAAATCTACTAATTGCCCAGAACATGTGCAAAGTCAGCTATTCTAATTTCCTTACCAATTTTTACAGATTTACATACCATTATAACAAAACTTGAACAATAATTATTGTATGCCAGCAGTCAAATGGATCTTTCACAAAGAGGCAGCAAACACTACTCTTTAAAAATTTGATTAGAACAGGTAGACAAGCAGAAAAGAGTCGTCAGAAGACATAAAGAGAGAAAAGTATACAGAAGAGAAATCATTAGGAAAAAATGCTGGAAACTAGTCAGGAATTCAGTAATTTATAATGCCAGACAAGGTTGATAGAAGAAAAGTAACATGTGTCTTCTTTGTAAGACAGATTGTCACAACCCAGCCCCTAGTAAGGCTAGAATCAAAACTTCGGGATTTCTACATAAAGATGGAAATTAAATAGGGTCTCAAGACTTATGTGCTAGCCCAGTATCTCCAAATGTCTATTGTTCAAGAAGTATGGTTTTTCAAAAGCAGAAGCAAATGTATTAACATAACAGATACTGAGAAGCTGCCTGAGTATCACATCTGCAGACACACACTTCCTTCACCAGTGGAAGTCAGTAGTCACAGTCAAAGTCATTAGAGAGAAGTTCCTGAAACAAGATTTTTTCCTTGAAACTATATCCTCAGCACTGACATTCACAGCTTTCAAAAGTGAGCTACCTTTTCTAATCTGCACATGCAAAAAGTCCCACCAAAATAAGGGAACATTATGGTTTTCTAATAGTATTCCCTTCATCTGGCCTGGAGGAAATAATTTTTGAAAAACTGTCCAGCTACATCACATTTTTTCTGCTCCTCAAAGGAGGATGAAATAAATCTGTTCTGTCTCTCATTTATCTAATAATACCCAATTGTTTTCAGAAAATCTGTATTCATCCTAACACCTTCACCTGTAAATTATCCCAATTACCCCTTGTCTCGCATAATTATTAAAGTTATAAATGCATTTGCAGTTTCGAACCCCTGCAAGGGGTATCTAGGCCAGGAAGGATCATGCAAAACCTCAGTAAGTCCATGATAATCAAAACAGATAGAATTGGCACAATGTATAGAGTACATGTGTAGAGTGCATACACAATCGAGTGTGGGTCATGGGATATCAAAACTGTTTTTCATCATTTTGTAGCATATGAAGTGAGCATTTGTTGCCTAGGATAGTAGAGGATTGCAAAGAAGTCCCTCACTTTAAAAAGTTGTGGGTCATTGTTAGTTTATTTCATTAGCAGATTCTTAAACTACATTGCTATCACACTGACAGGTTTTTCTTCAGATACTAGTAACTAAATTGTGGGGATTTTTCTGTCCTTTTGTTTTTAACAAATAAAGCACGGAATAACAATTTTAGATGGTGTAAAATCTAGGTGCACACACTAAAAAACTGCAGCCTTTGTAATAATTTAAGTAAAGTACTTTGGTTGTCAGAGTTCTCAAGAGTCCTCTTCCTCCCTCTCCTGAGAGTGGCAAATTTAAAGTATTGATAGACACAGAAAGACAGTTTAATCTCCTCATTTTCTCTTCACACTGAGGGCTTTCTTGGGTCCACTGCTGGAGGAAGGTACTTGCAATAAGTATCAACAAAATTCTGTTAAGGATTCAGGTATCACTGCTGGTATGTTAAAAAATTCACTGCTTGGTGGTTCTTTTCTCACGCTTCAATTTTTCTCAAGGTGGCATCCACTTAAAAAGAACTGGTAGAAAAGATCAAGGAAAATGTCAGACAGAGCAATGTGACACATGCAAAAATGAACTGAAATTATATCTGAACAGAGAGATCTAGCTGGAGATCAGGAAATAAAGGAGAGTTTATCACCTTAACAAAAAGAGGTAGCCAGCTCAGGAAAACTACAAGGATGCTGTGAGGTTATGCAGGGAGAAAATCAGAAGGGCCAAAGCCCAGCTAGACTGTAATCTGTCTACTGCCATAAAAGACAATGAAAAATGTTTCTGTAAACATTCACACCAAAAGGAAAGCTAAATAGAATCTCCATCCTTAACTGGATGCTGTGGGAAAACACAGTGACAAAGAATGAGGAAAAGGCTGAGGGACTTAACTGCTTTCTTTGCTTCAGTCTTTAATACTAGTTGTTCTGTGAGAACCAGTCCCTTGAGCTTGAAGACAGGGATAGGGAGCAGAATGAAGCCCCAACAATCCAACAGGAAACAGTCAGCAACCTGCTACACCACTTAGACACACACAAATCAATTGGACTGGGTGTGATCCACCCAGGGTACTGAGGGAGCTCATGGAAGAGTTTGCTGAGCCATGTTGCATCATTTACCAGCAGTTTCAGCTAACTTGGGAGGTCCCAGCTGAATGGATGTTGACAATTGTTATACCCATCTTCAAAGCTGGTCAAAATGTGAACTCAGGGAACTACAGGCATGTCAGACTGAGTGCCAGGGGAAGTGGAATTTCCCTCAGTGTCAAGGGAAGTCATGGAGCAGATCATCCGAAGTGCCATCAAACAGCATATGCAGTACAATGACACAATGAGGCCCAGCAGGCAGAGGTTTGTGAAAGGCAAGTGCTGCTCAATCAACAGGATCTCCTTCTGTTACAAGGTGACAGCCTTAGTAGATAAGGAAAAGGGTGTATATGTTGTCTGGCTTGACTTTCACAAAGCCTTTAAAGGCATTTTACACAATATTCCCCTGCAGAAACTGGGTTTCTGTGGTTTGGATAGATACACTGTTTACTAGGTAAAAAAACCTTCTGGAAGAGTGGCAGTGGGTATAATTACATCCAGCTGGGAGCTGGTGGTCAGTGGTGGTCCCCAGGGTGCAGTACTGGGGCCAGTTCTGTTCATTAATTTCACTGATCACTTGGACAACAGGGTCAAATGAACAGTCAGTCATTTTACATGACTGCAAAATATCAAGTTAGGTAGGAGTGTTGATTTGCTGGTCGGAAGACTCCGTGATTCTGTAAGGCTCTGCAGAGGGATCTGGAATCTGGACAGGCTGGAGTGATGGGCCAAGTCCAGTGGTGTGAGGTTCAACTACAGTAAGTGCTGGGTCCTGCCCTTGAGTCACACCAACCCCAAACAGCATTCCAAGTTTGTAGAAGGCGAATGGCATCTTGGCCTGTACCAGGAATAGTTTAGCCAGCAGGACAAGGGCAGGGATTGTCCTCCTGTACTCAGCACTGCTGAGGACTTGTCCTGTGCTCAGTTTTGGGCCCCTCGCTCCAACACAGACATTGAGGTGCTGGAGCAGGTCCAGAGAAGGGCAATGGAGCTGGTGAAGGACATGGAGCACAAGCCCTGTGAGGAGGGGCTGATGGAGCTGCGGGATTTTAGCCCAGAGAGAAGTAGGCTCAGGGGAGACCTTATTGCTCACTACAACTGCCTGAAAGGAGGCTGTAGACAAGTGATCTCTTGTCCCAAGCAACAAGTGCTGCCTTGTGAGATGTGATCTGAGCTGTGAGAAAAAGGCCTCAGGTTGCCCTAGTGAAGGTTTAGATTGGAAATGAGGAAAAATTTCATCAAATGGATTATCAAACACTAGAACTGGCTGCCCAGGGAAGAGCTTGAGTCAAGAGCCCTGTCTGCAGTGAAGAGACATGCAGAGATGGTGACTGCCTTAACCAGAACTAATATATATTTTTTTTAAAGAGAATGCTTTCTGGATTTTATCAGAACCTCAGAAAATTGACAAACTGTGGTTCTGCAAAATATCTTCTTGAACTTCTGAATATAGGATTTTCCAAACATGAATATGTTTTCCCAAACACATCTCATTTCATCAACACTTAAGATGCTCTTGCTTTTAAGGAATAATTACAGCACCATTACATAACCTACCATGTTAAAACAATGTTATTTGATTTATAGATTTCAATAAGTAAATTCCCTTTGGGTTGTGGACATGACTACCCACAGTGCAACGTCACCTTCTCAATGTATAACACCAACATTTATACACTTATAAGTAAACTAAAACACAGTGTGGTTATGTCATGGCAGCAATTGCATTCATTTTTATTCACCTAGTTGTCTTGAAAACCAAAAGGTGAATCCATGACATCAAAGAATTACCTGTAATTCTTTGATTTCATGGACCAGGGCACTTAAGAGGGCAAGAGCCTGGAAGGATGTTTGCTGTTTCAGGAGATGTGCTCTGCTCTCCTGTAATCAGACCTCTCAACAGACTCAAAGCATATTTCACTCTGCAATTATCTTTTTTCTTCCTTGCAATCAATACAATAAGGTATCTATCTCCCCCCAGATATGTATACTGCAAAGCCTCCCTGTTCTTGATTTTAATAAGGTAACATGGGAACAACTTCATGCAAATCTTACATATATATGTATGTAAAACATATTGTCAGCCACAATATATACACAAACAAATCTTCTAGCTATATACCAAGAGTAATAACTTCCAGCAAAATGCTACGATAAACCAGTGCCATAGCCATTGGGTACCAAGACAAAACAAAACAAAACACAAAACAAAACCCCACAAAAACAAACAAACAAACAAACAAACAAACCCACCAAAAAAACCACCCCACAAAAAGAAATTGTGGGATACCCTCCATAAATGATGAGACCAAAGAACTGAAGAACTCTCTGATGCATAATCTATGAACTGACATCTGGCCCACCGGTCAGAACAGTACTGTTCTTGGTGCTGTACCAGGGCAAGTGGTACACATAAATGCTGTCTGCTGGAATCAGGACTGCAGTATATGCACTCCCTAGTTGTGTGCATGCATCATTAACTGAGAAAGTTGTCATCTCATGTTCTTTAAGATATCATGTACTGTCCCCCTTACTGAAGTCTTTCCATGAATTACAGGAGGAATTTGTCCTGCTGTTGCTTCCAGGAAGAGATTGTATCCATATACTTCTTTACACCTCTTACAAATGGGTCAAAGGAAAACAGGTTGGTTAGCACATTGGACAACTAGCTCATAGGTTTAAACCCTGTATTGAGGAGTCATAAGTCTAAGAAATCACATATAACACCCAATAAATAAATAATGTTGAAATTTAAAAATCTAAATATGTGCCTATAATTAAAACACTTAATAATTCCCCACCTCATATATTTAGTAAATACTAACACAAACCAAGATAGATACATATGAGAACAGAACAATGTATACCCTGATTTGGTTGTTATTGAATGCAGAGTTTCATGAAGCTTCAAAACTGAACTTTCCCTGCTCCCTATCTTCCTCCTTAGAAATAAATAACTGTGCCTGAGCACTGTAATTCTGGTTTATTGTTAGCTGAGCTGAAATTATGTGGTGGATTCAGCACATACTGGAAGAGCAAAAACCTCCTGCTATCTTTGTGAGCTGGTTGAAAAGTGAAAACAGATTAGAAAAATAAGTTCTTCAACAGGCAGCAACATTGCCTTCACACCAGATTTGATGAACAAGTCCTCCCAGCAGCACGAACACCTGATATGAACATTGCATGGATTAGCCAATTTTAATCTGAGAAGAAGAAAAAAAGCCCACTTTTTTCAGTTCCAGTAACTGCTGCAGGTATATTATCTAATAAAAACTTAACAACATTTCTCTAAGGAATGTGAAATTTGTTTGGTGTTTCCATTAAACAATTATATGTTGTTCATCCACTATCTGAGAAGCACTGAGGCATATCCAGACCTGATTACATTTATTCATAGCTCCAGATCAGACTACCCCACTAGGACAACAAGCAGTTCCTCATCTTCACCTTACCAGATCCTTGATCCAGCAGGCATTTGCAAGAAGGGTTTCTAATAACAATATAGCTGCATTTACTTAGTATCTTGATCATCCTAAATCAGAATGTCATTGATCATTAATGGAGACTTTTGCAGTGTTTTGGATTAAAGGACAAATTTTCAAAGATGTGTAAGAGATTTGGCGACTGACTTCTATTCAGACCACTGGGAGGTAAAGAGCTCAATTCCCAAACACTGATCTGAAATGCATTCCCTCAAATACTATATTATAAAAAGATGCCAGAAATTTCAGTAACTAAGAAGCTTCGAAGAACAACAGCATCATTTTCTGATGCTGATATATCTGATATGACTGATATCTGTCAGATAATGCTTTTCTCAGGAAAATATTACCTCTGCAGAAAGCAGAAGAGCTCAAAGACATTCACAGAAGAAAAATGTGTAGCACTTCTAGTAGTTGCATTGCTTGAGCTGCAAAGCCAACATTCTCTGGCACTGCTGTGTAAGCCAGGCTCTTCCCCTCTACATATTGAACAGGACTAAGTGAAAAGTGATCTTGCAATAAACAGCACTTTTGCCTATCAGTGGTCCCTGGAGGCTTTAACTTCTGGAAATTAGTAGGAAGTACACCAAAAATACTGGTTTAGCACACAAAAGACTCAAGAGGATCATGAAGGTAAATGAGGATTAGAGTCACATCATGAGAAAGATATCAAAGGACACTCAATGAACACCACAAAGCTTAACATCCAATGTGTATCATTGCAAACATGATGGGAAACAGAATCTTTCTCCAATTGCAAATCTTGCTTATATGTGCCAAGTCCACAAAAGAGCCATGGTAGTTTATGTAAGTGCATAAGGGAAATAAAAATCTCAGCTGCCTTTTGAAAATGTAATAATCTATACTATATATAGATTAACTACTATTTTTTCCCAAATGATTTTTATCACTACTAATGTAATATCACAAACTAAATATCAGGAAGAGTAAACAAGTTGTTAGAACAGATTCTTGAGAGCTGTTCTTCATATTACAGCAGAAGTTTTCTATCCTGCAAGGAATTTCTACAAGTTATCTCTAAGTGACAGAGAAGGATATACAGAATTCCCGCTTCCATATTCTTTATTAAATATGTATAATAAATAAATAAATACTAAATAAATAAATAAATACTAAAATGTTATGTCCTCAAATTCATAAGAATTAGGTCAAGAGATTCCAACTCTCTAATTTACAAAAGAAAACCAATCAAATGCCAGAAAAACCCACCCCAAAACAAAAAATCAAGAAAACAAACCAGAATGAATAGGATTCTGAGAAAGTACTTACTACAATGTCTTCAGGAAAAGCATTCAGACTGAAGGAGCCATCATCAAACATGACTTCATAGAAAACCTGAGATGTCACTCCTATGACTTTGCAACTATAATATCGTGTATTTCTATGTTTTGTGATGACGGTCTGCCCAACAGCAATGGCCTTCCCACATACTTTAGCTCTCTTGAAAAAAACAAAGAATTGAAAAGAAAAAGTAAATTTAAAATACCATCTTACTCATAAATAATTTATTGGTGTAGAAACAGGGTTGATAACAGCTGAGCATTCAAGATAAAAACTTCAAATTAAATTAATTTAATTCAATCATGTTAGCATAATTTCTTTTACTTACAAAATTTCTCCACTTTGTAGGAAAACAAATGACATCTGAAGAATACGACATCAAAGCACATTTCTGCAACTGATGCCTTAAAACTATTCTGCATTGCATCAATAATATGTAATTAGAAAAAATGGTTATTTTTGTTTGGAGGATAATTTGTAGAATTTTCCTGAAGACATCTTATGTCTTCAGGAAAAGAACCAAGAGTATGGTTGGAATTATTTTTAAATTATGAGATTTTGAAATACTAGATTTTTGTATGATTCCACATAATAGAATGAAATTTTGCCCAGTGAGATGCAATAACTAAACACATACCCAGCTCTTGCCAGAGCTGTCTACACAGGCAGTGTATGTGAGGAACTTTTTAACCCCCATCGTGCAGAGTTTTTGCTTTAAAGCTTCAAACAGCACTAATCATTCTTCATCAGTTATTTGCATACTATATCAGTAACAATATTTTTTTTTTACTTTTCACTTATAATTCTCCAGTGCTAATTATATCAATCAGAAGACTAGCAGCGTTCTTAAACTATGCAAAAATTCTAAATCAATAACTTAATTTATGGATTCTATTAATATAAAAACAATGGAACCTTTTAGGAAGGCAATCATGAAAAAGCTCACACCATGCAGTCAACTGTTACAGCTCAGCCCCCAACTACTGTTGAACCCTGTGAATCTTTAAAAGCAACCTTCTACACTAGAAAATATAAAATCAGTATCTTCTCATCCAAGTAACACAGAAGGCACTTCTTTCTTATCAGTTTAACTATTCAATATCTCACAAAGGTTCATTGTTTTTATACAAAAGGGAGCTATTGTGAGTTTGACTACACCTAAAGAGTTGAACATTTCTGCTTATGTAAGATGCATGTGCACTGGAATACCTAAGGATGAAATATTTATTAGAAATGTTTATAGAGACTGTAAAAGAATAATTTTATACACAGTCCACACTAAAGTAATCATCAAATTTCCTAGCACTGCTTTTGAAACCTTCAAAGGCAGTAAATTCTTTAGTCAATATAATAGTCTTAAAATTGTCTCAAGAAAATCTGGAAAATCCTACAGCTGTCGGATTTTTATCAATAGAATTGAACAGAATAAAGAACAGCATCAGTTCTTTTACCTAGATTCCGACTACTAGTAGTAAAGTGAATGCTCTGGTGTAAGAGGAAAAACCCACCCTAAACCTGAAGACTTCTGTTTTTGCACTGACTTCTTGTCGCTATTGGGCTTCCTCCTTGGATCTACTTGAAGGATTTATAATTTTTAAACCTCTCTGCTCCCAAAAACTAAGGGCATACCAAGTACAAATATTCTGTGCCATTTTTATTGGCAGTACACTATAGATCTGTGTGTCAGAGCTCTGCCTGTCACAGACACTTGTAGTATTTAGCTGAGGTCACCTCAGATAGTAAAACTCAATGATGTTCCTAAAGCATTTCCAAGTGTATCTAGAAATAATGTTCTGAACGTATTCACAAATTATTTAACCATTATATGTATAATAAAATTATTTCTTCCTCAATTCATCTGCCTATAGATAGATTAAGTATAAAAATTAGCTACATAAATAGCAATTGACTAATATCATAGGAGCAATAAAATGTCCATAAGCATGTTTTATCCAATCTTGGAACATATGCAAACATACATGGCTATTTATCTTTCAACTTTTTATTTTATCCTATTCAGCTTTTGGTGGGAGCAGAGATGGATCATATGTAAACTAGAGAGTATTAACTGATTTATTTCTATGAAATAATAGGAAAAGTATTATACTACAGAAACGAAACAAGATATTGCTTTATTAAAATGTTTAAATCTTCTCTGAAAGAAGATGTAACTCTTCAGAAAAGATGGAGAGAAAATTACAATATTTTAAGAGACAATGCAGATTCATTTAATGATAAAATTTTCAGAAAAGGAATGCCATTTCTCATTATGAAAAGTAATAAAACCCAAACATGCATTCTAAAACTCAAGGAGATTATTTTTTAGTATGTTATTTTCATAGGATTCTTAATTTATTTCTCAGAAAAACATATTAACAAGTATAGTCTGCAATTGATCGCACGTCCCAGAAAACATTTCCTGACAGAAAATCTTAACAATGTATTGACATTAAGAATGTAATTTTTGATCAGAAAGGACAGCTGTTAAGTAAGGGAGTCTATCAGATTAAAGAAACAGCTTTAACAGGTAGCTATCAGATTACTGAGAAAGCTGTAGTTTAAAAGCATGATTTTCTTTAATGGCACCAAAGCCAAGAATGAACTAAGATAGTGGCAGAAATACAGAAAACAACTAGATATAAAGTAAGATAATCTCCCCTTCTGTGTGCAAACTTCAAAATATAAAAGCGAAAATTACTTTGTTCTTCATTTTCTATATGGCAGGAAACAAAAACCTTAAATACATAAATTATGTGAATATGAATTCATAATAACATAATGAAGTAGGTATCTGATGTACATCTCAATACCTAGAAACTTTCTCAAGCTACAGTTTTTAATGGGGGACCCTAAAAGATCTGAGACTCATTCTATACCAGAACTTAAATAACACGTTATCGTTTACACCTTGGAATTCCAATTTCATCATAGAAATTATGCATGGCATTTCAAAAATAATCCAGCACGTGATTTTTGAATAACATGTCCTTCTGAAGGCATGGCTTAGTCTTTCTGAGATGTTCAGGGGCTGGCAGTAGTTAGCCAACAGTAGTTAGAAAGTGGCAAACAATGACACAGAAAAAGGATCTACAGCTCCCATTAGACAACATCCCTTCATTCCCTGTTTGCTACAGAGGTTAAGAACTGGCTGATAATAGTAGAAGGTAATTTAAAGTAGGTCCAAAAACAGCAACAGCAGGTATTTGCATCTCCTGTCTTTGCCTCTTCTAAAGATCGTTATTCTTTCAAATGTTACTGGGGCTGTCTAGATAGCCCCTTTTGTTCACAATTTCCATAGGAAATAGCTGAGAGTACAGGTTTGTCTCCAGCTGGTTTTCTCTGATCTGCAGGACTTATATGGATCTTTTGGGATTGGGTGGATTTTTTTGTGTTCGAACAGTGGCATATAACTAGTTTTCCTCATTTTCTTGTGTATGAATGAGTTCTTTTAATCAAAACACATCCATCTGCAGCACCTATTCTCAAATGTACTTCCACATGTTCTTGCAGTTTTGATTACAAAAATGTGTGAGGGATATGTTTCATGCTCAGAGACAAGCACAGTCAAGGAGAAAAAAGGAAAAAAAAAAATCCACAACACAACCTGTAAGTAGCAAATCACAGAGCCTTCTCTGCATATTGACAGTCCAATTTACATAAAAAACAGCATAGGCAATGACAGCAACAACCTGAAACACACTGTATAGAAAAATTGTTCTGGTAGCATTTTTTTGTGTTATTTCTAAAGCTATACCTCCAGCAAATATAAGACATAGGCTTAGTTTTGAGTCCATGAACATGGAAACATATTTTTGAAAAGTCATTTCAAATATCAACATTTAAAAACTCCGGTTCATAGATTTCTGTATTTACTTCATTTGTCAGCATCAGATGAATTCAAGGATTATTGCTTTCTCTTTTGATTTTCTCTTTCATGATTTTTCTTCAGATAACCCCACTAGTGTTTTCAATGACTGACAACAAAAAGGCACTCTAAAATACTGAAGACAATACTGAAGACTCAGTGTTGTGAAAAAGGCCTATGAATGTATGTTGAAAAATTTTGCTTGAGTTCACAGGCATAAGTAAGTCGGATGCATAGGCTACTTCCTCACTATAGTAAGCCCTTGCCTGAGATGAAGAGATACGGTGATAGTAGTAATAATACACATTTACCTGTTTATGTAGACGTTTTTTGTTGAACACCCTCATTGATTTACTTATTAAAATATCACTATAGGTATATGTCATATTTTTTCTTAGTGCTCAGAAGTCATTCATTGATTGTTGAGTTTTTGGGCTTTGATTTTATTTTTTTAAACTTGAGGAAAGCAGCAAACATTGAGTCAGTACAAAGGTAGTCACTGAGCATTTAGATACAATATTTAGAGTCTATATTAATTAAAAATCAACTTTTTTTTCCTTGAGATTAGGAGAAATAATAGTGTCCTTGCTTTATGAACAATGTTTTCTGCTAAATACCAGAAGATATTTTTTCATACTGACAAGATAATCTGACTCCTATAAATATTTGCTAAGTGAGTATAATATTTCAGTCTGCATGATTTCCTGTTCTGCTTCTAAGCAAGGAAACTGAAACAACAGGCAAAAAAGAAAAGTTTATTAGAAGTAGAATGCATTGCTATGCCTAATGGTGAAGAGCAATGTTATTTCTGCATGAAGTAACAGCTAAAAGCTAAGAAAAGCATCACAAGAAAACCAATGGTGAGAAAATTTCTGAAGGCTTAAAGATGTGATTAGATTAATTATACAAAAGACAAGAATATAAACTCAAGCATTTAAAAGCATATGGCAATCTCCTTTGTCTCAGGAGTAAGCTAAGAATTTTACAGAAAAACATTCTTTAACAAAATATCTGCTCTTTTCAAATTTTGGACCATTAAAAACACAAAACCATAACTTTAATTTCTCTTCTGTAAACCTTCTAGCTGAGCTGGGGGGGGTGGGAGGGTGGTGGGGAAGGTAATAACAGTGATTCTTTTCAAAAGAGTTAAGGCTGAATTTCAGTAAAGGATGTAATTGTCTCATTCCAAGACACTTTCTATGTTCACACATTATCTTACACAAAATCCTGTTTTTTTCCATAGCTGATGGGGTTTATTTTCTTCTTCACTACCTAATATAGGTAAAAAAAATCACTAATAAAGCATGGAATTTATGGGAGTGGTGCAAATCCTGCTACCTAGATTATAAAGACCTGTCCCAAAAAGATACTAGAAAACATTACGGAAATGTTTGCCCTATTTTTACTGGCCAGGAATTTAATCCAGTAATTTTCAACCAATGATAATGTTTTCAAAAAACCCCAAGGACGGTATCTTAAGTTGCCTGTACAGACAGAAGTTTAAGTTTGTTTGTTTTTCAAACCAAACTCATTTTCTTGGGAAATGTTTGCAAGAAATTAAAACTACATGAAGTTCATTTTGGAACTACATGTTCATTCATTTGGAAAACAAAAATATTATAAAATATGTCATTATAAAAATGACAATTCTCTTGAAATTTTAAACAGGGATAAACCATATGTCTCCCTTCCAAAAAATCACCTTCAGCTTGAACACTCAGGACTGATTACTCTAGCTGGGAGGCATTATAATTTAGTATACTTGGAAGAAAATTCTACTATTCAGTAGTCTTGTTAAATCTTATCATTAAGACCAAGGATTCACTGAAAGCTCTTGCAAGATCAATATCTATGATACAGACATTACCTGGGTTTATGTCATTATTTTCAAATGCATAGAGGTGAAAAAAAAATGCAACTTGACAGACTTACCAAGCTCTTTCCTTAGTAAGAGGATGTTAAGTCCTTCTGGTTTGGAAGGAAGGAAAATACAGCTTTAAAAGCCCAAGATGAATAGCAGACGTTCTCTCTTAGTTGACATAGTAACCATTTATTCAAGTAAAAGACATTAGACTAATTCTTGATCGTGTCTCAGCTAAAATTAAAGGCTCTTCCCCAGCACAGAATAGAAATAAAAAGGCAGTCATAACATGAATTTTCATGGTATGCCAGTGTTACTTTGCCAGATGACAGAATAATTGTAATTGAATATTTTCAAGAGATTCTTTGACTGCAGAACAAAGATTTTACATACACACCACATCCATTATCTCACAGGATCTGTGCATATTTGCAAGATATTGTGATCTGGGTATTTGAAACACACTTCAGGTTAACAAAATAGAGAACTCAGAGATTTGTTCTGGCTGTCAAAACAATATACTCAACAAGGACTTTAAATTAAAAAATGTGTTAAGCATATCAGGTATCACTTCTCTCTGGTAACAGCATAAGGAAAAACCTTTAAGCTGTAAAAG
Source organism: Taeniopygia guttata (assembly GCF_048771995.1). Classification (NCBI taxonomy): domain Eukaryota; kingdom Metazoa; phylum Chordata; class Aves; order Passeriformes; family Estrildidae; genus Taeniopygia; species Taeniopygia guttata. Next base: position 70,180,742 of record NC_133063.1, on the reverse strand, counting down.
ATTGGTATGCATGAAAATATAGACAGAATTATGAAAATACATAGTGTGGATTGTCTCCTCCACCTTCTCTGGAAATGCACTTCAATTCTGCAATTCCATTTTTTAAGAAATAAGAAAACATTCCTTACCACATTTTGGTTGATCTTGTGCCTGAAACATGTGATGTAGACAAAACAGGGCCAGTCATCAGGTTCCATCAGCACTCCTGCAGCATGGGCACAGGTAACATGGAAAGATGCTGGGCAGCGTCCATATGAACACTGAATGCAGGCACCAGAGATTTTCTTAACTCTATGCTTGCAGAAGATACATTTCTGTAGGAGTAAAATAAACAGAATATTTTCTGTACTTCAATGATTCCTGCAAGTGACTCAAAGACCAAAAAGTTATTTGTGAGCCAATGATTACATTTTTTATCTTGCAATTATACACACTGAAAGGAAGAGCAGTTATTAATTACAAGGCTACTAAGTAATATAATTAAAATGCATTTTTGCATTTTCATATAAATGTATTCCAATGCTATAGCAAATAGATAGATAGATAGATATTTAAAAGTTTAATTGTAAATTCCATGATTCCATGCTCAGAAAATCAACCTTCTCCTAAAATTGGTAAATCAAAAACTCTACATGATTTGACCAAAACAACAGCAAGACTCAAAAATAAAGAGAACTGGTTCGACTGAAATGTTGGGCTAAACAGGACTTCCACATATAATTTGATTTAGCTTGCTATTGTGAGTCTGGACTAAATATATATGCCTTTGTAAAATGGCTAATCCAGCACATTCAGCAACAGTTTCTACAGCATCCTCAGATAGCCTTTTACAGTGGATAAATCTCCTTTAAGTTAGAGACATTTCATTTACCTCAAGTCTTTGCATAATTGTACAGCTGAAGGCTCTTTCTAAGACCACTTTTATTTTTTAGCCTGGTTTTCATTGGTTGAGTATTTAACATAATGTCAATACAGTAAGCTATATTTCCTCATGTCATATATTCAAACATCATGTCAACAGCCTTACTGGCATCAAGACACACTGTTTGTTTTTCCCTTTTGCCAAAAACGAAGACCACATCAAAATACTGTCACTATTTCTTAAGTGGCACAAGTAATGAGCCAATAGGAAAAGAAGACAAAGGGATATAGGCTACGTTAACTAAATCTGGGGACTAAGTTCTAATAAACTAAAAAAAGACAGTACAAGATGAACTTTACCTTGCCACCATAAGACATTAACAAGCATGCTAGATAGAATAATTGTTTCAGTAACTTTATGGACACTGTTTTATATCATGTATGAGAATTATCCTCTGATAGCTCTCATCACAGCTAACAAAAATACAAATGTTATTGATGATCATGAAATTATCTCAGCTATTATGGACAGATTTTATGCAACGACACAAACCAACAAATTCAATAAAACATACTCTTGGAATATTGCTTACTTCCATTTCTTCTAAATTTGCTGACCACCAAATTGTTAAACACCCTCATCTGCCTATGTTGAGAACATAAGTAAAAATAATTTTGGTATGTTTTTGCTGCATGTTTAATAATACAAAGCATTAACTTTCAAATCACATCCAATTCTTATTCAGAGGTGACCAAAGAACTTTATTCTCCATTGTTTCTTGATTTTCTTATTCTGTATAAAACCAGAAGAAATTTTATTGTATAACTCAGTACTTAAATAGTTTCAATGGTTTCTGGCATGTGGTTTGTAACAGAAATAATACTTTTGGTAAGCTGTCAAGCTCACTGGCCCTAGTTCCTGTATCACCCTGAATGTGAAATACTCTTTTAAGTTCTGTCCTCATGTTCACCCTTCACCCATGTGCCTGCATGGCTTTGCACAAACAGAAATGTAGAGTAATGCATAGCATCTGAACTTAGGGAGAAATTTTAGCTATTATTCACTCAAAGAACATGAATTCAGCTCTACTGTAGCACCATCAGGTTTAAAGACTAGTAAGAGATAAAGACGATTTGCCTTTAAAAGAAATGTTTCAGAAACTTTGCTCATGAGCTGACATCTTGCTGCGTGTTTGTATGCATGTGCATGAGGCCATTTCCAGGTAAGTGGAGTAACTGTTTTCCAAGGGAGCTTAAAGATTTCTTTTATATATATATATGTATTCAGAACCTACTAAGTGGAACTTCCAGATAGAAAATACAATTGAAATCTAGGATGTGTAATATCTAGACACTGAGTTCATATAAATAACTGAGCTCCTCTCAAATGCTTTTTCATACAGATACACACAAAGTCAAGAATCAGATTAATGTAAGAAGACCAAAGCACTTATGAATATTAAAAAAACCCACAACCCCAAACAATCACACAGCCAAAAAAAATACCCCAAAACAAAACAAAGCAAAAAAAAAAAAAAAAAAAAATTCCACATGTGTTCTGAAATAAACACCCCAAAAATGCAGTTCAAACTAAATGTAAAGAATGAAAGAATGAGGAAAAGGAATAAAGTAAACTACATCTTAATTAACATTAACTGAAGAAACTGTAGCATCACAGCAGGAAATGCTGGACCCCTTAAATTATTGGCTGCACATGCACAAGGGAGCAAATATGTAAACATTACAATGTGATTGTAAGTTTCTCCTGTGTCGTACTAAAGTATTATAAAACCTCAGGAGATGCAAAAATCTAAAACTGTACTATGTGAGAAAAGCTTCAGAAAAAAAGATGAATTTAAAACGCTATATATGTACAATTGCTCTTCTAAATTAATATTTTAAGGCTTATTACCTTCCAGAAGTAGAAAAGCTGTAAAAAATAAAAGCTGTATTACACAAGACAGCAAGAAATGCTGGCAGGGAAGCTGGAAATGTAGTCCAGAAAACTAAAAATGCAACAAATTAAATGGCATAGCCATAGCCAATCCTTAGAAATTCAGAATAAAACTTCATCCCTTCCTGTAAGAAAATTTAATGTGAACATGTCTGACAAACTGGTATAGTATTAGAAAACATTTCTCACAATGTTTTTCAGAGTTTCAACTTTAAAGTACTGAAAATAGTTATTAAAATACAAAATAATTATTAAAATAATTATTAAAAAACAAGCTGTACAATTACTATTGACTGTAGTCTTATTTCAGTCACGTTGGTGCAAAATTAGTGTAATTTTGATGAAGAGTAAAGTTGCTCTAATTTACTCTTATATAAAAGGTACACTGCTTGGTCATAAGTATTACTGGGAATGCACACCTAAGTTTTCATTATGAAAGTGAAAAAATTCCCATTTTAACCATGCAATAAATCTACCTCACTGGCAAATACAAGGAGGACATTTGTTACATCAGTTAACTCCAAACCCACATTAATCGTTTGTGCTACACTCATACACTCTTCAGGTATCAAAAGGATTAAATCATGGATATGAACAGGTGGAAAAATGCAGGAAAAGAAAAAATATCTCCTATTTCTTTCTGTGCTTAAGAAATACCAGAAAAACTATGAAAACCATTCTTCTTTCAAGAACGCAGGAAAATAATCAAGATTTTCAAATAAAGAAATATGTTTATGTAAGATGCTGTGTCCTTTGTACAAGTATTCCACTGAGGAAGATGCAGATGTATCTCAGATTTACAATGACTCTCAAACTGAGGCATGAATTTTGAAAGTCCAGTGTTCAAGCAAACTGCAGCTTGCTTGCATAAGTGTAATTAAGGCAACATGGTCCCCCATTCAGATGTAAGAGAAAAAGCCCCTTCATATTTGAAATGATTCATCAAATACTCAATCCATTTTAATTGATAAATAAAATCAGAATACATAAACCAAAAGCAGAGCAAGCTATAAAAAATATGTTTTGCATAGACTTTTGGAACATTAGCTGAACTATATACTAAATTGCGTATTAGCTATAAGTAGTAAACTGAACTGAGCTATGTCTGCTTGTACCAGTAATTCTTTCCCTCCCTCGCTTGTGAAAAATAACATATTTCTATATATACTCTCACTTGGGGTTTTACAACATATGAATTTAAATATTTTTAATTTTTTTTCATATATTATTTATTATAGTATGGTGATAGATGAAAAAAAAAAAACAAAGGGAGTATGATGTAAATGTACAAATAATAGAGAACTAAAACAACCCCACTGAAAGTGACCAAAGGAAAAAGGCATCAGAATCTCAATAGAAGAAAGGGAATTACTAACTGCGAAGACTGAGGTTTCACCCTTCCCCACCTCTTCCCTGAATTCTGATTTTCGTAGGTTTGTAAAATGAAGGAATCATATAGAACAGAACCAATCTCAAACTATTCCTGCAAAACAAAAGGTCTAAACACCTCCCTGTCGGAGCTAAACTTGTATTTAGGTATTTAAGTTTGCTTCTTGTGAAACAAACAAATTTGATATACCATGAACACATTTTCTAAAACACAATAATGCTAACTCAATGCCCAAATGACAGTTTTTCAGTAGCTTGAAACTACAGCTGTTCCTACCAGCTAAAGCAATTCTGGACAGCTAGGAAGAATGTCATTTAGATTTAATGACTGCTAGGTATTAGTGCAAAGCAGAGACCAAGGGGAAAGTAGCTGAGGATCAATCTTAATCAGAGATTCAGATGTAAAATGAATTGGAGAATAAATAAAATTGTTTATATAACTAGAGATTTAAGAATATAGGACAGAAGAATGTACTCCAATCTTCTAGATTGTGAAATGACCTCTTTTTGCCCCCCAAAAGAAAAATATTCTGCTGCAAATGAATTTCATCATCATGGAACAGCTCTTTAATATTGATAGTCTGCAAACCTATAAACAGAATGGATTTTAAAGAATGAATTTGAGGAACCTGGATGTTAGCATTTTGCAACGACAGCCCACTGGTAACTTTTATAATAATTTTTATGCATCCTTATTTAAAGATTTAGAAATTGCTTCCCTCAAAAGGTATTTGCAAATAAAAATCCAGTCCCTAAAAGGATCATGAATTAATCACAGTAGCAGTGTTTTCTGATGGAAGGATTTATGAGTATAAGCACAAAGCTGAGGTCATAGCAAAAACCCAGGGATAGATTTTAGGAACAATTGTGAGTATTAATTTCTCCCCAAAATTATCTCTATGTCTTGGCAATCAAAATTACTTAAGTGAAGGAGTTCACTGTAGTAAAAAATTAAATGCTAGAAAAAGAATTTATTTCAAGAGATCCTCAAAAAACTAATAGATTTTCAAATATTATTAAAAATCACTCCAAAAGAGCTCTGCTGCGGGGGCTGCTGCAGGTGATTAGTAACTACTAGTAAGTAACTGATTTGTATATTCTTACCCTCTTTTATGTATTTGCTGGTTTTTTTTACCTTCTATGTATCATTTGAAATACTAAGACAGAAACACCACTGTAAAATTAAGAAAATTAATTAAAAATCCCCTCTGTTTTTTTCTATAATGTCTGCTTTATTGTATCTTCATTTTGTAATGAACCTACTTTGCTTCCAAATCTACATTACCAGACAAACAAATCTGCTATTATGTATAACCACACCCTAGATATGAAAAGTCACCCCTACTGTAAGCAACAATACCCATAGATACACGTAGATTTTTAATACAGCAAAGATTTTACAGAACATATTGGCAGAAGGTTGTTCACAAGCGTATCAGCTGTTATAACCTGAGACTTACAATATAAAATGCACAGTGAAACTAATCTTTTCCTTCTCCATTCCAAAGCCAGAACATGGAATAAAAGTGACAAAGATTACAGCAAGGGTTGGCAGCAAGGTACTGGCACAAAGATTTGTTAACAATGTGTAGCACAGTCAGAAGATGAATAGGATGAAGAAATTTGACACATTATCTGCAGATCAGTGAGCATGTTGTCTGCACCACTATCTTTTAGAATACAAAGTCAGCACTTAATTTTGGCAGACAGTATAGTATGTTTCTTGGAAACAAACTCATTACTGCTTTTATGTTTCCCTTTATTTCTGATTAATTTAAACCAAGATGAGTATTTGAGCTATGAAACTGACAGCATCAGAACATGTGAAGAAAGAGTTTGTTAGATGATATATTCTACTTCATTGTTCAGCATGTTCAGGCAATTATATAAAATTAACTAGGAATGTTGTTAGAGAAAGTACCAAGAGACTATTCTGCATACCTCTGGTATTTCAAACAACCAGTACCTCAGAGGAAAAGCCCTACAGCTTGTAGAAAATGATTTGTGATTTCTTACTATTCAGTAAGTCTGCCTATAGTATGGGGCAATGGCAAATTAAAGATGGCAGACTTTATCTAGATGTAGGCAAAATTCTTTTAGCTATAAATTTCAGCAGAAAAGTAAACATAACACTTATGCATCAGCAGCTATTAGAGACAGTAATCCTCTTCTCTAATAGGGTCTACTCTCAATGAATGAACTTATAAATTGTTAATTTTGATTTAAACATGAAAAGATATTGATGTCGTGTCAGATATACGTGTTGATTTAAAATACAATTTTAACAGCTGATAAAAAAACTATCAGAACTTGCCAAAATCACACATAAATACCGTATTTATTAATTATTTCAACCAAACTGTTAACGTAATAATAGCTTTTAATTAATAGGAAAGGGAAGACAAAAATACAGTGCAGAGGTAAGAAAAATCTGATTTCTCCTGAAGAATGGATTGTGTGATTGAAAGTCATTAAATGATAGGTTAAAAGAGAAAGAAAAAGATTCAAAGAAAACAAAACACTTGGTGAAGAAGTACTTATTTTGAAAGTACATGAAAGAATTTGTACTTCTGTGATATACTACGCAGTCTCAGTAGTTGGTAAAACAAGTGCTGTGAGGCAATAGGAAGGAAATAAAAGGCCTTGTTAGAGCTTCAGCTATAATCTCACAATCACCATATATATGACTATGCCATATCTTGAGAAATAAACTGCTTTATATTTATTTTCACTATTCTTGAAGTTCTTAAATTCATAATCACATTCCAACACCAAGCACTACCATTAAGTCCCTACTTTTTTCACACTAGAACAGTAATATTAGCACTCTACACTGTCAGAGATACTCTGAAAGTACTTGAGATGTCTCTAATCCTACCATAGAGATCTACTGATGAAAATACCATATAAACATATCTCTACTGTCCCCTCAGTTTTATTCACAAATACTTAACAGAAAACATTCAACCACCAACATCTTCTTTAAAACGAAGAATCCCTATATACATAGGGAATATTCTGCTAGCACATATTCACTGAACACAATAAACCCCTCTTTCTTCCAGATTCATATACATCAGGTGACACTGAGAATTTAGTCATCCTAACTCTCCTTTTATCCACTTCATATCCTCCTGCTCTCAGAAATAAGCAATATGTGACTGTGAACCCAAAGTTTATATGGACTCCCAAGATTTTATCTTGTCGTTTTTACATAGTCATGTATTTTTTAACACATTTTTATTAGTGACAAACTCAGTATTTTTTCCAGACAATGTTTCTTCCCATGTAGGTTTGAATGTTGCAGATCTTGTGGGTTTTTTCCCTCACAATTTTTATGTTTTGTCCTCCAGACTGTACTATAACAAACACACAGGATTAAAAATACCGTTTTTTTTTTTTTAAGAAGCACTGTGCCTATATTCAGTGCATCTTTCAGGCATCCTGAACTGAACAAGAAATGATTGATGCTAGTATTGGAAGGTTAATAATCAAGCAGATTAATACAGGAGGTTGGAAAGAATCTTCCTTTCTTTTTTCTTCAGGAAGAAAGCCTTTTTATTAAAACTTTCCTTCTGATTCGCTTAGACCAGTTTGAAGAGATTTGCCATTACACTAAGACTAAAATATCTGACAAGCTGTGAAATGCCATTTAGGCTGAAAAGGTGATGAGGCATCATTTCACTGCCTCACTGCTGCAGCCTCCAGGCATCCCCAGTATTATAGCTTAGCTGCAGTTTTTCCAGCTGATTCCTATAGGCATTACTGGAATTTAAGGCAATGGTCAAGTCCAGGTTTTTTTTCTTCACTCCAGTCATTCAGTCACACACTTCTAAACCCAGTGTGTGGCAGAGAGACAAAACAACTGCGCAAAACAAGGGAAAAGCTATTCCAAAGAATAATGGAGGTTGGTGGGGACCTCCAGAGCTCATGTAGAACAACACTTACAAAGCAGACCTAAATCAGGCTGAATAAGGCCCATCCAGCTGACTTCTGAACATCTACAAAGACACAGATCCCTCAACCTTGCTGGGCACCTGTTCAAGTGTTCAACTATCAGCTTTCATCATAAAAAGCTGATAATAATTTTTTACACAACACCGGAATTTCACAACACTGGAATTTACCATGTTCTGATTTGTGTTCTTTGCCTCTCAAGCCACCACCACTACGTACTTCCAACACACCTCCCTCTCTTTCCTGCCTGTATCCTCTGGTTACCTTAGTATAAACAGCAGTTAAATCTTCGCAAAAAGATGCAAATATGCAAAAATGTCTCTTTTCCAGGTTGAACACACCCAGTTTCTTCAGTCCCCCTGTACACATTCTGTGTTCCAGACCTGACCATCTCAGTGACCTTTCATTGGACTTGCTCCCATATGTCAAAAAAAGGCAGACCAGGTGGTGTCTTAACAAAAGTCAAATAAGTGAAGGATGGATCAATACCCTAGGCTTCATGGCTACACTATTAAAAATCATGGCCCAGGTGCGTCTATCCCCTGCTGTAAGGGCACACTGTTGATGCATGCTTTACTTCTCCATCATGACCCCCACTGGGTTTCCTGCAAAGCCAGTCAAGCTAAATCCAACAGCAGACTTTGTATTATTCAATTTCAAAAAAGACACATTCCCCATAAAACAGAGCATGGCTACACAAAATAATTAGAGAAGACATCTAAAATTTGCCAACTCATGAGTCTTTAACAGAGAATGAACAAAGAACTTTAAGAGCCTGTATGGCCATTTCAACCTCCAATTCTTTATGAGGTGCCATTTAATGCAAAGTATTACTCTGAGTAATATCATTATTTATACATAGTACAGAAATCAGTATTGTTATTACATATTTTATTTTTTAATAATTGCATTATGGTGCTTCATATAAACATATACAAACACACAGGAATTTGCCATTCCAGTAAGATAGCAATTAAAATTAGAACACCAAGATGACGCATTGAAAGGATTATATTCTTAACAATATCCCAAAAAGAATTTATGCAATGAAGAAATGCAAAGACAGTTTTTATCAAAATAAAGGTCCCACTATCTAATAAACTATGCTTTTGAGAATGGAAAGACAGTATGGTAATATCAATAAACTGAAAATGTATTTCCATACAGACACCAAAAAAAACCCCAGTATTACTAAAGAGACAATTGTACAGAATTTAAGATACACAAGTTTCAATGCTCAAAGCCAAGAATCTTTGTCAGGCTCAAAAAGAAACCCCTGATGACAAAAAAAGCACACATGTCAAAATTCCTTCTACCTACTACCATGACAGTAATGTACTGCTTTGCATCTTAAAATATTAGAAGACAGGAATGGACTTCAGTATACATCCTCTGGGCGAGAAGGGGTCATGGCCAATTATATAGGTGAATGCACTTTGCCTCTGGGAAGGAAAATATTGTGCTTGTGAAGCACACTGAATGAGGCCACAGCTGCTTGTCAAGTTGTTCTCTGTTGAAGGGAAGCTGCTGTGGACAGAATACACTACTAGAAAATTAGGATAACTAAAAGCATTTAGTGTACTTATGTTACTGGCCATGAAACACCTGTCATCCCTACAGTAAATCGAGCAAATGTGAGTCATGCCATTTCCAGGTACTAAAAATAGCATACAAACAACCAAGTAAGTAAAAACTTGGAACAGAGGGCTAATTCAGAGTCACAATTGTATGGTATATTTTGTTTGGTGGTGGCTTCTTTTTTTCATTTTTGTTGTTTGGGGTTTTCTTTGCTTGAGGATGGGGTCAAGGCACTCTTAAGTTTAACATGCACTGCATAACACAAAGTTTACTTTTTGGTCCTAAAAAGCTTGAGGGACTCCCCAGCTCACAAAGAAAATATTATTTCCTAAGCTTTTACCCAAAAGTCAAAACCTGTTTATCAGTTGAGTTGATGTTAACATTATACCTAACCAGAAAATTTAAACAGATAAAAGTGATAAGGCAGCACAGAAAATGTATGATATTTTTTTAAGACACATTAAAAAGTATTAAGTATAAGAAGTTTATAAAAATTCTACAGTCTAAAATGAATCAGTTATACTAGCTAAGAAACAGAAAGTTATTTCTGAATGTTTCCTTTATTTCTAAGTTCTGTACTAAATTCACTAAGTAAATATTCAGAAGAATATTTACTTAGTGAATTTGCACAAGAGGGTGAATCTTGCCTTAGAGTATTTAGCCATTATAAAAATTCAACAAATCGTTGTTCTCTCTAGACTGAAACATATTAGTAGTTAATATACTCTACTGATTAAAATAATTATTGGCAAAAAATGCAGAAGCGTTGTATTTAAAATTGTTTCTCCCCCCTTCCATCTTCTTTTTTTCTGTTACTTTCCTCAGATTAAAAAAATAAAAGAACAGTATGATGTCTTTATTTTGGACATATAAGCAAATGATCTCTTGGTTAAGAAAATATTGCATACTTTCTTTGGTTAAGAAAGTATCATCCTTCTTGTATAAACCCAAAAGTATGTGGATGTCAGCATAGCTGCAAAGCGTTCCAAGTTTGCCATGGAAACAACATTCTTATTTCAAAATATTACAGCTGCTCACTGCAGACTATTGGCATGAAAGCTCCCAATCCAAGCTCATTGACAGCTTCTGGAGTGGACAGATGAGGCATGGAAGATATTTTAAATTAGTTCATTTATCTTGCTCAGACATGGGAAGAGATGGAGAATTGTTCATGTTTATAGAAAAAAAGCATAGAGAAAGAGAGAGAAAGAAGAAGGGGGGAAGAGAGGAAGGGGGGAAGGGCAGGAGTAAAGCTGAGTGAAAAGGTGGAGGAAAGAAAGGAAGAAAAGGGAGAAGGATAAAAGTAGGGTAATAGAAGAAGGGGGATAAAGTGATGGGAAAGAGAAGAAAGGTGGAAAGGGAGGGAGTGGGGAAAGGAAGTACCGTTTTATATAATTATTACCAGTTAAGCTAAATTTCACACATAATGCATTTTTGTTCATTAGGAAACATATGTCCCAACACTAGCCAAACTAGCAGATGATTTTAACTGATTTAATCTCCACAGTTTTCCAAGAACCAGCACTGGGTTTTATTACTGCATCAAACACATCCAGACTTAAATTATTTTGTCCTAAGTAATAGATTATAGATATTTTCCAAACATGCTTAAGAAACTCCACCATATACATCCAAGTTAAAGAATACAATAGATTAAATATACATTTATTTAGTACAGTGTTTTATTGCCATAGATACTATTGGAGCCCAATATAACATTATAAGGCAAATGGCTTAAAGGACATTTTAATGATCCAATGCCTCCTAAGAATATGATTCTGACAAATCCAAACAAAGATGGGCTTCCTCCTCCTGCTTCGAACGTGGATCACTCTATGGTTACACCTAGAAATGCAGCCTAGTACTGTATGAAACCCCTAGGAAACTCAAAAATACCTGGTATGTACATGTCAAACTTCAGTGAGATGCTCAGAGGGAATCTTGCTACAAATAATTAAGTGCATGGAAATATATGTATGAACACAGATTTCATTTTTATCAGAATAATCAAAAAACATTACAAAGGTCTATAATTAATGACTTTCTGCAGTATAAGTTCTAATTCATTATATAAAGAGGCTTTTAATACTATTTATTTGAATGTATCAAATCATTCAAATGTATTTCTCATTCCAAAAGTAAATAGAAAAGTGAAACAATGTAGTTCTAAGAGAACCTGAACAAAAATGAATGTGTGTCTTTAGTATTTCCAACAGGGATACCCTCTATGGATAACATTTCATTACATTTTGTACTGCTATTTCCCATACACAACTTAAATTTTGCTTCATATAGAAACATGTATATCTAATGTTTATATTTGTAATTTATTCAGTATGTCTTTTAACTAGCTTTTCAGATGCAGTGATTAGGTTTGAAGAAAATTAAGACTTTTCCTCATAACTTTATCTTCAGTGTTTTTCATTCTACAATTTCCTGCTCTAAGAAATACTTTATATCCTTGATGGACATGGAATTGATTTGTTTTGTGGGAGTATTTAGCAATGACTGTTATTAAAGGGCAAGCTGATCTCTCTTCCATTATGATGCCCAGTCCAATAAAACTGCATTTCAGAAAGAAAATTTTTATAAGCTGATTACCTGTTCAGTGTGTTTACTGACTCATCTACTTGGTCTAAGTGGACCCATTTAGTATGCAACTTTTTTGTTCAATTTTAAAATATCTGGTTTTGCATTTTTGCCATCTGGCTGCACACTTTTCTTTCCCAAAAAGCATGATCTATTTACCACTGCAAACAGTACTTCTTTAAATTAATAAGTACTAGCCTGGTTCACTGGCCCAGTTATCCAATCTGGAGAGCTTCTTTCCCTCTGCATTTGTATCACAAGCATTTCATTAATGTAGGACTCATTTGGGGGAAACAAACTCCTAAGTAAAGACCTAATTTTAAAGGCAATTTTAAAAAATTCGCTACCAAAGGCTAGAAAAATGTGAAAGCACAATATTTCAAAAATCACAGAACAGGAAGAATACGTAGCATATAGCCTGACTTTTGATACCCATTTCTAAACTTCTTTTTGACTAGTTACACTTCTGGAAGATACTCTTTCTCTCCACACAGTGCAACCAACTCTTTTGTTAATGGACCACTGAAAGATGCCTCATTGTGTCTTAATGGCATAATACATTACAGAAGTCAGGTGAAGGAAGGAATTACACCTCTCAATCTGAAGACATGTCATATAAAAAGCAATAGCTGATATTTCCAGAAAGAAATACAACAACAATTTGCAAACATAGCCCTGCCAAGTAATTGATGAATTTTTGAAAGGTTGTCTATCATAGAAAATATTTTTTATCACTTGTCCAAAATTCAGGTAAAACCTTTAATAAACTGGAGTCTGACTGGAACAACAAACACGGATTTTAATATGCCATTCATTTTTCTAAGCAACTTGATAAATTTTTAGAGCAGACATGTATAATATTTCAAAGCACAACTCACTTGTTTCAACTTCTAAATAACCCCAGATTGACCCAGTATGCTATGTTTGATCCCTAAACACACTTTAAATGTTTATTCAGGAACTGATGCAGCACAGAGAACTTTTCAACGCATACACTGTCAATTTGCTAAACACAACGTAGTGACTTAAGACTAGGGAAAAAAGATATGAGTATTTGGATGCCTGAAGTATCACTGTATAGAACAGTTAATATAGTGATATGGAGGCACTCATGATATTCAAATTTTATGTGTAACTGTGAATCATTGATAAACTCATTTCCACCAGTCTGTACAACGTTATGACTGTGTCATGATTTGGCACTGCCTAGAAGTCAGGCACCCACAAAAAATCATTCCCTCATTCTCTTCTGCTATAGTTGAGCAGAGGAGGGGGAAGGAAAAATTAAAAGGATAACAGGGTGAGATAAGCATTAGAAGAAAAGAAAAAAACATTAAGGGCCAAACAGGCTCAAAACTTAAAAAGTATAAAGAAAAAAGTTTATTAACAGAATTAAAAGAGGCTAATAAGAATTAAAAGAAATATTTAGAACATCTTTCCCCCTGCCCCCCTCGGCACTCTCTCCCTTCCCATTGACAGTGCAGGTTTTCAGTCAATTTGTCGCTTCTAAAGATCTTCCTTCAGTTCACTTAGGGAAAGGAGTCTTCTTTCTTATGTCATGGGGCCCTTCCCATGGGAGACAGTTCTCTGCGAATTTCTCCAGTGTGATTCTAATGTTCATGAGTAGCAGTCCCACCCAACCTGCTGTAATGTCAGTACCTCCCACAGGCAAAGCAGTCTTCCCACAACTGTTTCTGTGTGTAATTAGTTCATTGGGTGTAATCTTTTAAGGATGAGCTGTTCTAGTTTGGAAGCAAGTGTCCTCTTTCCCTATCTGTGGAAGCAAGGGTCTTCTCTCTCTGTTCGAGCTTCCTACTAAATTACAGCTTTTCAGCATTCACATGCTCCAGCATGACCACCCTTTCTCACAGGACACGAGTGGACCTCTACATCCCACCATGCTCTACATGAATTTCAGGGAAATAGCTTTGTTGCATTAGAGTCCTAACCACGGCTTGCAGAAAAATCTCAGTTCCAATGCCTGGAGCACCTCCTCCCCCTCCCTCCTTTTCACAGACCTTAGTGTCACCATGTTGTTCTCCCTGTGTGTTTTCATCTCCTCCTTTTTTTCTTACTCAGGAGAGAATTGTTGTCCCCAGGTTCACTTGTTCTCAAGTCCTATCAATTGAAAAGTTTTTATAGAGTTCTGCAGTGCTGGAAGGTCGATCCTGTCTGAGCTCCACACTGAGGAATTGCTCACCATGCTTCTCTCTGTTGGCTACATGGTTCCTCACCAGCACCGAGCAGTGCCAGCCACCGTAGCAGCAGATCCATTCAGAGCCTCTTTTTAAGCAGCCCACCAAAACCAAAAGATGCTGCCACCACTTCTGCCCTTCTCTTCACAGCATGGCTGGCTATAAGCAGCTAACAGGCAAAGCTCACTGCAAACCATATTGAGCTGGCAGGGCCACTCCTGGCCCCAGTGCCACTCTTGGTGCAGCGATGGCCCCCGGTGGCTGCGTGAGGATGGCCCCTTGGCGGCTGCCTCCCCACCCTTCAGAAGGAGAGCTGCATGCATTTTACCTTTCTTAAGTATGTCATCACACAGGCATTACTAACATCTCTAGTTCACTTAGGAGCATGCCTTTTTTCAGAGCCAGTCCACAACTGATTTTGCCAGGCAGGGAGGAAGCTTCTAACAGCTTGACACAGAAAAATTACTTCCATGGCTGGCTTCTTCCCTCCATCAAAAGAATCAAGCCATGCAAAATCAACACAGACTAATAAACCCCTGTGATTCTTGGGGGGGGGGGGGGGGGGGGGGGCAGGGCACACACAGTATAAACCTTCATCTGCCATGTACCTGGCTCAGCACCCTCAGAGCAGTGCCTGAGAGGACACTTAGGACTCACTTCTGAGAGAGCTCACTGTAGCCTGAGATCATACAGGAGGCAGTACTGAGCATCTGTATTCCACAGAAAAGACAAAGAGATCTCTGGAAGCAAAACTGATTTCTTTGAAGTCCTGTAGATCAGTTAAGTCTGTAGATGCTAAAACTGGTATTTGCCCACTCCATGCTGATGGGGTAGACATAAATCTCTGTAACAATAGTTCACCTTTCATTTTTAACTTCATCTAAAAATAGCAGCTTCAGCATTGAGGAGGTCACATTTGGTAATCACGCATTTAAAAAGTTGGATTTCAACTTTTTACAGAAGTAATTCTAGAAGAAAAAAGGAAAGCTGAAAAAGGAAAATGATATAGAACCTTTGTTATATTTAGGATTTGAAGTCCATGTTTTATTGCTTTCATTGCTTCATTCTGAAATACTGTGGGGGTTTTTATTTCTCTCATTCTACCTCATTACTTTACTCACATTTTTAATTTATGATTAACAGCCAGTTTTTAAGCTTCAAGGAAGTTTATCCAGAGAAACATAGTAGAAGTTAGCAGATCACACGAAGTTCTCTGAGATATTCATCATTAAGTCAGAAAAAGGCAAAGAACCGATTAAAATGCAAAAGTAAAGCTGCTTTCTCCTAATGTGAAATTAAAAAATAAATACTGTATTTTTCATCATTCATTCTTTAAAACAGCAATCCTATATTTCTTTATGTTAATGTTCAATAAAAGTGTTAACCCTTGTAAATTTCCTCTACATCCCTTTGCCCTGGAGATACTGGATATAAAGAATTGTGTGATCTAGAGTTGAAAATTAATGACTGTTAAGTGGTGATGAGTTTAATTATCAGCAATCGGGCAAACATCTGTTTTGAACAAAATAATTGAAATTTTGTTTTTTGTTCCAGAAAGTACATTCTGGTATCCCAGTGATAAGTTACACAAAACCAGTTGCAGCTTCTTGGAAATTCACTTCCACTACCATGGCTAGCATGCCATTTCCAGTGCCAGAAATGAAGACTCTATGATCAACTATCATTAACTACTCTAGGTAATTTTGAGTCTAATCTGTATCAGTTTGATTAGTTTTGTTTTATTGCACTGAGATAGACAATAGAAGCTGCGCACTTTCATGTCTACTTACATATATTTACTACAGTACACTTTACACACTGAACTGACAAACTGGTTTGCAAATGAGTTACAGATACTTTTTAGCTTCTTTCATTTTGTTTAATAAATTTCTGAATGAGCTCATTCAAAGTCACAAATCTTTGTAGCATTTTCAGAGTTGTTTCTTAGCTGATTTTTATCTGTCATTTATCTGTCATTTCACTACTTGAGGTCATCTCAACCTGAACCTGTTTTACTCTATAAGCACAGAGCCAAGACCTTTTAAACTTGGGGAGATCTTTCCTTTTCTTACAGTTCCTCTCTCAACATTACTTTCCTATCAACTTTCCAAGGCAACATGAGAAAAAATAATAATAATCATCTTCTTTTGACTTAATGACCTTAGTAATTTATCAGACACACAAAAAACTCCAAGTTGAATAAAAAATGAAGACCTAAGTAAATCTTCTAGGAACTTTTTAATCCAAAATATGTTAAATTACCATATTTTAAATAAGCAATGTGGTACTCTCAATTGTCAATAAAAAATAAAAGAAATATGACTGTATGTGCAACAATCTTGTATCTATTCTTTATTTACAAATTAAGAGTTTGAGTAGCTTCTTTGTCTTCAGCTGGGTTTTTCACAATTGACCTATTCTTTCCTTCAAACACCACCGAGCCTCTGAAAAGATGGTAGAATAACAGGATGTATGAAAATTTAATGTATTTACTAAAGTGGTGTTAAATATCTGACCAAGTTCTCTCACTTAAACTGATATACAATATAGTAACCAAAAGCAAGCAATAAAATCTTGCCTAGTACAATAAACAGTCAATAATTAGAAAATATTGGAGGTGGGGAGAGATATGTGTGTTCTGTTTATGCAAACTTCAATATAATTTAATAAAGTCTGTTCTCAGAGTTTAAGTAATTTCTGTGTATGGTCAAGATTGTCCATAATTCTAATGGTCTTTTCATGCCCTGTGGATTTCAGAGGAGCAACAAAAAACCAAAGATAGAGACTCAAAAAGGGTAATAATGTGCTTATTGTGGTTCCCATTAGTGAAAACATGACAGTATGTACTTCAGTACTCTCACAAAAGCCATTTAAATTTCAATACTGTAGAAATGTTGAGTTTAGAATAAATATGATTCATCTTGCATTAGCTGGGCATTATTTCTGCTCCTTCTGCTTGCTGGAGACAAATGATACAGCTTGTCCATGATCAGGTACAATTTCTCCATATTAATTTTTGATTTTTCAATTCAGCAAACATAAGAAAAAACTAACCTGTAGCAAATACATCCAGTACAACTGCATTTAACTTCTACAGAGGAAATTAAGACACAGTTATTTTCTCACTGAAAAAACAAACAAATAAATCTCAGAAGTAAAGAGCACTATAGAATTTAAATACTTTCAGCTTTTTTATTATCTTATTTTTCCAAGCTGTACAGGGAAGGAATGCATGGAATTATATACCACTAAGTTATCACTCATTATGAAATTACAATTAAAACTCTTCATACGTAGTTTAGCACTCACAGACATTTATTGAAATGGAATCAGACTGCTCACTTGCTAAGAGAGGAGAACTTTTCAAGAAAAGACATGTTTTACTAAATACTTTTGGAAGATACAGCAGGCAGAAGAGAGGTCCCTAAACGCATCTTGGAAAGTTCTTAGGTGCTAACTGATTCAACACCAGGCAAAGAAAGCAGTACATGGAGCCCACCTGGATGTTACAACAAACAGCAAAGCAGCAGCTGCTCTTTAGCAATGGGAGAAGTGTTAGAGCAAGCATGTGAACTGTGACTCTTGAAACATGACATCATGAGTTTGCATTGCCTCAAGACTTTTTCAGTGTG
This sequence comes from Taeniopygia guttata, assembly GCF_048771995.1. Lineage (NCBI taxonomy): Eukaryota > Metazoa > Chordata > Aves > Passeriformes > Estrildidae > Taeniopygia > Taeniopygia guttata. The sequence continues at coordinate 70,162,587 of NC_133063.1, read as the reverse complement.
AGTTTTTCACCAAATTAACCCAACACATCTGAAACCTGACACAGGACAGTTGAGTTTGGCGTGACAGAAAGATCTTAATCAGGGCAGACTGCTGACCACAACATAGATTATTTGAATGACAAGATTTCATGAGATCTCTTCTGCTCATACTGACACTGCATTAGCACTTATTATTAAGTGTAAGGCAAAATAATCCGGCCTTCATGTAACAAGCACGTACAACGTGGGACACTTGATTCTGCCACAGTGCATGCTTTAAACCACATAGTAGGATAAATGATCTAAAAAAATATCCACACAGAAAACTTGTTTGAAGTGTGGAGCTTCAAACAAGAGCCACCATAATTACTATTTTCAAGCACTTGTCAATATGCAGAAACATCATAACTGATGATTAATATGACAAGTATGGTAAAGAATAACTGACCTGTGCTTAAAGCTAGAACAAAGTGAAAGATAAAGATAAGATCAAAACTATCAGATAAAAATGGATAACTGTGACATATTCCTTACGTATGCTAGTTACCAGCAATACAGACCCCAGAGATCTTCAGGAAGAACTCTATGCTAAAAATTCCATTTTCATGTCCCTCCAGAGCCATGCATTGAAACAAAAATAATATCAAAGTTTTAAAGAGTACCTCTAGAGAATGTAGAGTTACATACTGCCTAAAGTTTGTTATTTAGAGAATCCAAAAATGCACACTCATCTACTTTCTGTGATCTGAAAATGCACACTCACTTACTTTCTACATATCTGTTGTAATCTGCAATATTTCCGTATTCTCTGCAAATCTAATGCAAGACCCCAGGTGTCCATCTTTAATGCAGTGAGCCCATGCATCTGCTCAAATGCATAATGCTGTTTTCTGCCACAGTGAATTTCCAGCAAAACAGCTATTCATGAAAACAGAATGCTTTGAAAAGATATTGCAATAAAAGGAACATGCTACTTTTGCTTTGGCAGAGCTGAGAATATTTTTAGTGTCTACTGTGTTTTGATGTCTCTTTTAATATGCTGCCTTCATTAATTAATAAAAAAGCCTTAATTTTTTCCCATACTTTCCATTTTTTCCCAGAAAAATATGTTCAAAATTTGACTCTTGAAATGTCCCTGTAAATCTCCCCTGAAAATCAAAAAAGGAGTATTAAAAAGTTACTACATTTGATAAATCAGTCAGTTTTTCTAGATAAGAATTTTATACATTTTCTACTCCACGGAGAGCAACTGATGGATTTCACTGATTGACAGACATAGTTTACTCAAAGAGAATGCAATACGATATAAATGTATTAATATAAACTTATTTTACAAGAATGATACAGCTGTTTCCAGGGAGAAAATGCACATAACAACTCACCCTAAATCCTGTATTTCCAGTTGTTTAGTATATAGGCCTAAACAGAGGATGTTACAAGTCCTCTTATAGTCTATGTTTATGCAGGTCCTCATAAAACAAAGGAGTAAAAGAGGCATCAAGCATCCAATTTTGCTGCAAATTTTAAGTAGCTACAGAACACTTGGACACTGAGTTTAGAAGTATATGTCTTTTCTCACATTTAGACATAATCAGTGACAACTCCAGGCTCCTTTTAGTTATAGCAGTTTAAACATAAGTTTTCATAATAATCAGAATTATTTCTAGAATATAAAACAAAATCAAAAAATTAGCTTTTGAACTTCTCAACAATTTTAAAAAAAAACTTCAAATATTTATTAACAGCCAATAAAATAGGTGATGCCTGCACTATTTCATCTTCTGACAACATTCTTCTCATCAATGTTTTCTGTAGCATGTTGTATAGTACTTTAGAAAACTAAAATGGCTGTTTCAGATGGAACCGTTCTCTTTTTCTGCACATCCAAGAACACAAAAAAATTCATAGCACACAAGAAAATGAATGTAATTTTCTCAAAATATGCTGTTTACTTTTTGAAATCTTTCCATTTATTGAAAGAAACTAAGCTTACATTGTGTTTTATAACAACTACACAAATATGTGATAAGTGCTCTTACTGTTAGTTGGGCAGTAGCTATCTAGGACATACCATAAGAGACATGCATATATCTAGTCTTTTTCTAGAATAATTGCTTTCTCTTTAGTGTGTTCAGAAGTACATCCTGATTACTAATTATGGAGTAAGAACTGATACTTTTCCTCAGCGCAAAAAGCAAGACCATTCCTCCATACTCCTTGAAGGAATATATTGTCAGGGTTTAACCCTAGCTGGCAACTAAGCACCAAGCAGCCACTTCCTCACTCCTCTCCACTCCCTGGGGGGACTGGGAAAAGAACCAGAAAAAAGGCAAAACACATGCAGCTCAGGTAAGAATATTTACAAATTAAAACAAAGTTAAATATAGTTATACTAATAATACTATAATACTAATAATGATAATAATAACAACAATAATAACAATGGTTATGAAAAAGAGAGATAATGAAATATAAAACCCAAGTTTTATATTTCTGTGATGAACAAGACAGTTTCTCACCAACCACTTACTGATACTAAACCTGCCCCCAGATAATGATCAGCCCCTGTTCCAGATAACTCTCACAGCTTATATATAGTGGGCATGATATTTTATGGTATTAATAGCCCTTTGGCCAGCTCAGGTCACCAGTCCTGGCCATGCTCCCTCACAGCTTCTTGTGGACTTCCTCAACTGCTATGGGACATAAAAAGTCGTATCGACATTATGTTCATACTAAATCCAAAACACAGCACTTCATCAGCTACTTAAAAGAAAATGAACTCTGCTCCAGCTGAAATCAGGACAGATATAAAACAATGAAAGAACACAGATTTATTTGCGACTAATACTACATGCAATTATTTTCAGCTAAAGCAATTAACACCTGAAGAAATTATGAGCAGTACTTTAGAAAACCCTCAGTCCTGCTTTGCAAAGAAAAATGTCTTAGAAATCAGAGGCAGCAAACAAGTCCACCCACATACTTAATAGCTACAAAATCATACTGGTACAAAGAAATGTGTCATTCAAGGAGCAATTCAAGAAGCAGTGATTGAAAGAGGAAGGCTTATCTTTTCACAGCTTCTCAGTATATCAGTAAGGAGAAAGTATTAAATTACTCCAACCTGTTGATTTCCTGCAGCATGTAGCTTGGTCAGGCAAAACCAGGGAAGGTACCAGGCTAAGGCAGGGAATCAGCATCTCAGTTCTACAACTGAGAGAGTCACCTTCTAAAGTCACATTTGAGGGCTGTACACACTTCATCTCTGCTACCAGTAGTGTATCTCCTCCCTCCAGCAAGCATGCACACAGCAAGCCAAGGCAACACCTCAAGAAACACCTCAGGTCCTGAGGAAGAAAGGACTAAGAAACTACACCTCTCCATGGCTGGGGCAGAGTTACAGGGAAACCAATTGTAAAGCTGTTCAGTTTAGTTATTGCTGAGGTCTTATTTCCCACCCTATGACAAGCTATTACATCACAACTCCCTGCTTTCACACTGATTACCCTCCTTCTCTTTTTCTTCCCTCCAAAATATGAAAGATACACCTACTGTAAGTTACATCTTGTGAGAAGCTTTAAGTATTAGACACAACATAAGATGACACTCAACTAAGAGATCTCTGGTATAATGCAAATTACTCCCATATTTGAATGTACTGCAGTTTGAGAAGCAAGGTTATTCAAACTGGCTCTTAACTGATTTGAAGTGTTAATGATTTCTAACATGAATTTCAGAAAAGCAGACTTTTGTACCACTGTGCCCCCATAACTTATATTTATTTTTCATATTTGGATGCTGAGATAGCAGCAACCCTGTTTCAAAGAATTGATGCAATAGGCTAAAACTATTTTTTCTGCTTTGTAATTATAAAATGTGTGAAATATGCTTAAAATATATAAAACACAATTCTTCAGGAAATCAAATTTTCTCATAATCTTACCTTTAAAAATACTATCGTAATTCTATTCTAAAATCATGGTACTGTAGCACTTCATAGGATATGAAATCCATGTGCCTCAAGAGATCTCAGATTTATTAAATAGGATCACTTTTATTTACTAGTGATAACTAGTGATTTTGGCTTCATTCCTAAGTTCCTAATTAGCACACTGTAACAGAACTAGAAAAAAGCAATATTTTCAGTAACACTGTGATAAAGAACAAATGCAAAATGTATCCATTAATATTTATAATCTCTTTTTAAAGGACTGGATTTGATGGCTTGAGAAAACAATCTATCTTTTTATTTTCTTATCCCAAATATCAAATTCAAAAGCTTCTTAAAATAGAGAAGAATTTCTTTATGGATAGTTTTAGGAAAAAAAAGCTCAGCAGCAACTGTGAGGAATAACAGCACAATAAAAATTGAGTAAGCACGTGAATGGAATATAAACTGTATGTAAAGGGGTTCATGATCTCTGAAGTGCTAAATGCTACTGTTTCAAAGATCAGGGCTCCTACAGGTTTTAGATAGTACATTTTTATTATCTGCACAAAGAATCAGGGAATGAGCAACTCTGAAAAAAAAACCCAAAATAAACAACGTGAAGACAAAAAAAAGTGCCGTGGATAAACTACAGATTCTAGCAACATGATGCTATTGAAAATCATGAAAAAAAATTGAAATTGAGTAACTGAAATTCAATATTTGAAGCATTCATCTTTAAAAAGCTATAAAAACATGGACAGACAACATTCAGATGTTATGATTATGCTATATACTCAGGAATTGACTAAGAACTTGTATACTCCATGAGCCAGCTATGAGTGTCAGCATTACGAGATGTGAGTTGTGGTAACTTGGTTCTGCAAGACTTATGGCTCTGTGGCATGAGGTTTTCTGCTGCCCTTTTGTCATTTTGGCTAAAATACTTATTTGTGCTATAATACCAACAGTATCAGAAATTTATAGACATTTAAACGAGTAACTTTTCCATTATGCCTTCCCCCCAGGACATAGCAATGAAACCTTTCTTAGAGACCATCTAAACTTTATTCTTCAATATATGGTATTTTTAATGATATTGCTCATCCAAGCTTTTACACTTTATAGAGGAAATATGATTGTGGCAAAGGACTTTTAGCATCTTTTTCATGTTAAAACAGCTTTTTAGTATTTTGAGCTTCCAGGGTGGCATGTCTGGTATGCTCATCATAAAGATGCCTGAAAACTAAGAAATGGATCTCTCTTGAGGTCAAAATTTGAAAAGGTTATTCCTAGCTGAAGTGAGTCAAATTGTTAGTAAAAAATACTCATACAAAATAACTTTTAAAGAAAAACTGTGGTAATGCTCACAGGACAGTGTTACAATATATACTTTGTATAGCATTTTGCATGTAAATGATCTGTGATAATTGTCAATGTTTTCAGTAACACAAAAATTGATATATGCTCTGTGTTTTACTCATGGTATATTTTGTCTTTCTTAGTTGAAACTATTTTTTCCTATTACTTTTCCTTTTATTTTTGGGGTTACTTTTCAAATATAAACAATTAACAATTATGTTAAAGTGGTAAGACTATAAAAATAATATTATTCCATGGACTACACTGCAGTAATTGAGTGTGAAACACAGTTCTGTGACTATTACTAAAATGCTGATGCATTGCAGGAAATGCAGTTTGCTTCAAGCAAAATGCTTTATTTGGAAAACAAAATGATCAGCAAATCCTATTTTTCTTACTAAGACAAAAATATGTAGTAGAATCAGAGAATATTCTGAGCTGGGAGGGACCCTTCAGGATCAGTAAGTTCAGCTCCTGGCCCTGTGCAGGATACTCCAAGAACAACTGAATGTGTCTGAGTTGTCCAAACACTTTTTTGATATCTGTCAGGTTGGTGCTGTGACCTCGTCACTGGGGAGCTGTTCCAGTGCCCAACCACCCACTGGATGAAGAACCTTTTCCTAACCTTTCCTAACCTTTTCCAACCTAAACCTCCCCAGCTTGATGCCATTCCCTTGGGTCCTGCTTTAAAAAATAAATAATGTTCTCCAAATCCATCATCTGAGTTTCAAGTAAGTCATAATTCAGCAGCCTCAGATTTACATAAGGCAATCAAGCTTTCTTCTTGATCTTTTAATTGACATGGTTATTCTCTTGAGGAATTATGAAGTCTGAAGTACAAAAATTTTAAGAAAAATAATAATAGATTTCCCTCATAATTCAGTAAGATAGGTTGCACAAGATTCTTGAAGCTTAAAAAGTCTTCTGCATGATCTCTGCAGACTGCACATTCAATTCCATGGCAAAAACAAGAACATATAGGAACATTCAAATTCAGGATTTTACACAACAAAAGAAAAAAAAAATTAGTATTAGTATGCAAATTAATAAAAAAATAGAAAATGGGTTTAGAACCACTCTGTAACAATTCTTGTAGAGCTTTATTAGACATCTCATTCTATTTCCTGGCTGGCTGTGAAGGACTGCCAGGTTTTCATTTGTATTCTAGCTGTGTCTGATATTGATTTACATCATTAAGGATAGTTTTGTCTTCTAGACAAAAGGCATGCAATTCTTATGAATTATTCTCTTAATTCCCAGCAAGTGCAACACATCTATTATTCAACCAAATTATACTTATTGTCACGGAGGTTTTGAAGCTATCTTAGAGCTGCACAGAAAGCTCAAACACATAGAACTGCATACCTCTCCAGTGACTCTCCAGTCTCTACCATAACTGTCCTTTACATATCTAAAGAGATATTATGTCAGCATAATAACATGAATGTGACTGCTGCTTGACATCACAGTTTACTTCACTGCAGATACCAATTTCGAAGTATGACATATTTTGTATTGCTTAAGCACTAAGACTTTAAGACTAAGTCTTAAGCACTAAGAAATTTTGAATAGACCCTGTCCTCAAAGGGTCAATGACTGCAGCAACAGGCAACAGAAACGGAGCTGTAGAGCAGTGTAGTCAGGGGTGAACAGGTATCTACCTTCTATGAGATTCTCCTGCAGACCAACAGGAGATCTCTGGTTTGTTAATTGATTTTTTTACTAAATGTTTTACATTTAAATGTTATACACAGAATGTTCTCCCTTTGAATTTTAGGGATTGTAAGAATCTTATGAATCTGGGAAAACTTTACTGTGCAAAACAGAAGTTGCTGAAAACGGCAATCTCAATTTATTAGAATAACAATGACAAGTTATACATAGATGGATATATATGAATCACTGATTGAAATATATTCGCATATTATCTTTAGCTTTCTATTCAGTCTGAAGATAAAATAGCATAATCATAGCAGCTTTCAAAAGAGTGAGAGATATATAGAAAGAAAGAAAAAAAGAAATTTTATTTATTGGTATGTTTTGGTCATTTTATTATTGTTGTTAAATCAAACACCCAGTATTGAAATAAACAAAATGTAGTCCATATGTGTCACTTATGGTACGACTTTTAGTCTTTTTTTTCTTTTTAAGTCATTGGCTTGAGATATTCAATTTATAATGTCAATAAACTAACTTCTCTCTTAAGAGTACTAATATATGTTCATTTTTAATTTCACTCTGCATGTACAGATGATACCTCCTATAACGCTACTAGTGCTTCAAAGAAGCAATGCCCCCTGTATCCTTCAGTACCAAATACATCTGAATACAGGTTCTTAGAGTACAAAAATTTCCACTGATTCTTCAAAAAAGCTAGAGAAATGAGTATTTTAAAAAATTTCATATTCACTTTTAGTAAGGATGAGGACCTCCAGAAAATACTTCTCATAAAGTAGATTTAGAAAAAGTTTTCACTCTTTTGCTCCAACATATCTAATAGACTAACACTGCGGCTTTTGAGATGAGATACTTCGTCTTGAAGGTGGTCTTGATATGAGGTGTAGGCCTTTCTGACCTTGGAAACACCACTGGTATAGATGGACCATGATCCACATCATCATCTGAGTTTCCATACCCAGGGACTAAGGCATCTGGAAAGGCAAGGAGGAGGTTTGACTGCCACCACGACCATACCCTCGCCTCCATCAACTCTTTAAGTTACTGCCTTCTGCCAGGTAGTCAGAGGATATAGTAGTTTGATCCTGTAGTTTTTTCTGGTGTCTTTCCCTGTTTCTGTCTCAGAAATACTCTCTAATGCTCCTTAACCTTTTTACTTCCTCATAAAACTCTGATACCAGACTGCACAGATAAGTGCTTTGTCACACCTCACACCACAGTTCTCATTATTGCCAGCTGCTTACTGAGCAAAGGCCCTGCAATGCTCTGGGGAAAATACTGAAAACCAAAGTTCAGCAAGAAGGAGGACATGTGCTTGCTACAGTTCACCAGGGACAGCCTTAAGACCCGCAACATCGAAGTCGCTTGGTGTACCACTCCAAGAGAGACATACAACAAAGGATGGCATGACATGGAAGAGAAGACATACTCTGTTGAAAACAATGCAGCTTTTGAGAATTAAGACAAATGACCCAAAATAGTGACTGAAAGCTGAACTTTGCTTCATTAACTCTACATGAACTTTCTGCTACAGGCTGTCTTGAGAAGGAGGAGAAAGCAAATGAGGCCATCTACAGGCATCATGAAGCAGCCTCCAAGTCACAGGCCCTGGATCTTTTGGAGGGCTTTACTCCCCTGACATCTGCTGCAGAACCAGCACAGTGAAACACAAACAGCCCAGGAGATTCCTGGAAAGCATGGATGACAATTTCCTGACACAGGTAGTGGAGGATCCCCCAGGCAATGGTGTGCTGCTCAACTGATACTAACAAACAGGGAAGGCCTTGCTGGAGGTGTGACCATGAGAGTGTGGAATTCAGTTCCAGGTGAGGAGAAAGCAGGGCAGCAAATAACCACAACCACAGACTTCAGGAGAGTTAACTAGCTTCTTCAGGAATCTTCTTGGAAGACTTCCATAGGAACATACTCTGCAGTTTAAAGGAGTTTAAGAGAGTTGGTTGATATCACTGCCGCCAGGCTCAAGAACAATGCTTCCAAATATGCAAGAAAGGGGAAAAAAGACCTGATGGATAAATAAAGAACTTCTCTCATTATTCAGCAGTAAGCAGGAAATACACAGGAACTGGCAGCAGGGTCAGGTCACTTGGAATGAATTTAGAGGGGTTGTCAGAATAAGTAGAAATGAGACACGAAAAACAAAGGCCCATGTGAAATTAAATCTTGACAAGGATGTCAAGGACAACAAAAGTGGATTCTTCAAATACATCAATTACAAAAGGAAAACAAAGGATAATGTGGGCCCACTGCCAAATGCTGGGCCTGTTGTTAAATGAACTGTCTGGAGCAATCCTCTGCAATGTGCTCTAAGGTGACCCTGCTTGAGCACTGGGTCCCTTCCAACCTGACCCACTCTGTGTTTCTGTGTTTCTCTAACTCCAAAACACATACTACTTTTCACACCCTCACATATGCTAATGCCTAAAATCAATCAAACTCCACCTAAACATGAAATTACAAGTGTAATTTTGCCTTCTCCTCTCCGTCAGAAAAACCCATTTTAAGTGTAGTGAAGTGGAGATGGACGACAGGAGATTCCACCTTCATATTCTGGGATGATCAACAGGCTATACCTATCTCCTCCCGTGTAGGAATGCCTAGCAGCTCCCAATCTCTCTGACGTCAGAGAACAGCTATAATGCAAGATAGTTTATTTTCTGCCAAATTTAACACAATGGAATAATTTGCTTTACTCTTAATGCAACACCTGCTCTGCACCCCGAGATCTGAACAGATGCATGTTTTATTGGGAACTTATTCTGGGTAGCCACATCAGCTCTGGTTAGTGCAGAAGACACAGCTTCTGCCAGGAGCTAGTAGGATGATGATCACCAACTCACTGTTTGAACTGATAAGATGTCAACACCATTACTGTGCATCCCTCTGCAGTACTGCTGCACCATTCCCTGGTAACTCACACTCTCCAGGCTGTTTTGTAGATGCATGGAGGTGGCCAGAATTCCTCTGGCAATGCCCAGACCTTGTAAGCATATCTCCTAAGAGCCACCAGATCTATGTGGACTTCTCTATGCTCTGGTACTCCCCTATCTCAGAAAACCCTGCTGTGTACCACAATCTGCCTCTCCATTAAGGACCTGGTCAGCTCGGGAGAAGCTTGCCTTGGCAATTGGTTTATCTAATGCTGTACTAAGAATTTTTAACAAAACCCACAAACCATCACTTTGGTAATCTAGAGTCTTTCCCTTTCAATTTTTCTGCTTAAGATTTGCCATTTAGCAGATATTTGAAAAATTTGAAGCTTTCTGTTTAGATAAGAAGCAATTTCATTACGTACTAAGTACAGAAGTCAGATAATTCACAAAAGCTCTAAGTGGTGCATTCCCAACATTCCCTAAGTTACAACTGTAACCTACTGTGGAGAATTATATATTCACCTTCCTAATTATTTTAGAATAAATATCTACCAAGGAATTGCAGTATAGAAAATTCAGTGATTTATAACCTTGCCACAAAATAAATAAATCCTACTGCTTACACCTATAATACAGCACCAGCATCTGTAATAAAAGCAGGAAAGACTGTATACTGCTACTCTGATTTTAAAATAGTAACTTACTTTTATGTTCACACTGGCGGTTAGTCTGGAAAATACTTTGATTAATATATTTAGTCTTCAAACCCTCATTCTTAAAATTCACTGTATTGAACTGTTTGATCACCACTGTGAGTTTATTATCTACATTAAATATGGAGATCCATTAAAACTTTGCTTTATTAAGCAACATCACTTATTTTTTCTTTTGAAGGATCTCAGGATTATGCAGGGAAGTAATCTGACCTTCCAATCAAATCCTAAGGAAAACAGGAAAATTTTACATCTTTAAGAGAAGCTATAACTAAGAAATCTAAATAATATCAAGAAGTTCCTATGGAACAGAAATAAGTGACATAGAAACTCAAGAAAAAATCAACTGTCAGCTGTGACACCTACTGACAACTGTAATCTTGCTAATTCTTAAATGAAAGACATGACCTTCTTATCACAAAAAATAGAAGAAACCAAAATTAAACTAAATGTTCCAATCTTTTTAAAAGCCTGAAAAACAAGCGAAGTTTTAATTTAAACAAAATATTTTTCTTTCCTTTAAAAATAATCCCATACTTCCCTAAAGCACTATTCTTTTTCATAACATAAAACCTTCTAAACAGCTCTAAAGAAAATCCCAGGCTCTTAAGAAATGTTTCCATTTTCAGTAAAAATATTAATCAAAAAAATATCAGGTGAGATGTTGGTAGGCTCTCAAACATGTCTAACAGTACATTATGGTCATTCCTTACTCCTTAAACACATTCCTAAAGAGTAACTGCACAACCTTAAGCTTTTTCAACCACAAGTACTTCCTTGACGAAAAGTCACCACTGTCAGCTAAGCTCAGATCCATAAGCCTGTGCATACTGAAAATTTTCACTATAAACCTATTAGCACAGAAGACAGTTTTTTGTAGGACCAGCTTAATCATTCATGAGTTTGAGTCACCTAGTATCTTCACCAGTTTCCACTCTCAAGGAACAACATGTACTACCCAAACTTATTGCCCAGGTTGAGTTGATGAAAACAAGGTGCGAAGGGGAAGCTGAAGGATTACTACAACACCATACTCAGAATTTTCACCCCTCAAAGGAAAGATAAAGTAGTATGTGGGTATCCTTTACATCATTTCAGAGCTAATCGAGAGGCTGTGTGATTGATGGAGATCTGCATCAAAGATCTACATGCAAACAAAAGGCAATACAAAAACTTAGCCAAGTATTAAGATAAAATAATTTTGCTGATATGAAAAGAAAGGGTCTTTGTAATACCTTTGAGCCATATAGAATATAATGGTTACCACATTTACATCTAAATATTTACCAGCCCATGACACCTTCAAAGCAAATGGGTATGTAATATACCATAGGGAGTTACAATTTACCTTCAAATGGGTATGTAATATACCATAGGGAGTTACAATTATGCAATAGCACAGTGACAAAATGCAGAGCAAAAGTAGTGGGTGGTTTCTTTAATGTTTTTTTTCAGTTGACAGTCATCAACAAATAGGCATCCATATGATGCATAATAAAATTTTTAGGATCCAAAAACTGTGGTTTTTATACCTAGATTAAGTTAAATGGGTGATCACATGCATTAAATAAAGAAAAGTGTTATTGAGAAATAAAAAACAAGGACGGATTTTATGGTGTAATCAGTACACAGTGGTCTGTAAGTCTTAATTTTGAACAGCTAGACAAATAAGCAAGCCAAGAAGATCACCTATGAGATCCCCATTTTACCAATTCTACTACTGTTCTCATAGTGACAGTACAAAATCCAATTTAGTGCGCGTACAAAGATTATATTCAATAACACATATTTAGTTCTATTAACAAAACTAAGTTAAACTTGAAAGTGTTATGATGCTAATTTAAAAACAAAAGTATCTCTAGTACAGCTATTTTATGCTCAGATTTTCCTGAATTAAAGAAAACAAAAATTTAGAAACTAAATAATTCAAAAATTATGGATCTGGCCACCTCAAATGAACTATATCGATTCTACTCATTTCTCTCAATATATTTATGTTATGCATCTTTTTCCTTTAGTTCAGATGCAATGTTAATTTGCACTTTGAAGTTTTCTCTTTTCTCTCAAACAATAATCACTAAGGTCAGAAATATTTAGCCATTGGCTGCTTTCCTTACAAAGTGCTCTACAGTTCAAGGTTCTGTATTCAGTGATAGGTCAATCCCTGCCTTCTGATCTAAAAAAGAAAAAAATCAGTTTGCAACATCAACTCTCCTTTCATACAGAGCAGGTATACTGAAAGTCTGCCAAGTCTCATCCATAATCCCATCCCACTGACTGCTCACTAACCATTTCATCATGCTCAGGTTGACAAGGATTTTGATCTTAATTTTCCTCTTTTTAAGTAATCTCATAGCAAGGCATAAACATCTGGTCTATCTCCGTTATGTCTATGCTGCTTACCTGCTCTTGTAATCTTTATGCTGTCATTTTGTTCCACTTATTTTGAAAATCATGATAAAAAAGGGCTAAGTCACATATATCTGGAAATACTGGAACAAATGTTTGTAATTTACAAAAAGCTGTCTAGGACAGCACGAAGTTCTGCATTATACAAATATATGGTCAGCAAGTACTCTTCTGACACCTACCTGCTTGTATGCTAGTCACAATTACTCAGCTGTATAAACAAAGAAATCACCCAAACAGACTGTAAGACAGCACTCAAAAAACGAAACTGTAGTTTCCTGTATTAAGAAAGATATCACTTCATTAAAGACATTGAGAAGCTAGAGTAAGTCCAGAACAAAGCTGGTGAAGCATCTGAGGAGTAAATCTTATGTGGCTGAGAGAGCTGAGATTAGAGAAAGGGAGGCTCAGGGGAGATCTTATCTCTCTCTACAACTCCCTGAAAGAAGGTCATAGTCAAGTGAGGGTCAGCGTTTTCTCCCGTGTAACTAGCAACAGCACAAGATGACACATCCTCAAGCTGCTCCAGGGGAGGTTCAGGTAGAACAAGATAAATGCTTTCAAGGTAATGGTTGAATGGTTGTTAAACACTGGAATGTACAATCCAGGGAAGTGGTGGAGTTACAATCCCTGGAGTGTTTAAAGAGAGAAAGGATGAGGTACTCAGTGCCATGGTCTGGTTGACAAGGTGGTGTTTGGTCAAGGGTTGGAATCGATTATCTCAGAGGTCTTTTTTAACCTAAATCATTCTGTGACTCTAGAAGGAATGGCAGACACATTCAGTAAACCTTCATAGCCTAAATTTTCCACTTACCTAACAAATCAATATCCAGAAGACAGCTGCACATTTTCAATTTCTATTTAAAAGCTATCTGATTTCTACTTGCTATAACAAGGTAATTTTTAACATGACTAGTTAAAGAACTAGATGGGATTACTGCAAACAAAAAACTCCTAAGGGAAAAAGAGACATGACAGTTATAGCAAAGGCAACTTTCATAGTGACCACACTATTTTTCACATAGATGGGATATCTTGAAACTATAATGAACTGGAAAGTGCCCAGGCATTATAAGCAGTTCTGAATATGCTGAGTCTGCACTGCAAACTGTGTTACAGCAGCAAAATTACCCAGCCAGCAGCTATCAGTTATAAAAAGCAAACACCTCTCACAAGGACAGAAATAGTCTTCTATCATGGTCAAAAAGCAAAAGGCTTACAACCAAAAGGACACCTGTGATATAAGTCAAACCTTCTTAGTCAGTGATCTGGAATTTCTCCAAAATCATGTAAGTGCTGCCCTACTGCAAGACTGCAATTCCTTCATCATCAAGGAATTTAATTTTTATACTGTAGAAGAAAACCAAAAAGCTATAGACCAGATGGCTAGCCAAATATCACACAGGATCAGGTAACATGAATTTTTCTGCTGCATGTTCTGTTCTCTTTCTCCAACCATCACTTCGATGGAGAATAAGACAGATAACATGGATGGCTACCCTCCTATTAAGGGGATGACAAACATGAGACACCAGGCCAAAGACTAAGGTTCCTATATATTATGTCTTCCTCAGGATAAGAAGGTCTTTTAAAAAAAGTCTGTATTTGCAATGGCTTCTTTATTTATAGTCAAGTTGATGTAAACTTGCCCAAGAACATGTCTCCTACTATTGCTCTGATGTAAAAAAGCAGAGGAATATACAATTTTTCAAATACAGGATATTTTCTGCAGCTCCACTTGTGTTCATATGCCCTTGTATCTGCCAAGTTTCATAAAATTAAATTTTCTGAACTATGAAATTAACATATTCGTCACTCATTTTATGAGCTCCATGACAATCTATGTATGATTTTGTTATTAAACCTTCTGACACAGTCCCTTCTTTCTCTGCTGAAAAAGCAGCCAGTAACACTGACTGTCCACCAAGAGAATTTTCTGTCATAGTGTCACTCTGTAAAATATAGGCTACTGGACAAATTGGAAGATGATGTAGGCTGCAGTTCCATCCTTATGATGTTGACATTGCTTTAAGATTTCTATTTGTCAGACTTGGACAGTATAGTCTCTCAGCTTGCCAAGTGCCCTGCTGTGATAAGGTGCAAGGAATAAGTAAGCTGCTTAAGTTCAGAGCTGACAAGACAGATGTAATGCTTGCTGGTAATGAAAACAACACACAGCCATTTCTGAAGACCACACAGTTAAATATATTGGATGTGCCTAGCAAATGATCTCGCATCACTACGTATACAGGGAAAATAAGCCACTTCTCCAGAAACGAAATGGTGTTGTCTGTCATTTGGGGCATTTAAGAGATTCAACTCTAGTGCAAGCTGTAGCAGCTGTCTTAAGAGACCACACTTTCTCCTGGTAACAGAGGGTTCCCAAACAAAACAGTAGCATGAAATAAATTAAATGTTTAAAAAGCTGCACAGTAAAAAAAAGCAGTACAAATCACTAGTCTCTCAAAGACTGGCATTCTTCCACCAATAAAACTTTATCTAAAACTGATAACTTATCCTTTCTCTTGGAAATTGCATATATAGAAAGCTCACAGAGAGATACTTCAGCTAATGGAAAAAAAAGTCACCCCAGGCAGCAGCCCAGCTATCATTTTTTTCTTTTTAAAATGAACATTAATTTGAGTTACTTTAAATCCCCAGAATTTGCTGTGCAAATCAACTTCCTACTTTCTTCAGCAGCTCCTTACAAATATTACTTCAAATAGCAGTCAGCTTCCTAAATAAGAACCAGTATTTGTTCATCAAGACAAGTTTTCAAGCTAATACCGTGAACTGGACCTTTTTCCCTTTGGGGAACAGGTCTCACAGCAATGTTCCAAGGATCACCATGCAAATGCCTTGTGGCAGAGAATTTTAAGTGAGGGAAACAACAGGAAAAATTAGTTTAAAGTACTAAAAATCCAAATTTAACTGCTGAAAGCTAAATATTCTCACTGAACTGAGTTTTAAACTATTTCCAGTTATGTCCAAGTAATTAATTTATCAGTTACTCATCATTCTATCCTTAAAATACATCAAATCTGTGAAACGGTATGCAGCATAAGTAACAAGCAGAAGAAGCTAGAAGTGACTGTGCAAATGGAAAGCTATGATCTAATCACAAATGCTGAAACTTGGTAGGACAAATCACAGGACTGGAGCATTCCAGTTGACAGCTACAAACTGTTCAGAAGGGATAGGCAAGGAAAGGGGAGGGAGCAGGCAATTTGCCCTCTCCATGGACTTGATTGCACAAACCCATCTTTGATAAACAGTGATGAACAGGTCAAGAGCTTGTGGTTAAAAATCAGAAGCCAAGCCAATAAACAGAATCTCACAGTTTGTGTTTATTACCCATCACCCAGCTGAGGATACCCTATTGACAAAACCTGCTTAGTTCACCTGCAGGAAGCATCACTCTGGCAGGTTCTGATCCAGCTGCTGGGACTTGTCAGGACAGTCCCTGACATCTGCTGGAAAAGCAGCTCGGCAAGATGTAAGAAGTCCAGGAGACTCCTGGACAGCATCAAGGATAATTTCTTACCCCAGATGACAGAGAAGTGCACCTGCTACTGCACCTGTGGCTTACCAGCCCAGATTAACTAACTGGAGAGGTCAGGATCACTGCCAGCCTGGGCTGAAGTGGTCATGCCCTGGTGGAATTCATGATCTCAGCAATTATGGGCCAAAGAAAGCTTAAAGTCACTACTCTGAATTTTAGAAGCCTGAACTTTTAGTTATTTTAGGAATTAGTGGACGGGACCCTCTGGAAAACTGCACTCAGGGAAAAAGGAGCAGAATAAAACAGTCAGATCTTTAAGGACATTTCTTTTAGAGCCCAAGATCTCTCCATTTCCACCAGTGAGCATTCAGGCAGGGAAGGCAAGAGACCAGCATGGTTCAGTAAAGACCTCTTGGACAAAGTGAAATATGAGAAGGAAAAGCACTGGACATGGAATCAGGGACAGGTACTCTGGGAAGAAAAGAGAAATGCTGTCTGGTTGTGGAGGGACAAGATTAGGAAAGCTAAGGTACAGCTGGAGCTGAATTTGGCAAGGGATACAAATAACAGTAAAAATGGATTCTCTAGGCACATTGGTCAGAAAATGGAAGATTAAAGAAAATGTGAGGTACTCAATAATTTTGTTTGCCTCAGTGTTCATTCGTAATCACTCTTCCCACATCTCTGAAATCCCTGAAACTCAAGACAGGAACTGGAAAATTGAAGACATTCCCAGTGAACAAGCAGGTCAGGTTCAAGACCACTGGGGGGACCTGAACAAGTGAGGTGCATCCCAGTGTCTAAATGAAATTGGCTGATGTAGTTGCCAAGCCACTCTCCATTATATCTGAAAAGTCATGGCAACCAGGGAAAGTGCCCAATGACTGGAGGAAAGGGAATATTAACTCTTTTTAAAATGTATATTTATAACAGAAAA
The DNA here is from genome assembly GCF_048771995.1 of Taeniopygia guttata. Classification (NCBI taxonomy): domain Eukaryota; kingdom Metazoa; phylum Chordata; class Aves; order Passeriformes; family Estrildidae; genus Taeniopygia; species Taeniopygia guttata. The sequence goes on along the minus strand of NC_133063.1, from coordinate 70,145,186 downwards.
TATTTTTCCATAACCTCGCATCACCTTTCTATCCAGGGTAAGGTGATTTTAACTGGCGCACCACTGCAATTATTGCCAGTTGGGTTTATGACCCCATAAAGTTGTATAATTCAATGTTTTAAAAATTTACTTTTTTATTATATGTAAGTCTAAAGCAGTTTTGAATACATTTTTCTGGGCTACTGACCATATACAATTTTTAAAAACCCAACAGTGATCACCTCATTACTATTTTATTCCTTGGAAGTCCCCACGGTTTCATGTCCTCCAGAATCTTTAAACAGTTTAGGTTGGAGGGAATCTTTAAAGATCCTCTAGTTGCAGCTCCATTGCCACTTGACCAGGTTGCTCAAAGCCCCATACAACCTGATCATGAACACTTCCAATGATGAGGAACCCACAAGTTCTGTTGGCAGCCTGCTCCAGCATTATACCATTATATAAAGTGGTATACCTTTTAGTGTAAGAAAAAAGGTCGTCCTTGTATCCCATCTACATCTACCTTCTTTCAGTATAAAACACTTGCTGATAGTCCTGTCACTTCAGGTCCTGGTAAAAAAAAAATTTCCCTGTCTTTCTTAGAAGTTCCTTTTAAGTATTAAAAGGCTTCAGTAAGTTTTCACCAGAGCTTTCTCTTCTCCAGGCTGAAAAGCTTCAGCCTTCTCAGCCTGTCTGCATAGCAGAAATGCTCCAGCCCTTTGATCATTTTTGTTTTGGACCCATTTTAACACGTTCATTATTATTTCTTGTGCTGGGAAATCCTAGAACTGGATGAATTGCAGTTGGAAATTCCACTGAATTCCAGCTGAGAGTACTCTCACAAAAGCTGAGTACAGGGACAAAGGCCCCTCTCTTAACCTGCTGGCCATGCTGCATTTCATTCAGCCTAGGATGCACTTGGTTTGTTGGCTTTTTGGGTTTTAAGTGCACATTGACAGCTTGCGTCCAGGTTTATCCCCTGTACTTACTCCCAAGTCACTCTCTGTAGGGCTGCTGTCAAGCTATTCATCCATGAGCCTGTATTGATATTTGGGATTGTCCCTAGCCTGAACAGAGATGTGATACAAAATTACAGAAGAGTTTTTCAGTTTTAATTTATATTTAAAACCAAGATATGTATTCAATCGCTATACAAACAAAAACCATGCACATAACTTGTGCATGTAATAATCAGAGATAAATTTTCCTGGATTCTGGTGTCTGTAAATTTCTTTTTACAGATGCAAACCCGGTGCAAGTTTTCTTTCTCCAGATTTGTAATTTCTCCATCTGCTGGACACATTTGATCCTTGACAGTTACTACACTTATAACAGTAGACATGTTTATGTCTCTTTCTGTTCATGTCTTCCGACATTATTTATAGTAATGCATTTCTAACTTTTGCCCTATCTTTCGTAAGACTTGATAGTACAGTACCACTGCAAGATACAAACTTGACAGTTTGCAATAGGATCTGCACATTATTCTGGCAGTAAGTATTATACAGCCAGCACATTGTATTATTTTAATACTGTTATTAAAAATCCTATGAACAGTGTGACTAAATAACAGTAAATTCTATTTTGTGCATGATAGCAATGAGTCACTACATTTTTAATATATTATATATTGCAGTAAGCAACTATTGCATTATTTTTAATTTAACACTTTTTAAAGTCAAGTATATTACTAGAAGTTATTTCATAAATTGTTACAAAACAATTTGGAAGTATCTTAAAAGCTGGCTCAAGATTTCTGTCTGTTTTGGTCCCATTGCCTGTGAATGTGTGCAATGATCTAGTTAATACATGATTGCATCTATGGCATAACGATTCTACTCAATGGCCCTTCCAGCAATATTTTTGGAAACACTGAGAAGTAATCAATACTTCTTTGTATTACCGGAAATGCATAGCAACACTGGTATACATCATTGCAAGTGCTTCTCTATTTTCCACAAACACAGCTGCAATAGCTCTACTAGCTCACTGTAGTTTAACAAATTAATTTCAGTACAAATTAGAACAGATTAGATGAGCACTGTCCTCAAATGTCTTTAATCCTTTCTAATCAGTAAAACGAATGGCATGCAGGAGAATATGTGCCCATTCTTTTAAAGCTCATACAAATTTTTGCTTTGAATTCATTCTTCAGTGCCATACCACTGAGAAACCTCTACATTTTTAGAATTGATGTACCTTTCAATACTATAATCTTCGGCTTTCAAGCTCACTATTATTTGCCTTCAGGTGCAAATTTCAAAGTGTACAGTCTTCTAAAAAACCTTTATAGCTTCAGCCAGATTCTGAAAGGCTTGTAGATCAGTCATCATCACACTAGATTTCTTTTCAAAATAATGTTCTTCAGTCAGAGTACACTTGTGGTTATACTCGGTTCAGTTGTCAAATATAAATCTGAGGTCATCAAAAGCTTCAGGGCAACTTCAGCTATTCCAAAACTCATTTTCTACCTCTATTTTGTTGGAAAAATAGTATTTCAAATATAAAAATAATAAAAACCTCTAAAGATAGAGAAACAAAGGCATTGCATGTGCATGTTTCAGTACAGCGTTGCACCGACTGCCTATAAAGACAAAGTCAATCCAATACCAAAGCATTTTAGAACATAAAAAATACCAAAAGGAGATAGGGTACTTCACTATGAAGTTGATATATATTCTATTGAAATCATGATTTTAGAGCTGACATCTCAAAATACACTGGTCTAATGATTCTATTTAAGTATTTCTGTTGTAATTGATGAAACGTTTAAATACTCTCATTTACAAGGTCTACATTCATTATAAGTCAAATGCCTGGCAAGGCTGAATGACACTAGGCTCAATATTACTGTTGGCTTGGATTCCTTGATCATATACTAGCACAAGGGCTTTTATTAATTCTAGTTTTAAGTCCCATGTTTTATTAAAATAGAAAAACAGACAAGAGAGCACTTTCTTTCAAAGGCTGATTTGGTATTTGAGAGGTCAGTCTGAATTTTTCATCTACAGAGATTTTTTATGCAGCTATAATTCATATTTATTATTAGAGCTGAGTAATTAACACTCTTTTGAAAACAGGGACTATCTAGCTACTTGAGGAAAACCTTTTCTCTTCCCAAAGTAAAACTGAGTTTTATCATTGACTTTGACACGCAAAGAAATCCAGTTTATTTCCTATGACCTAAAGTCCCATACATATAAATAGTCAAGGAAAAATTGAATTTTTAAAGGAAAGCACACATCAAGCTCCTCTTGGAGACTACTAACAAATGGAACAAGGCAAAAATAAATTAAATGAAACTAAACTCAGCTGGAAGCCTAAGCTTTGTCTGTTTGGGGTAAACTGATGCTGTTTAACAGCATTGGGATGGAAGTTGACACCATACTCATTCACAGCATGAATTCTATAAATTGCATACTTCCTCCAACTTGTCACTAGCTAAAACTCTGCCTTTACATTTACACAAATTTCAAGTGGTGCCCTGCATTCCATCACTTCTCAGCAACTTTGCCTCTCTTATCTGCTCCTAATATTTTCACTGTGATTGGAAGTACTTAAGTTAGCATTTGTATTTCCCGTTTGCACACTAGCTCATGTGTGCTATTAAACTTGGAGACCACTGGAAGAGAAAACCAGCTGAACTATGTGTCCACAAAACAGCTAGCATACTGTAGTTTATGCAAAATATTGTTTTATATTGTGTGATATGCTAAGGTATATCCCTTCACGCATTTCATTTTAGAACCCATACTTAAATGTCCATATTCAACTTATTTATTCCTAGCTTGGTAATTACAAATTGTCATTACATGTGGCTATTTGATCTCAAAGTGTCTGATGGATGTGAATATCATAAAAAGAAGAAAGAAAGCCTGACTCTCTGAAAAAAGGAGATCAGGATAATCTAATTTCTCCATTCAAATGTATTTGGGGGAAGAAAAAAAAGAGAATATGTATAATCACAGACATGACGTGGAGAAACTACATGTTATAGCATCTTTGTGGTATGCAACACTGAGGTTGCCTAGGAGGTCTTTTGCTTTCACATGAAAAGTCAACTGAAGTCCAACAATATCATGCATTTTATACCCCTAAACCAGAAGTGATTTCACCTGAGTGTATCACATTCTTTTCTTCCCCTATGAAAAAAGAAGCAGCCGAATATTATATTTATTTTGTCTACATGCATTCAGGAAAAAATTTCAAAATATTTAATGTTTAATGAAAATGTCACTGTCATGTACATTTTCAGCAGTGATAGTATATGACACATAACCTACTGAAAAAACTAGAGAAATATGAAAACTTTGGCAGGCTATAGTAACCCAGTAATTTGCAAACCTGAAACAGTTGAATAAAACAATTTTAAAGCTATAAACTACTATTAGTATGATACAAATACTGAGTTTTACTCTGGAAGAAATTAGTATATCTTGAATATTTAACAGTGGCAAGACTGACAGGAAACATACCGATTTCAACCCAAAATCTCTAATGAATTGAAACTATTTAACTGCAATCACTAGATCTACTAGCTAAACAATAAGAAAAGCTACCAATATGTTCATGTTTACACAGATGTTTTTTAATTTGTAAAAAATTTAAACATTGGCTTATTACTTCCTTTGCTGTTCCTTTGTAGATACTACATTAAAGAAAATATCAGGTTCTCCTCTACAGATCTCTGAAAACGGTAGATATTCTGCTTATTTGGGCTTCTTACTACTTCAGAGAGGAAGAACAGGAAGGACAGGGATAGAAAACATTTCTAACAACTAGAACCATTTGCTCCTACAGTGCAATATCTAATTTTGGTATGGCTGAATGCTAGTACTTAATCTATTCCTTTATAACTTTTCTCCCACTATGTTTTGCTCATTTAAAAAAAATCAACAGAACACATCCTAAATTTTGTAAAGGAGAGGTGGCACAGTAGGGAGGCCCACATTTATTTTTTACATACCTAATGCTTTATCACAAAATGGATTATAAAAATAGACTTTTAATTATTTTAAAAAGTTATTTTAAGTTATTAAATTACTGCTTATGAAAGTTCAATATAAAGGAATTATGTACAACACTTGCTTTTGCTCTGGTAACTCTCTGGCTGGAATGATGAAGAAAGATGAAGAAAGGTGTCCTTAATCTATCAAATAGGATAGCTGTGAAGCTGGAATTGACTGCTCTAGAGCAGCATTGACAGTCCCTAAAATTTCAAAGGGAAAAACTGACCTGCATCAATTGCTCACATATTTCCTGGAGTGAAAAACTCACTACGCTTTTACAGAAATTAACAGCTAGACAGATGGTATCAACCGTCTACTGTCAGGTAGTTGGATTGGAAATGGTAATGGAAAGGAGTGAAAGGTAAGGATGCAATAGGGTTGACTGGAGGAAAGATGAGGTGGGAATTCCTAAAGAAAGAATAAATTTGCATATAATCCCTGGGATTCCCCTGAGGAAAAATATACAGTGCCAGTGGGTATGAGAGCTTGTTATTCTGTAGCATTAAAAGTCAGGAAGTGAAGACTAACTTAAAGATCATGTTTGAATTGAGAATAATGTGGCAAATATACACAAGGCTAGAATATACACAGAAGGCTATTGGCAGCAAACTCTTTAGAGAAGTAGGAACCCCATGTTTCGGGAAATGAGAAATATGTTACAATCAGATATTCAATATGTATAGCTGATATACAGTGGATTTGAGAAAATAAAAGTATCCATGCAAATCTACTATGTATATGTATACATATACATATACGTATACATATAGGCATACACACACATATTTGTTTTTATTTTTAAAGCACAGAATAACATCACATCATATCATGTCATTCAGGAAACATAGTTTAGCTACAGTATTTACTCTGAAACAGAGCAGAGTAAAATCATCAGATGCAGTAATTTACTTGTAACGAAATCAGAATTTAAAAGCAGAAAGCCTGCTGGTGATTTTAGGGCAGATTTTTTTTTTTTTTCTGTTCCTTTACCCAAGAAGCAACATTTTATTGGTGTATTTGCATTGCATCATTACAGAGCCTTTCAAAATGGTCAAACTACCTACTACCCTTAAATTAATACAAATCTAAGTATTTCATCATAAATTTAATGCCAGAAATTAAATCTTGGAATAATAAGGTATAATGAGCAAACCAGGATTCTGGTGCTTCCTTCTCTCATAGAAAGGTCGTCTACCTGCAGCACTACTACATTTATGACTGTTATAAAGTACTCTGCCTCACACTTCTACCGTATTCAGCTAAGTTCCTTCTTCACAACATTCACTCCACACAAATATACAAATTCTTTTTCTTTAAAATACATTCTTAAGGAAAGCAAGTACTCTACTTATAAACTTTTATATATTTGCAAGACACTATAGACTTATATAGCGCTGTATACAATACAAGTGGTTCAAAGTCATTTTATATTGAAGGCATCAAGAACTGAAAAAGCACTAAGGACTAAAAGCAATATTCTATCCACTGAAGGAAAAATAGAAGAAAATCTAAAAATTCCTCAACTGTTCATAACTGATTAGCACAATTTCGTCATATTCAGCAGAAAAAACCTAGGTTTGTAAGTCACGTAAGTTCAGAAACACTGGCTCTGACCTAATACCTAATTCAAGCCTTTTCCAAAAGGCTCCTGTTAGTCTTACAGTGCTGAAGTCATGGACAGTCCACAGAATATATTTCAACACCTGATGAATGAATGAATGAATGAATGAATGAATGAATGAATTAATTAATTAATTAATTAATTAATTAATTAATTAATTATTTAAAATCCACTTGGCGGCCAGTCACGAGTGTTGTTCCCCAAGAATCAGGGCCAGTTCTCTTTAATATCTTTGTGACCTGGCCAAGAGCATCAAGTGCACCCTCATCCATTTTGCAGATGACACCAAGCTGGGTGGGAATGTGGATATGCTGCAGGGCAGGAAGGCTCTGCAGAGGGATCTGGACAGGCTGGATCAATGGGTCAAAGCCAGTGGTGTGAGGTTCAACAAGGCCAGTGCTGGTCCTGCCCATAACCTGACCAGGTGGCCAAGAAGGCCGATGGCATCCTGGCCTGCACAGTGGCCAGCAGGAGCAGGGCAGGGATTGTCCCCCTGTACTTGGCATTGGTGAGGTTGCGCTTTGAAACCTGTGATCCAAGAAGGATATTGAGATGCTCAAGCATATCCAGAGAAATTCAGATAATCTAGGGAAGGGCCTGGAGTACAAGTCCTGTGAGGAGTGGCTGAAAGATCTGGGAAAAGAAGGCCCAGGAGGAACCATATCACTCTCTACAACTGCCTGAAGTGAGGGTGTGGTAGCCAAGTAAAAAGCAAAAGGACAAAACATGATGTACTTAAACTGTCCCAGAGGAGGTTAGGTTCAATAGCAAGAGAAATTTATTTACTAAAAGGTTGGTTAAACTTGGAACAGCCTCCCCAGGAAAGCTGGATGATGTCAACATCCCTGGAAATATTCAGATATGGCAGACTGAGATGAGCTGTGCCCAGTGGTCTTTGTATTATTCAGTCAAAGGTTGGACTTCATGATCTTGGAGGTCGTTTCCAACAATGTTGCCATGATTTCTGTGTTTTCAACCCTTGAATTAATGATTTTCAAGTCACCATATATTTTTATGGTATATATATACACTCTTTTCATATGTCTTTTAAGTTATTTTTAAAAGGACATGTGAAAACCAATTTTTTTTTTAATTCGGAACAAAAATTCAAAAAAGACTGCCACTTGAAGGACAGGCTGTAAATTTTTAAAGCGCTCCAAGCTGCATTTCCATATTTAAATATACAGCTACAAAAAGCAAAAAATAATTAATGGAATAAAAGGAAATTAAAGTATAGAGTGAAAATATTAATAGTTCAAAATAAGTGAGTACAAAGTAAGGTGGACCAAGAACCACTTTGCAAACAGTGTGGAGTGATCCAGAAAACTTACACTTCCTCTAAGACTTTGAATGGGCCACTAATCACTTTCTTTCGATCTGACAACATCACAGACATGCACACACTGACAGATTAAGTAATTATAGTAAAACATAGCAAAAAAACAAGCATATATTTTTCTAGAGTACATCAGTGTTCCTGAATGATACTGTTTAATGTGTGATTTAGTGTATGCATTATTTTCAATGCCCTGATGGCAGAGATATCATGTAACAAACAGATCATGCATCCTTTAACCTTCATAAATAGTCACAGTAAAAATCAATAATAAAAAGACCTCACAAACATGTACTGTGTTTTATTCCCTGCGTTTTTGGGTTTCATCACCAATACAACTCCAAAGACAAAACTTTCACAGTTGATACTGGTCAAGTTTGTTACTCTTCTCTTAGGATAGAACAGGTTTGAACTACATTTAATGGAGTACCAAAGACTGTTACCACTGTTCATTACTGTTAATGAACTGTCACTATGTTTCAAAAGGTCCATTTCCATAAAACCCTTGTTACTTATTTCTTACCTTAAACATAACTTACTGCTCCTTACCTGGCAATAATCATCACAATTCAGATTTTTAATACATTCAAATACTGGAACACCTTAAGAGCAATGCAGATATGGAGCATGTATTAATATACTACTCACCAATTTTAATCTTTGCAAGGGTATTCTGCTAGTGTCTATCGGAGTACGCTCTGTGACATTACCAAATCTGACTTCTGGGATGGCAATTGCACATATTACATGTGCCCACCTGTGAAAAGTGTCAAGTCAAAAATACCACCAAAAAAACTCACAGAAATACAAGTGCTAAAGTTGTTGCTTGCGGTGTATTCGGCTTTTGCTTTTGGTTCTCTTAAACATACCCATCTATAGTTACTTCCTTATTAGGCTTCCTTAAGCTTCATTAACACATTTTAATGAACTTTGCACCACTGGGACTTTGTCAATAAACTTTCAGACTGAGATTTTATTGCAACAATTTTTAAGCCTGTTTTACTTTTTATTTAGTAAGAAGTTTTTGTAGGTGTGCTATTCAGGTACATGCTTAAACACTACACTATTTGGCTCATGTGTAATTTATCATCTACAGCCATTATTAGTCATTATTAACATTACTCAGACCTGAGGAACTATTCTTACACAACAAACATGATTATAATCAATCATGTATCTACCAAAATGCAAAATGAAATGCAAATGTTATCAAGGCCTTCTGTCTGCAGACACAATGGCATCCAAGCAGCAAAGTGATCAAGCCATCAGTGCAATGCCCAACATAAACTGGATATTCTTTGGTAGCAAAAGCACCTGCAAGTGCCTAGGACTAGTGTTACATTTAAGACTTCAATGGAACGCCAGGAGGTTTGTCAGATGATACAACATGCTTCCTATACGCATCAGAAAACACTCCAAATCCTCCTGATACATGAATCTAAAAATAAGAAAAGCTAAAAGAAACTTTAAAAGCCTGAAATTAATATTGAAACTGTGTATTTCATTAAGCACAAGAGAAGCTAACGACACTTTTATTATCAAAGAGCAGCCTTCTGAGGCTACATCTAAAATCTTTTGGGGTAGAAGTAAATCTGAATAAAGAAAAACATTTCAGTTTTTTTACTCATATTTGCCTTATTTCCTGTCATTTACTGTATGTCTGTTTTCATTACCCCATTTACTCTATTTCTGTAAGCTCTGAATGCTTGCCTCACTCCACTTGTACACTTTGAAGAAACACACATTACACGAGCATCTTAGCAGATTAACAGGAATGTGGGCTGAAGCTGAAGGAGATGGAGGGTGATGCAGAAAACAAAAATAATTTCTCTTTCCTGAACTAGAGCAGCAGTATTTCAGTAAGTCATCCTTGACAAAAACATCTGCGAAAGTATAATATGACACAAAGGGACCAAACAAACTCTTGTCATGTGACTTTAAAATTGTATTGGTCAAAGTGTGAAATAAGACCTGTACATAAAGATGACATATCAATTAGCAAGTTATACAGTTCAGCCCAAATAAAAACAGATAAAGCTTGCAGATCCATCCTTTTATTATGGTGATAGTTTCTTCATGCTTTAACTTAGATGACGTTGATACTTTTTAGAACATTTTTATAATAGCTGTTTTCTACTCATGACCTGCCCACCTACTAAGCCACACTGTCTTACCATCTAAGTTTTATGAGACAGAAATGCTATAAATAAAATGCCTCTTCAATGAATCTTCAACTAAACATTTATCCTCCAACATCTCTCAACCTAACAGACTCAAAACAATTCCTGCGTTCTTCTAAAAAGAAGGAATCTCAGCCTTCCTATATGGCAAACTACTTACTGCATGCTCACATACTGGTATGATCCATTAGCTTTTAATGCTCTTCCTGTATCTTTAATTAGTACATACAGAGTAAAGAAGGAGCAAAGGGAATGCACATGATAGATTTTACAGCTGTTGGAGAAAAAAGGTAAAATCATAACACACTTTTCTGAAAACTCAAAATTTTGAAATGATAGCTAATGCTGAAAGACAGATTAAAAACTCCACAATGTGTAACAACTATAAGGTGTTACAGAAACACAAAAAACAACTGGTTTTACAGAAATCCCATTTCATAAATCCGTAAAACTAACCTACAGAGTGATAGAATGTAAACCTAAAACCCCCATATATAATTATACAAGAAAAGTGATTTTATGCAAACCTCTGTGGATTTTCCTCGTAAGAAATCTTATGAGACATTTTAAAAAAATTTAAATTGATATAAAAAGAAAGATATAAATATTTTTAAAAATTCAGCTTGGAAGCTACCAACAGCAAATATCAAAAGGGCATAATAAATTCTACTGATATCATATTTTTGTCATTCTCCTTGTATTTAGCAAGTAAACCAGGAAACAAATTTAAGGGAATTTAAAGCAGAACTAAAAATCAGCTGAGAATTTTAATGTACTGGCAAAAATTGCCATTAAAATAACTACAATAATATTGTCTTCTGAAGGTAAGATATGGCCTGAGTTAAATGAAAAAAATTCTCCTAACTCGACAACAGTAATGAAATCAATTGCAAACCACTGATAGATAAATTTTTTCCACTTCCTTTCCTGGCAAGCGAAAAAGAATGTCATACCTAGATTATGTCTTACCACTGCATTCCAAAGCATGAAAGAAAGAGATCTACACAATACTGCTAAGCTACTAAGATGAGCTAATTAATTATGAAATTATTCAAAATGCATAAAGACTACTCTGCTATTGTGCTTGAAAAAACATTAAGCTGCAACATTTTCCACTTCAGCTAATAGAGTTACTTGCTATAGTTTCTATCAGCCAGATACAGTAATAGTGTCATGTCAGCAACAAAACTATTTTTGACAGTGTGTGACAAAAGTGTGTTTGAAAAAAAAAAGACTTCAGAATTGAAAATTATTTCAACATGATTAAAATAAATTCATTGAAAATACTAGGTTTAGAAGTTCAAAAGTATTATAATGGAAGAAAATACACTTTGCTGTTTGAGAAGACATGCAAGCAATGTAAAATGAGCTCTCTCATTTACTTGCTTTGCAAAAAGGCCAGCAGATTAAAATTTGGAACAAGCAAGTGTTTGCAAATACTAAAATAAATGTACATTCTACTATCTAACTATTTAACAAAATGCCAGTGTCACATTTCAATAGAAATAAGATTCTATTAAAGGGACACTGTTAAGTAATTCGGGTTGCAAATGTTTTGTACATGGGAATGGACTGGGAACAAAGCTTAAAATAAGCACATACAGTCCCGAACAATATATTACTTACTTTTTGTCAGTAGTCTGCTTTAATGCACCACCTCTCAAATTGCAGAGACAACATTCCTAAAAATAAAAATAGAGCAGAAAAAGTGAGTCTTAATGATGGTTTACAAATCAGTTCTGTTCATCTGGTCTTGAGGATAATCAAACTGCTAATGCAATTAATTACTGATTACAAACTGCCACTCACAAGCAAGAGGAAGAAGGTATTTGAGTATTACAGATTAAGTGACAGAATCACTTTGAGCTGTAATTTAAAAAACCCAAACAAAATCAACACAAAACAAAACAAAACAAAAAAAAATCCCCAACAGTTTCAATCAGTACTGCCGTAGAAAGGCTGGAAACTGCTACACATTTTACAATGGTAAAACAAAGTACTATGGCACATAATGAGTTTAACAGAAGTTTCTGAGAAACTGGCCCATAAGCCATTGATCTACCTTAAGTTATTTTCTTTTTCTTTTTCCTGCAGTATGCCTTCACTGCTTTGATCTTCAGTACAACTCCATCTCTTTCAGGGCACTCGGCAAGGTGTTCAGCAGTCCCCAGGTAACATGCTAAAAACCACAGCTTTTCCTACGTCTGCTTAAAACTGAGCTTTTGAACAGATACACTCCTTTTGTCTTTCCAACCCCTCACTGTTCCTCTTTGTTCTCCTTCCTTTCTGAATCAATTCTTTCCTTTTATTTCTCTTTTTTATCTGAAAAGAGCTGATCTGAAAAAGTGTTTTGAACATAGCTATCTTCTTCCTGCCTGTTCTTCTAAAAGTACAAAATACAGTCAAGATATTCTGTGACAGTATACGTATATGAGACCTTGTCTTTTGAACCCCTACATTTAAGTTGCCCTTGTAGGACAAACAAGCAAAAACACAAACAAAGTGAAATCCCAAAGAATTTTCTGGTAAACTCCAGCCTGATCTTATCTTAAAAATGATGAAAACTACAAATGTCTGCAAGAAATTTATTTGAATGCTGTATTACATTTCCTATTAAAAACATCTTTCCTAACCATAGAAAAATGCTTTCTTGTGACAATTGCATCTTCTTTGCTATTCATGCACAAAAAAAATTTGCTTTTTGCTTTACCAACCAAAACCATGGAGAACAGAACATCCTCTTACGGAGCACCCTTTTAACTACTTAATATTATTGTAGAGTTTCAAAGAAGAGAATTGAGATTCTTTATTCTATCCACAGCAACCTTAGGATGGGACCTAATATATTCCAGATGACATTTCTCTTTCTAAAAGTAAATACCAACATTAAATCAGGGAGCCCAAAAGCTCAAAACTGTACCGCTTTCAGTAAAGTTGTTGTTTTTTTGTTGTTTTTTTTTTTCTTGCAGTAGTAGCCACTCAGAAAAACAGCATATTGCAATAAAAAACTATTTTAGAATGATCCCTGTACCCCTTCCACAGACCAGGTCCCCCCACATCTTGACAGACCAGCTCTTCTACCTCCCTGAACACTTGTGCAGTGTGGTGGACATCAGCACCAACACCAGCAGAGCCCAGCAGACATCAGGAGAAGGCAGTGGGTGGTGGTGCTGACACCATATGCATGGGTATTATCCTCCACTAGAGCAGCTCCAAAAGCTCCTCCTTTCCCAGGAAGGTTCTCTCTGTCCACCATCTTTCCTTCCCTTTGTCTCCCAGATGGTGTGGTCAATTGAATGCGCCACTGTAGTGTAGAGAGCTCTTGCCATTCTCTCCCTGTGTCTTTCAAGCCACACAGGCACCCTGGAGGGCGCCATCATGTAAACACAATTTCCACCACTTTGGGTCTCTTCATGAGATTTAGTGATTTTGTATCTAGTGATTATTTAATGGGGTTTTTTTGTTGTTTCTTTTGTTTTGTTTTGTTTTGTTTTTTGGAGGTTTTTCTGCTTGTTACTGTTTTGTTTCTTAGTAAACTGTTATTTTTTCACTTACATTTACTTGCATGGGTTCCTTATGGGTGGAAAGGGATTGGTTGAAACTAAGAGGAGGTAGCTCATTTTAGAGTGTCCAGCTCTTTAAACTGTCCAAAACCAAGACAGTAGCTCTGCAGAGCATTAACTTTTACGATTTAGACATAGAGTAACATCTGCAGACTGGGGAAAAGAGCATAAGTATAACTCATCAGAAATCTTCGCAGGGAAAAAAACCTTCATTCTTCACTTTCAAATGTGAAAGTTCAGGGGATTCCTCATAAATTCTTTTTAATCTGAGCATCTTCTTAACATTGGCCACAAAAATACTTTAACTCTGCTTTGCAAAATAAAGAGTGCATTTGCTCCTATTTTAGGAGCTTTGACATTCCTAGGTCACTTTACTTCAAAATTTGTTACTCGAAAAATGGTGACATTTTTCATCTTCTAATGGGCATTTTTTGCTCTTACGGAAAACTTTCATTAGATCATCTGCTTTGTAACTTACTAATGTAACTAGACTGAGAAATTTTACAAATATATTTTACAAACAAATTAAGCTAAAACAGCACAGGAAGAGACAGAAGTCATATCTTTACCTACTAGCTACAGAGCTTTGATATTGGGTTAAAAAAAAAAAAAAGAAAAAAGAAAAAATGTAAAAAGAGCAAAAATGGAGAAGAGCAGCCCAAGTAAAAAAGAAGGTGGCTCTAAATACCCTCATTAGAAGCTATAAAAAAATTACCCTTATGCAAGACCTACCTATAGAGACCAAATATTATGTCCTCTACAAAAACACATATATGTATCTTTGGTGAGCAGAAAGTGTTGGTGGGTACTCGTTCACTGTCTGCTGGACACAGGCTATAAGCCATTATAAGTCAATTTCACCAGTGTTCATAACAAAATGTGTGGGTAGGAACACAGGTTTAAAGCCCATTAAAACTATTTTGTTTATTATGCCTGCATTGCAATATATTTTCTTATATTCAGGCAACATAGCTATTAGCTTAACTTGTTTCAATATATCACAATTAATGAAAACTCAGAGGACCTGACATTTACGAAGACTAGTATTCCTAATAAATGTATATATGCCAAGTGTGGCAGTGAAGTAACATGTGAACTAGTAATTATTACCCATGTTATTATACCTGAAGGACATAGACCTGGGCTGCAAAAGCACCTCTCCTATGAAGACGGGCTGAAAGAGCTGTTCAGCCCAGAGAAAAGTAGAGAAGGCTTTGGGGAGACCTCATTGTGGACTTTCAATACTTAAAGGGAACTTATAAAAAAGATGGGGGAAAACATTTTAGAAGGAGAAACAGTTTTAAATATCGATGAGACATAAGGAAAAAGTTTTTGACAAATATGGGTAGTGAAACACTGGACCAGATTGCCCAGAGAGGCAGTGGATGCCCCATCCCTGGAAACATTCAAGGTCAGGTCATACAGGGCTCTGAGCAAACTGATCTAATTGAGAATGTTCCTGCTCATGGCAGGGAATTTGGACTAGATAACCGTTAAAGGTCCCTTCCAACACAAACTCGTCTATGATTCTGTGCTTCTGTGCTCTCAAAGAGAATGTCTGTGCATCCCTGTGTACCTGCCTGCAGTCAGCCTATTATGTAAAAATCAGGAAAAGAATATATATCATTATAAAACATCACGTTAGAAGGTATCCAGTCT
Source organism: Taeniopygia guttata (assembly GCF_048771995.1). Taxonomy (NCBI): domain Eukaryota; kingdom Metazoa; phylum Chordata; class Aves; order Passeriformes; family Estrildidae; genus Taeniopygia; species Taeniopygia guttata. The sequence continues at coordinate 70,129,839 of NC_133063.1, read as the reverse complement.
CTCATTCACTATTACTTTGCAAATCCTTTAAACAAGTAATTTTTTCATTCATATTTGCATTAAATAATAATTTCATAAGCAAATTATTTTACACATATCTAAATTAAATCTTAGACCATTTTAAATTGCTCATCACCTTAAAAAATCTCCGTAACATTCTAGAATTACAAGAAGGCTTTCTCTCTTCCAGTATCTGTATAAAGTAAGATATCTCCATAAAATCCACAAGTTTTATACAATAATATTTATTTAATCTTTCAGCTTTTTTTGTGCAAATGATGCTTTTTTTTTTTCATAACAATACATATCATATTCACTGTTTCTGGAATAAATGTTTCCCCTTGCTTTCACAGAAACATTGTTGCAACCAGCAACCCTAATCTCACTTCTCTGCTTCAATCACTTCAAGAAACTGGTGGAAAAACCTCAACTCAGTGTGAATTAACCATGCTTCCTTTGGTACACACATCCAAAAGATGGATCACCTTTTTTGAAGGGTATGTCGCTACTCAGGCATAGCTGCATATTAATTTTTGTTGCATGGATAAATATTACACAAAATCCAAGCCTGTTCATGCTCATTTATATTTTTAAATGAATACATTTTCTTATCTTTCAGTATTTTTTTAGTGTCTGCCAAAATTCTGTCATATTCACAGTAATGCTTACAAAAAGCAGTTTTCACACTTCCATATCCCTATACCTACTTCATCAGCAATAGCTGTCTCCATAGGAGACAAGAAGCTGTCTGACACAGCAAGGCAGTAGAATTCTGCCAAGGTATAGTAAAGGGATATATATTAAGTAATCTAACAGTTATTTTTATTGAAAATTATGATCATCCACCACACAATCCCCTTTCTTGTTTAACTTCTATTTCTTGTTTGCTAAGGCCCTGTAAATTACAATAGCATCTCCAAAGAATTGCATTTATCCAGTTAAATGAAAAAGAAATTCAAGCTTTTGTCAGTGGAAGACAGGGTAAAACACAATATATATAACTCTTAATGAATTGTTCCTGACACATTTTCCAAAATTTCCTCTTAAAATGTAGTTTCCATAAGCAACCTAATAATCTCTTCCAGCTCTTTGGCATCCATGCCATTAGGGAGCTTTTAATTTAAACTAACAAGTAGATTCCCTGCTTAAGCCTCTTCCTTTTTACTTTATGTATGATAAACATAAAAAGCCCCATATTGTCCCTTTCTTTTTTTGACATTTTCCATCTATAGACTCCTAGTCAGTTAAACAACCACAATTTTTCTACCTAACTGACTTTATCTGTGGCCGCGTTCTCCCTTTTGAAATGTAATGAGAAGAGATCTTCAGTGATCTCAGGCAAAATATGTTTCATTTTTATCCCACATCTGGGGAGATGTGCTTACACAGCCATGACTTGTGTAGCACATGGACAATAATCTCCAGGATCTTTTCTACAGCAGCAGCTGACATCACTGCTCCATTCTTTGTCTGTATTCTAGCTTCAGTATCTTACAATCTTCTCACATTGTCTTCTTGTTTTCCAAGTTATCTCAGTAATTTATTAAGATTTTGCTCATTTCTGATTGCCCTTACTTCACAGGCCTCACTAAAAATAAGCCAACAGCCTGTCTTCAGCTAACATCTCCTGTAACAGCTTCTGCAAAAGGGATAACCATACAGTTTGTGGCTGTATGGTTTTTTTACTGGTCAAACCAGTAAAAAGACTGTGTAATGTTTGACAAATGCAACTGAAAAAATTAGACTTGGAAAAGGGTTTGACTTCAATAAGAAGTCAGTTGCTATTGAAAGAAACCAGTAGTAGATTCAAAACAAACAACCAAAAAAACCAGAAGGATTCTTCACACATGCCCGTTTGCCAGATGTGGGTGCTAAAATTTTACACTAGTTGAGAAAAAAATCTGCCTATGCGCATGAAAAACAAATCCAGCAAAGATTACTTTATACTAAGGAACCAGAAAGATGCTGCCTTTGGCTAAGACAATTTCTTATTTCCACGTTGCAGGAGATTGAGAAAGCATTAGGAATGCCTGTTCAAGACACATATTCTTCATCAGGTATTAATTTCTTGCCCTGAAAGAGATAATAACAGACTAGAACAGACTTCAGTTTAATTCTTATGGCACATCTTACTGCTCTACATAACCTGCAGTTTAAAACCTTCATATGCAGAAACACTACCTAGATATTAAGGAAAATCCACATGCTTAGCACTAAACACACAATGGAATATGTATTACATATCATATAGGTTTAATTTTCCTAATCCATGATCCCAAAAAGCAACAACAAAATAAGCAATTTTACTAATCTATTATTATCATTCACTTAATAAGCTATTGTGGTAACTTTATTGACACAGATTTATTTAGCAGTGATTTTACATGAAGTAGTATTTTCAAGTAATTTTAACACATTTTAGCTAGTGATTTGAAGCATTACATTGGGAAGAACATTAAAGATCATCTAGTCCAACTCCCCTGCAATGGGCAGGGACACCTTCCTAGGCCAGGTTGCTCAGGGCCCCATCCAACCTGGCTTTGCACACTACCAGGGATGGAGCATCCACCACTTTTCTGGTAAGCTTCAAAGTAAAGAATTTCTTCCTTACATCTAATCTAAACCCTTCAACAATTTAAAGTCACTATCACTTGATAATGTCTTAAGCATCAAGTAGGACACTACATATTCAGTAAATAATGTATTTACATCCTTTTTTCATCAGCTCAAGCCAATTGACTTCAAGTAGCATCTAAAAACCTAAGAAAAGTGGTTAGAGGTTTGGAAAGGTTTTGGGTTTGGCTTTTTTCCCCCTGAAATATTTCAAATAGGAGATCAAAACAGTTTCAAGAGTCAACTGCTCCAAAGATGTGTTACAATAATGCCAATTTACTAGTCTCCTCTAAAAACAACTAATCAAAACAGGCATTTAATGTTCAACTCTGCTACAGCTAAGTCAAATAGATAAAAATTGTAGGGCTTTGGCTGTTAAATGTATTTTGTTTTCTTCAAGCCACTCTGATTAGCTTTATAGATAGAAACCTTTGAACTGAAAATAAATATCCTTAGTATTCCATCTCTTCTCTCCATTGCATTGTAATGCCCAAGGCCATACTCCTAGTAATATTAACACAGATGTGCATTTGGATATGGCATTGCTACATTTTACCTGTCTCATTTTCCCAGCTTATTCATACTTGTGTCTATATTTATCCTTGTGTAAAGAGAAATGTGTTGGTGTTTCTCTTGAAAATGTTGTTTTCAGCAATGGTCCACTAATGGATATGCTAATCTTTCTGCACCAAGGAAATAATTTTCACTTGGTAAATAGCTTTTGAAATTACTGAATTTCAGTTCAAAGTCCACTACTGTATCCACTTTGAGCTATTTCCTTCAGTGACAAAGAGACAAACTTCTTTTTTTTTAGTGACAAAATATCTGCAAAAAATAATAAACTGCATAAAACCTGATGTTTATCTAGTAAAAGATTCAGATTCAGTTTCCTGACAAAGAATACCATTCTTAACAGAATTGCTAGATGCTACAAGTCACAACCTTCATTTGTATTTTAAGTGATAAAAGTTCCCACTGATTATGGAGGCTGAGTAATTCCATGAAAGGGATACCAACCACAGGTTAATATTTATTTAACATGTAGAAAGATCTTTGGCTGCAAGCTTAAGGTATGTTCTCAAAAATAAGAAGTGGCCAGGCTTCTTTTTGTGGATGAACATTTTACTCTTTCAGTTGCATCCAAGTCTGTTCAAGACATCCACCTTTGGAAATTCAAAGTTTACAAATCATCAGCTACTTAATTTCCACATTTAAGTAACCTAATCCTGCAAACATTCAGTCTGCCCTGCCCTTGATTTAGAGATAGCAAAAAATTTCCTTGCAGTTGCAGCTCCTATATCATACCAATGTTGAGCAACAGTATAAAGGGCAAGTAGTGTTTCACTACACTGCCCATAGCATTATTAACAGTGATCTCCAAGACTGCTAAGGGCAGGAGAGAGCTGGCTAGGATAAGACTTCAAACTGACAGGAAAGGGGGATTGAGATGGAAAATGGCAATATGGAGACAATTCCACAGCCAGAGAAGAAATGATAAGTGAGGCTGAGACTGAAATGAGAATCAAAATACTCATTTAGGTAACTGGAGTAAAAAAACTCTCACAACTTGACAAGGGTGGGTGCTATGTGTCCTTTCTCCCTAGAATGTAAATATAGGAAGTAAAACGCATCCCTAAGTATAAAATGGAGACTATTAAATCCCTGAAGTATTTTCTGTGATAGTGTTTATTAGTCACTCAGATCTAGAAAATACTTATAGTAGAAAGAGCAATTGTTCCCATACAATTGAACAAGAAAGATTACACATCTCCTTTGAAGAGGAGTCAAAAGGAATGAGATAACCTTTCCCAAAATGATAATAAATAAGCCATTGAAAATACAAAACTGATCATTCTTCCTGCAAAATACAAAGAGATAGCAAAAATCACTTTTACACAGAGGAAAACCCCTCAGGGAATTCCAAGCAAAAATACAGGCTGAGTGGAGAATTGATCAAGGCCAGCCCTGGTGAGAAAGAGCTGGGGCTGTTGGTTGACAGGAAGCTCAGTGTGAGTTGCTCACAACCCAGGAAGCCAGCCATATCTTGGGGCTTGCATCACAAATAGTAAGGTCAGCAGGTCAATGGAGGCGATTCTGGACCTCAAAGAGACCCCGCCTGGAGTTCTTCATTCAGCTCTGGTACCCCAAAAAAAGACCTACTGAAGTGGGTCCACAGAAGGCCAATAAAAAGATCAGGAGGCTGGAGGACCTTTCCTGTGGAGACAGGCTAAGAGAGTTGGGGTTGCTCAGCCTGGAGAAGAGAAAGCTTCAGGCAGACCTTAGAGAGCCTTCCACTACCTAAAAGGGGCTACAAGAAAGATGATAAGGCTTCAAACTGAAAGAGAGTAGATCTAGGTTATAGAAGAAAGAAATTCACCATGAGAATCATTAGACACTGGAACAGGTTGCTTAGAGAAGTTGTAGATATTCCTTGCACACGCGTGGAAATGTTCAAGACCAGTTTGGATGTGGCCTCGAGCAACCTGGTCTAGTGAAAGACCATGTCCATGGTAGGGTGTTGGACTAAATTATCCATAAGGTCTCTTCCAACCTTTCCATGATTCTATGAACACTAAAACGAAATGCTTAGCAAGTACAACAGGAATGATGGTGTATCTAATAGGTATTTATATATGATAAAAAATATGTAGGCTTAATCCCATTATTGTAGGCAGCAAATATTAGAGTTTAACCTGAGTACCTTCATAAGAAAAGCTGTACCTTTAAGAAAGCAGCATAATACAAGCTGGCCAGATCAAGATATCCTGCTACTGCCTTTTTTTTAACATGTTTTTACTTTCACTGACTTTGTAGCACTACCTCTAGAGATCAGAAATCACCACTCAGGATAAATTAAGGTTGCGTAAGTTTGAAGGAGGTTCTCTGGTCCAATCTCCAAGTTCTCTGGTTCCATCTCCAAGCAGGACCAGATTCAAAACTACTTCTGACTGAAATCATAATTCACCCCTCAGGGAATCTCTTCCTCGTAATATGAGAATATCCACATAGCTGGAGGCAATCAAAGCTGTCAAGCCTTTTGACATGAGCATCAGTGGCAAAGGTTGATTTGGCAAACTCCAGTGAAGGGAATTAAAGGTCAAAATTAGCTTTGGGGTTGAGCCTTATGGCACTTATGTTAAAAACATATTTTCTCAGTTTAATGGTCTTCAGTTTGGCTTCTGTGACAGCATCAGAGAAACCTCATATTTACAAACCTGTTAAAATATGTTATTTCAAAGGTTGAGTTTTGCAAGCAATAAATATCCTGTTACTAGTATAATACCAAAACCGGAAAGAAATATAATGCTCCCCACATCTAATGGGTACATGGTTGCCACCAGCATTTAAAATTCTCCCTGTAAGTCAAGTTTTTTGCATAGAAGGTTTGCAAAAATCCAGATTTTAAAAAATAAAAAATAAATATTTGTAAAAAATAATCAGAAGGTCTTATTTTTCTGAAAACAAAACAAAAAAACCCCCACAGAAATATTAAGGGTTTTAATTTTTCTATTATAGCCAGATTTTTCTGTTCAATAGTTTCTTTTATTAACAATATTCAAATGCATTTAAGGCTTGGTACAAAAATCAGTCTGAAAATTAAGACACTGTATCACCAACTCACATGTATTGAGTTAATTTTGGCAGACAACAGGCTCTGAAAACAGGAGTTTATAATGGAAATGATGACACCATATCAGCGAGAAAGGCACCACTACAAAAAGAACAGTCAAAATCATTCTTTTCAGTAGAGTGGAATAGGGCAGTTTGTGAGCAGGAATGTGGAAAAACTCTTACATGCCACTTTTCTGATGCCTTTGGGAAAAATGAACCAAAAATCCTTCAAATTAAAGCGTTATTCTAACCATAAATGCAAAGAAACCCAAAGACTGATTATCAATAAATAGTATACAAAGCATAAAAAAGTTCAACTATAGAAAAAGAAATTCTGCTGAGCTATTTCAACATAGATCTCTTCTCAAAATGACTGAATCATGAAGCCAGCCATTGAAGTGTGTTTACCTGTTTCCTGACTTGTTCTTCTTTCTACTCCTTTCCTGTCCCAAAACCTTTGTTGTCTAAATAACAAAGGTACTCCATGTTTATGTATTATAGCTATTGGGTGACCACATCCTTCCTCATTGGACAGTATATTGCATTCTCTGTAATGCCAGTCATTATTCTTCCTGACTTCACTAACTTTTTCTAGCTGAAGCATCTAAGATTAATGAAGCGTTTGTTCTCAATCAAGGCACTTTATATGAATTCAGTTACACTTTCAGGATCCATGCAGATGACTTATTTAATATCATTTTATTTCTTTATATTTTTGGGAGGATTGATTTATGGCCAATTTTGTCCATTAGCATAGACCATTCTGTATCACTCTTCTCTTTTGCCAATAACTGTTACCAGGACCTACTATGTAGTAGAACATAAAGATGCATTATTTATCATGAATGCAGGTATATCCTAGAGGGTGAAAATTTGACATAATTTGGCATATTGTAAAGCATACTACTTCAGCTACTTAAAGATGCTGAAACTGCAAGAAAGCAGTACGCTTCCGAATCTCAAAATCGGTTTCCTCTCATAAAATAAACTACAATAGCCATCAAGGAAAAGTCTGGCTCTGTCAATCTAAATCCATATAGGTATATTTCTATTTCCATATTTTAATGATGTTCATAGCTGGGATCCACACATAATAAAGTTTGATTTAGCTATTAAGACAATTCTCATTCCTACAGTGCTCTCATACTTCATTGCTTTGCAAAGTCATACTAATACACAGAAGCCTAACAGAGACCAAATTTTCCATGAAGTTAATGTAACTGCTGTGATTTTAAGAAAGTATAATCTAACAGAATTTAAAACAATTTTTGTAAGCAGAGGAATGAAAAGGAATTTTTCCTCCTAAGTGAACTCTGAAACAAGGTTGTACCAATGTTTCATAAATTCCATTTTATTCTTCATTACACAAAACTTTCTTTTTCCTTGTTTTCCAATCTACCTTCTCTTCAGGATTTAATGCCTTAGCCAGAAAGGAATTTCTCAGATGGGTCATCTTCAGTTTTATCGCCTTCTCTTAGGAATCAATATGAAGTGTAGGGAAAACAATTTCAAACATCCAGGAAGCTGGACTTTCAGGGAGTCAGTATTCCCTAATAACTAAGTCTTCCCATACTGTGCACTCTTCTGTGATAAAAAAAGTAAATTTTGGAAGGTATTTATATATAATTCCCACAGAGAGCCACATCTGTTTCAGATGTTCTACAACAGCTGCAGTTTTTTAGGAATGATTATGCAGAACAAAAATTTAGATGAATGCGATTTTTTATTTAATTCATGTAGAAACTTGAAGTCTCAACTGTGACAGTTGGCATGTAGAATACACTTACACCATATTCCCTACAGTAAAAAAAACAAAAGGTTGTGGAAATAAGGTATTTTCTCTAATTTGCATCCCTCTCTCCAGAGAGACTTATGGTACTACATAGCAAGTTACAATACAAGTAAAATAATATATGCAAAACAACAGGTATAGAAAACACATTTTGTGTTTAGTTTCAGTCAAAAAAGGTGTAGCAAGGATGGAGAGGTCCGAAGAAGGGCCATATAGATTACCAAAGGACTGGGAAGTCATTTGTTAGGCCATGAGTAAAGTCTTAGGGGAGACTTGATCAGGGTTCCAGTATTTAAAGGGTGACTACGATGAAGATGGAGATTCCCTTTCTTACAAGGAGACACATGGAAAATATGAGGGGTAATGGGTACAAATTATTCCTGGAGACAGTCTGATTAGACACAAGAGGAAAGAATTTCACAGCAAAAACTATTGCAGTAATCTCCCCAGAGAACTGGCGAGTTTCCCTATGTTGGACACTTGAAATTCATCTTAACAGGGTGTTAGGCTGTCTTGTCCAGATATTGCCAAAAGACGTTGGACCAGGCAATTCCTGATGTCCTCATCCAACCTGGTATTCTATGAGTATATGAAAAAATTATGAAAATTTAAAAATTGATTCAGAAAAGAAACATATGCATTTAATTCAAAGCAAGCATAAAACTTCAGGCTGCAGGTTGGTAGGACTAACTTGAATTGCTGATTTTTAAAAGGGTAGCCCTTTGAGACAGCAGTATATTTAATTAACTTTTCATTTTTAATGTACAGAAGATTGGTTAAAAGTGAACCAATAGCAATTATCTTAAGTATAATTCTAGGATTAGATAAAAGTAATGTACTGTTTTGAAGTGAAAGCTGTTAGGATAAACTAAGGTTATCATCCAAACTCTGAAGGAACAGAAACATTATACTAAAATGACAAATAGGATGAAATATATATCAGCAATTATTATCATGCTGATGTCAGGACTGAGGTTCCACACTGACAAAAATATACTAGCATAATTAAGTTGGATTCTGAACTAATAAAGTTTTCCCCACAGACAGCTACAGCCACATTGATTGCAATGAATAATACTATCCAAACAAGCAAAAGAGAACTATAGAACAAACAAAATTCAGTGTCTATTTTATCATTCTGACTCAAGGCACAATCAAGTCTTCTTCAACTATTCCCGAAAAATATTTCCATAATATGTTTTTAAAAATATTAAAACAGTAGCTTCTATAAAATCTCTATTATCTGTTGCTCACTAGTTTTAGAAATAAAAATTATTAAAAATTCCTGATAATAACTTCTGCTGATGCAGCTTAAAGTCTCTACAATTCATCTTGTCCCTGAAAGACAAGAAAGAGATTCCCTATCTTACAAGGAGTCACATGGAAAATACGAAGGGTAATGGGTACAAGTTATTCCTAGAGACAATCTGATTAGACACAAGAGGAAAACATTCCAGAATGGTAATTGCTTATGTTACTCTTAATTATATGCACATAATTTTACATTACAAAATATGACTTTTTATTCTTTCTACCTTCCTCTCATTATACTAAGATTACATCTTTTTCAATCCTCCCTTATGGAATGATTGACATCTATCAGGAATGATTAAAAGAATTTTGGTTTCTTGCAATTTCAGTTGCATCTCTTGTATCTTCCATCATGTTTTTTTGAAAATTTTATGTCTACTGTTACAGTTCTTCAGCTGGACTCTTACCAAAGCTGAAAAGAGCAGAAAGATTGTTCCAAGGATTTTTTTCAGGCTTGGCTTCTAGTACAAACCTAAAGCATCCTCTTGTGATTTTATGGTTTCTACAGAACTGCTGACATGTTCACTTTGTGACCAGAGTGGTCACAACTGCAGCAGGCAACAGGAACTTTTGTAGAGCCTGCCATATATTATGTGTGCATAGCTGACAACATGTTGTCTTGGGGTTCTGTGGTCAAGATGACCCCGAGATCATAAAAAGTCTTTTTCTCCCAGCCCTGCCACCAAAGAAGAAGTTCAGATGCATCAGTGTTCCTTCTCAGGGTTGTTTACTTCCTCTAACCTATAACATTCTTTCTCTGACCTGCTAAGCTCTGTCTAGCAAGTCAGATCATGGCATTCTGTCTGCCCTCTAGGGCAGTGTTTACATTTTATACTATGAACTACATGTACTTTATTTATGATTCCCAATACCTATCACCTATGTTAGACAGTGTGTCTCTACTCCAAACCACCATCACAGTGAAAGATGGAGGACAAGAAGAAGGAGAAGGACAAGACACGCCTAAATTCCTCCATCTTGCCTCCTGAACTCCATTCTAAAAAATCCCAAAATTCTACTCTACACTCGTAAGTACTCTCCCTATCTCTGCTGAACTTCACATGATTTATTTTTCAATAAAATTTAACAAGTAGTTTTTCCCCAGCAAGCATGATCAGAAAAAATACACAGGCTACATACCACATGAAATAATGTACATGCTACCTGTTTTTCCTCCCTTAATCTCTAGTGTGTTAGATAGCTAAACAACTTACAGCTGTCCAGGCTTCTATTCTGCATCGAGAACACAACCACTCATTATGGATTTCATGAGAAGGAACACCGTAGCAACCTAGAATAAGAGAACTAGATTGATTATATTCTGCCTTTTTATCAGTGATGTAATACAATGCAATTATACATAAACCTTAATAAAACACTTCTGCCCTGTGACAAAGGAGACAATCTAGGCTTACTGTTAATATCATGGTCTATAAAATACATCTTCCCAAAACCTAAATAAAAAGAATCCACCAAAAACTCCATAAGAAAACCAAAACAAAACCCCAACAAACTAAACTGAACAACAAAAACTTCAAGAACCCAAAAAACCAAAATCACAATGCATTTCTTATTTTTGTCATTGCAATATCATATCACCAACTCTTCCTGAAGTAAAAATTTGACTTAATGTACTGACATTTATTCTGGGCAATATACCATATTTCCAAATACCTTGTGGACCTTTTAGACTTAACTATTGAAGTTCTACAGTCTTTAGAAGATAATGCAGAAAAATCCATGCATTCATCAGTTACTCTTGCAATTAAAAAAAAGAATTCTAAGTGAAGGAAAATACTGCATCCCCAAACTTAACAGCAATATTCACAAGTCCTTCAGGAGAATTTCACCCTAACTACTTAATAAGGACACACTAGCACTGCATAGTGATTTAAAATAAAGAAGCAAAACAGTAATTAAATCACTAGGTCAGAAAAAAGGATCAAAAGTCTGTGATCATTGAAAGTTTACAAAACAGTTAATTCTTCAGTATTTTCACAGCAACCTAAGTAAGAGAAAATGTAATGCAGTTTTCAAAAAAAGTTAGGTAGTGATTAAAGCATTACAAATGGAAATGTTCTTGAAGTACTTTTAAAGACATGCTAGAAGTCTAGCTAACTATTATTTATCAATAAAGCAAATTTAATATTACATTTCTGGCAACAGAACAATTGGATTATTTACTTGCATGAACCCGTATGCAACACTTTGCACATAAAATCAGAAGACTTGTTCCATCTTCTTCAACAAAGACGTTTGATGGATAGTTTTCAGTGTTTTCTTCACTATAAATAAAACACATCTCCGGAATAAGCGGTTTAGTCTTCACATCTTCTGCCATCAGTATTTCTGCTGAGTTTGCTTCATTGAAAGTAGGACTTTCTTCATCCTGATTGTCTGGCTGGAAAATAAACAAAATCTATATTTAAGTAAAAGAAAGGAGAGTCCTACTCTTCCTTGTGACAATGATGAAATAATTCCACCCCTCCCAACTTTTGTACTAAGTGCAACAGTCTCATGAGAAAATTAACTGCTTCTAAGTATTTATCATAGTCATCCCACCTTGATTGTTACAAATAACTGTGACATCTGGAATAGCACTCAGCCTGCAAACCAGTGTTATTGGAGTAGTGTTCAATGGTACTGTACCTCTTGGGCCATTTAACTCAGTCCAGTGCAATAAAGGCTTTTTTCCTGGTTCCCACACTGAGGAAATTTCAATTTAGCACCTTCCAAGTTAGCAATACAGTACTACAATACCATTTTTACTTGCCATTTGACACAGTAATTCCACAAGACAGTGTCAAACAGTGCTCTGAATTAGACTGTTTCTGAAGGAATATTTTTCCTGAGAAGGCTTAAGTACTGTGAAAACACTTATTTCCTTAACACTGAACAAAGGCAGCATAAAAAAGGCTCTGATAAAAAATATTTACACACCAAAAAGTGTAATTTCAAGGGAAAATACACACACACACTAAGACAAACCCAGCATAAATGGTAGTAGGAGGCATACAGTGTCTGCAGCCAAGGATAGATGCAGGTGAGAAAAGTATCAGTTCTAATTTTAATGCCAGTGAGTTTATTTAGCTCTCTTACAAATGAAATGCGTAAGTTTATATTTTTCATAATTTCTTGGAAATTAAGTAGCCAGGCAGCTATTTCACACTTAATCCAGAGATGAAGCTGTGGGAATCTTGCTTACCCTATAGTATGGCATGAGAAGAGTGCAAATAGCACAGTGAGGTTCCTTTTTTGCACAAGCTGCATTGTATTCTTTTTCAGCATTGAAATTGGGTGGTCTTGTCTGCCACAGGTAGACCAGCGGCTTGGCCCATGCCTCTGATTCTTGAACTTTCTCTTCAGTTAAGGTAGTCTTGGGCAGTTCTAAAAGAAAGCAAACAATGTCTATATGATAGTCACTGAATGAAGATAAACAACAATTAATCTGTCAAGTGTGCTAACAAAGATAAAACAATCTTACAAGTCTGTGTGCAAATATGGATGCAGAAACCTAAAATAAAGTTGCATAAGGAAAAACACACAAATAAGTGCTCTGACACCTCTGCCATGAGCTGATTGCTTCACCAAAAGCATAAATAGCCCTACTGTTTACAATTTGTATTCATATCAACAACATTATGTCTCACTCTCCCACTGTCTCTTTAATGCCTCCAATCCCCTCTCCCTCCATGCACAGGGCCCTAAATTCTTTATGGATGGAACATATTGCGTCCCAGCAGCAGTGCCAGGCAAATCGCTCTACTCGCACAGGATGGCACCTCACAAACTCTTCATGGAGAGTGACACTCATTTTCCAAAGGGGAAAAAAAGGCAAACATTATAGTCAGGGAGTAATGGGGAACAATCAGATCTAATAAGTAGAGAGACATGCATGCTGGATCATATGTACAGTGCCTATTAAATCTTCCATAGTCAGTGCGAAGGCAAGTAGGTGTCAATCATTTGGTAGATAGGGACAGGCGAACGGAAGATCTCGGGATGTGACGGAAAGAAAGACCCTTCCCCCTTCTCCCTGCTTCACGTTATCTATTAACCCCAGAGCATGTAACCACACCTAACCCAGTAGTTTTCCACTCCTGACTAACCTAGAGACCTTACCAACCCCACCCTGATGTAGCAAAGTCCCCCAAGACTATTTAAACCCATGAGATAAGATAATAAACGCTTTTGACTGTCCACCACATTGGTGTCAGCGTGTGTCATTAGTCCGAGTAGCCCGGACAGGCCAGGCTGCCGTGCTGCCTCCTTGCAACCAGGTCGCCATTGCCTCCCATGAAGGCAACACAATCAGAATTATGTGAATGAGGAAAGGAAAATGTGAAAGATTTGAATTAAACATTCAGTCAACAAAAACAGTCTATGGCATACTGCCCTTTTCTAATGATGTATTTAAGAACAACTGTTCACTTCAGAAGAAGAGAAGTCCAACACAGAGAAGCATTTAATTACATTAAGCTGATTCATCACATTCCTTCAGCCCATGACTGCTTTCTCCACTTTATGAAAAAGCAGAGGCTTTATGGATCTCCTATGATAAACATCACACATTGTTACAAAACCACTATAAAACTGGCAACATTTTAATCAGTGTTGAATAAAATATCTACTAAAATCTTTGTGTACAAGCAAGCCAAATGTAATAAATGAATACATATACATATATATATATATATATACATACATATATATATATATATCCTGCATGTGGTTTTTAATCTATTTTTTATAGTTTCTCAAAATAACTAATACCAATTCAATAAACATTTGCCAGTAATCTGGGTAGAAGGGCACAAACAAAACAACTGCAAAAAAGCAGGCAGTATTTAGCAACACAGCTTTCTGGTGAAAAACTTAGCTATCTTAGCTTCAAAAGAACACCAGTGAAAAAACAGCTGAAGACAAGGAGAAGACGAGCATATAAAATGCCAGCATTACTTTTATAGCTTTTTGAAGTAGTTACTTTGGAAATTAAAAGGTTAACAAAGTTTTTGCTTAAAAAAATCTGTTCAATCATATTTTTTTCTACTGCTTGCAATTTTAAAGAACTGCAAAACACATAACTCTGCAAGTTATTTCTCTAGTTCTCTCCCTATCTATTTAAATTTTCCTTTAAAGAGTCATCTTACAAGTAGCTTCAGCCTTACAGGTCGTTTTTTGGTTTTTTTTTTAATTTTTCCTTTTACATTATTTTCCTTCAGGAGCTTGTACTCATTACTTTAAGTATTTTCATTATAGACCTCACAGAAAATTCAGAGCTTGATTCTCCCTTATGAAGAAAACAAAGGGGCACACAGAATTTGTATTATCTTCCATACCCATTATCCCCTTTAAAACTGACATCCTTTAACTGCACCACTCCTTACCACCTCTGAATAATTCTCCCATGACAGCTGAAGACTTTTCCCAGAACCTCAGCCTATAATGCTCTTCTGTACTCAAAATCCATCTTCATCTTTGTCATCCTGAAATAATTCTGTGTTGATAACTGCAGTTCTTTCGTACAGTGTTCCAGCTTTTCACTGCCTACAGCAGGCTTCTGAGTTCATTACTATATTGGTTCTGGTTTTAACGAAAACAATATTTATCCCTTAATTTTATATAAATGCCATAATTTCAGTTCCCTCTTGTGTGATCTTTACAGGCTTTCCCAACCAAGAAATTGAAAAGAACATAAGACACAAGAATAAAGCTGGCTTTAATAGCCTTTTCTTGTTTTCAAGAGTTTGTATTTATTTTTGAACCTCATTCCAAAAGAAGCCAGGGACAAGATGTCGTATGTATATGTACCAGACTCTATCTTTCACAAACTCATAAAAATTTAACACTATTTTAATAAATTTATTTTTTCCTTTACACTATGTTTAGAGCACTTCCAGTTAGCTGTTGACTAGAAGCAAACACTCCTCATTCATTTGCCTTTGATCTCTTAACATCTATAATTCTGAATTCTATGTCCTTCTAGGTCCTTTGAGGTATAACTGTCTTCTCCATGATCCTTACTGCAGTCTTCTGTCTCTACACAAGCTTTCTGTTAAAATCCTCTTGTATATTATACCTTGCAACCCCTCACTCTTCTCCACCGTAACAAGAAAGGAAAATTATCTATCCTCTTTTCAGAGGGAAGCTGCCTAATCCAGTACTGAAGGGTTCACTAACAGGATACAAAATTAAGAGAAGGCAGAACAGACATTCCTAAGGATTACAAACTTTGTCTGATACTCTATTATCACCACTGTAAGGCTAATAGATTTCAGTTCTCCTCAGGAATTTCCTAGGCAACCTTGAGCCTAAATTATCATCTTTCAAGGACTTCAGAAATATTATTTCATCTCCTTATAATCAACATTCACCCACCCACACTGAAATAACCAAATTTCCAAAGAAATTGGTATTTAAAAAGAAGTTACAGAGTACATGACCCCACTACAAAGCATGTACAAACCATGACAA
Source organism: Taeniopygia guttata (assembly GCF_048771995.1). Classification (NCBI taxonomy): domain Eukaryota; kingdom Metazoa; phylum Chordata; class Aves; order Passeriformes; family Estrildidae; genus Taeniopygia; species Taeniopygia guttata. The sequence goes on along the minus strand of NC_133063.1, from coordinate 70,114,037 downwards.
TGCTGCCTTAAACAACTCATCAGGAACATGAAGAATGCAATATTCCATGTAACTATTCTATTATCAGTAGAACTTAGGCAGTTTCATTTTGAGTGCTTTATTTTTTGTGTGTGTGCACCAGCATCACTGAGAGGAAGAATTTCCACATAAGCTTCTCTGGTAGTACAAGTGGAGGTACCTTCCTGATTTCCATGCAGGCAGAGAAGTTAAGCGCCATCAATAAAAACTGAGAATTTGGTTAACCAAAACAGGCAAGGAAATTAAAATAAAAACTAGCTCTCCAACTGTCTGAGAGAAGGCATAGAGAATATAATTACTTGATGTAATAAACATTGCTGTCTTAGCACAGTTTATGGCCTTTCTTCACTTGTTCATTTGATAATACCCATGTCCTATTTATGACCAAAAAAAATGCGGAAAAATTAAGGGATTTTTAGATTTCTTTTTTTTTTTTCTGTTTATCCAGTGCTTCTCACTCCTTTTATTTTCTTAAATTTCTCCTTTCATTACTTACTATTTAGCTGAAGAGCAATCAGTGGTTCAGCCTAAAACAAATTTATTTTCCTAACTCACATGGTTGCATGCAGTTTCAGAGTATACACCCAGTGACCTCATGTGAGCTCAGTGTTTCTCTGATCAGATGTGTCTATTAGAAGGACATAAAACAACTGCAGCCTCCAGCTGGCTCCTTTCAAAATCCACCTTAACTGAGGACTCTCAAAATAAGAACAGAGAACAATTTGTAGTGTTCATACTGATTGAAAGATCTCAAAAACTCCACTGTCATAAGCATGCATACTTCTTACTTCAGCTGTGAATCAGTGCAAGTAGTCAAAACCTGAAAAAATCGTGGTGGAAGCATCTGTTCCTGCAGAAAAGATACATTGCCTCCCACACCCCACAAAAAAACTAAGCATCTACTTTATAAGACCAGTATGTAACGTTTCAAGAAGCACTATGAACATGACGTTTCACTCATAATCTTACATACTGCTCTTTTTCAGAAAGAGCATGAGAATACCCTCAGTTCTGGTAGAGCAAGTTTTGATGAACAGTCCCTTATGCAATGCTGCCAACCAACAACACTCTACGATATGCCCCATTATGCAATCAAGCCTCCATTGTGATAACTTGGCCTTGCTCTAAGAGCACCTACCAACAGCCCAAGACTGGCAACTTGAAAGATAAAAGTCAGCCAATGAAGTGGTCTGAAACATAATGTAGGTCTATAAGGGAGCATTCTATTTACACAGCACATGAAGTGGAGCTGAGGAATCTACCTTGATTTCTGTGTCTGTTGTAACTCAGATCAAATCACTGACACTTTCTCATAATTCACTGACAGTAAGTGCATGAATAGGACTCTGCACAGGTGCACAACAGAACTCCTTGGTGTAAATTCTGGTGTAACTTTTTTTTCAGCTTTTCAACTTGAAACATATATTTCAAATTGATAGGTAATCAAGACAAAAGTGAATAAAGCATCCTTAGTAATTCTTTCATATAGAAACTTTCAACTCAACTACAGTACAAAATACATCTCACTGTCAGAGAGAATAGAAGAAAAATACAGTATTTGAACCTGCTGGTCATGACAGAGAAATCTGCACCTCAATTGACAGTTCTGTTCAAGAGATTGTACAATCATGCATAACACATAGACACGCTGACAAATACCAATGAAAAGTATTTTATCTGCATGTCTGTTAGTATGCACATGGTTTTTAAACACTCTTATACAAATGAAATCCATTTCTTGTAACTTCTCTTAAGTTTCTGGCTGTAATTATATCACACATTCATGCTGAAGTCTAAAATGGATTAATACCAGTCAAAAAATGTATTAACTGGATGATGTAATGCAGCCTATTCCTAAGTATCTAAAAACATCTTATTGTCACCACTAACAGTGCTCAGAGATCTTGACTCCCCCTAAACCACCTGGGCATTTTTACTTCACAGCAAATATGTTTTGTAGTATTACTTTACCAGATACAATCCATAATTAGTTAAATATTTTGTTTCCTAAGGGGTTAGACCAAGTGCTCTTTTTTACAACAGAAAAGCATGAACACTTGATGATACAACTATGACTTTAAATAAATGCATAGCAGCTGATATAAATCTTACTGTATCATACTGTGCTGATTTTGGCTGGAGTAGAGCTAATTTTCTTCACAGTAGCTAGTATGGAGCTGTGTTTTGGATTTGTACTGAAAATGGTATTGATAGTATAGAGATGTTTTAGTTATTGATGAACAGTGCTTGCACAGCATCAAGGTCTTTCCTGAATCTTGTGCCACTCTGACAGTGAGCGGTACAAGAATATTCCAAGAATATTCCTATTGTCTCCCCGGTCTGGTTGGTGGGGAAGTGAGTGAGTGAGCAACTGTGTGGTGCTTAGATGTCACCTGGGCTTAAACCACAACACATATAATTCAGCCATAGTAGTAATGAATTACAAGATGATTAGCAATGCTAAACTTAATGATAGTTCCTGTATCATATTTGTACCTGAAAACAATACTTCTATAGAATCAATTAATCTCTAAAATGTAATTTCAGAAATACCAGTTCTCATGAATGTGATATTCATATGCATCTGTACTCCTTCAAATATTTAAGAAAAGTTAAACAATTCATTAAAACAAACTATGTAGACAAAAAAAAAAAAAAAATAAAAATTATAGCCCAGGATCTGTTGTCATGCAAAGGAAACTCCTTCCATAGCAAAGTATTTAGAAATAGTCACTATGCTGCTTTCCAAGTGAGTAAGTGAATGAATGGTTTGCACTAATGTTACTGGTTTAATAGTTTGTGGGAAACTTACTCCAACACACAATGCTAATGCTTTGAATGGTTTTTGCTTACTAAGTTAAACTCAAATTATCAGGCAGAAAACATTTGGGCCATTTGCAGAATGGGCTGTTGCCAGCATTTGCTGATTTAACCCAGCAGATGTGAAAAGCCATAGACACTAATACAGTACAATTTGCTTTTGCCAATCTCAACAATGATTTTGCTGCTTGGGGTTATGTTCCACTGATGTTTCCTGGCATTGTAGAGCAGCATTCTCCGCTATGAAGAGCACAGAAGCATCTGTTATTTTTCAGGTAGTTGAGCATAATCCCAGCCCTGGGAGACATTATCTATAGTTTCAAATGTCCTGGAGGAAATAATAATAATACAAATTTTAAAAAAATAAGACAAATAATAAGACAGTTGGGGAGAAGTCTTGTACTTGGTAACTTTACTGTTCCAGCAGTGTATCAGCAAACTTAGAAAACAGACAATTTCAGAAATTGTCTTTTTTTTTTTTTTTTTTTTTTAGTAATGAAAGATATAGATCTCATAGCAAAATATGAACAGAAAAGCTTTTTTATTTATTCTACTCTTCAAAACTTTATATTTCTTGTATGGGACCATTGAGTACAAGTAATATGAAGTATGCATATACACTTTTGGTTAGAGAGTAATTGCCAGATTAGCTATTAATACTTCAGTTCTCATAAAAATTGCGTGTAAAAATGACTATATTGAATCAGAGCTCTGGAAGTTAAGCCAAAGAGCTCCTGGATCAAATCAGATTTATCTCGCAAAACAAAGTAATGGAGTGCTTTAATTTAAAAAAAGTTAAATATAAAAAAGTTTAAGACATCAATTGTAGCTGATCTGAAAATATTTTGAAAAGTATGAAAAATTCAGCATTAAAAAAACCATTTTTTAAAAGACAATTTGACAGATTTGGAAGATTTGATACTGGGATACTCTGATTCTCCTGCAGGATACTATTAGAGACCCATAATGAAATTCACATTGGTTTTGTAATTGAACTGTGTATTGTGATTCCTACACTTTGCTCAATGTAATTTGTACTTGTATATTATACTGTACTATTGACTGAACCATACATTAAAATTCAACACCCTGCTAAACATAATTTGTATCTTCACTGTAATTTAAGTGCATTGCTGTACTACTCTGCTAAATGCTAAATCAAAACCCCATGTAATTTCAAATATTAAAATCCTGTATTATTAACTAAACCATCCATACACAGAATATCTAGAGGAACCTGGTCAGAGTGTATTGTACTCCTACATTAACTGGCACAGTCAGCAGGCTTTTCCTGAGGGGGAGTGGTACTCACTAAAAGAGTAAGGATTACTTTGGCAAAAACATTCTTTCTGATTTGGTGTCAGCCACAAATAAGAATCTAGTATGAAAAATCTCATTGTGATTAACACTGGCTGCAGCTGGACCACTGCCACTTAAAAGTAAATAAAGTTAGTATGAATACTAGGAAAGGCTGGAAAGATCTCAGCAGTAACTTTTAAAAGGAAGGGATGTAAAAACCCTGACCATGATTTTTCATGGAAAGCACTGATCCCACCTATACTTTGGATGAATATGAAAAAGTGGAAGATTCTAAGAAGTTGAAGAAAGGAGAGAAAAGAAGGGCTTCACAGGTTACTGGGTATTTACTTCTGAGCACTACTGTATAAGTTAGAAGAAAAATTAACACAGCATACTAGAACAAGTAAAAGAAACAGTTAAATAGTATAACTTAAAATGAAGTAAAATTCCTATTTTACTGCATTTTCAATATGTGGAATATGTAAAATGACGCTGTCAGGCTATACTGGACCCAAATCTTTCTCTCTAACAAATTGCAAAGCAACTAAAATGCATTTGATTTACATTGCTATGATTCTAATAAATTAACTTAGACAAAGCTCTGAGGACGCCCAACTCAGAGATTCAGTTTACATTTAAATGATCTGTAAAACTAGTTTTACAAAACTATAGCATTGTTATTTTTGAAAATTACCATTTTTGGTTGCTTACTAATTCCTGTAACAAAATAATTTTCTATTTGAAACACTAGATCATAAAGATACCAAATAATTACAAGGGGTAAAAATCAGTATTTCATTCACAGCATTCCCTAAATAGCTGCGTTCTATATGCACAGCTTTTTTCTGCACATGGAATGAAGAATTTAACCGTAGAAGTTAAGGTTCAAATTGTCAACGATGTCTACCTATTCTAGCTACCTAAGCTGAAGTACAAGCAACACATTCTTACTGATGGTAAAGTCCATGACTTATCCACTGTCTCCAGAAGTAGCTACTTACCATGTCCAGAAACCAAGCTTAGAGGCAACCCACTAGTCAAGGAACTTTTTTAAAATGTGGACAGGAGGCCACAGAAAGGGAGATGTTCTTAAATCTGTATGGACTGCCAACATGGAGCATTTACAGCATATTGGTATCATCATTTCCATTGTTGTATATATGTGTACATATATTGTATGTATTAAAGCAATTCCAGTAATTTCACCTGTCTTTGCGCTGTCTAAATTTAAATAATAGCCCCTGTATATATAAATCTGTTCAAAGAGTCATCTCAGCAAATCAAAGCAGAAACAAAAGAAGATCTCCTGGAATCTACTGCACAGCCTATCCGCAAAAAACACAGTTGTCAGTATAAAACCACTGCAAGTCCAAACTATAAGCTAAAGATTAGCAGATATCTTCTCTACTGAAAAGCTTTAATTCATAGCACTTATTAACAGCTGCTTTCTCAATTCCATTCCCTTGTGTAATTTTTCACAGGTCTTATGAAAAAAAAAATCGTATTTTGCATTCTAATGAAATCTGCTTGTGGTCAAATGTACTTATGACAAAAACTTGATCAATAACTAAAATTACACTGGAGATTTTAGGAACTGATATTTCCACCTATATACATGCTCACTGAGTCACTAATTAAACACCACAGTCTTCCAGGGTACACATCTGTACAGAAGTGGAAAAAACTAAAGCTTTCTCCCCCATTATCAGGCATGTCTTTCCTATTAATAAAATGAGTCCCTCAGATACAACAGAATTACTTTTTGATACTCCCTTATTTTAGAAATTATAATAGAACATCATTGACCATACTGCCAGATATTATAAAATCAAATAATTATTAAATTATTATGTTGTTAGAGCATACTCCTGTTTTATGCTACTATGAAGAGAAAAAAAAGTACCAAGTGGGGAAAACACATTTTATGGTTATTTTGTATCTCTCAGGCAGCACAAATCTAACCTACATCAATATAATATTGCAGCACAAGTTCCTCTAGGCAAAACACAAGTGGAATTTAAGGAACAAGGTTACTTGAATGCATTCAGTTAAGATTGTCCAGAAGTTCTTCACTGAAATCAAGACCTCTTCATAAGTTCAGTATAAAAGTTATAAGTTAACTATAGAAGATGCAAAATAGACTCCAACACAGATCCAAATTTATGACAAATCAATTCCCAAATTAAAATTAAAAATTTGTGTCTTCGAGCTACAGTTCCTGCAGACCACTAAAACAAATATCTTATAAACACTTCATACACTAGAAGACAATTGCATTTAAACTTATTCAAGAATCAATTTACTGAATGTAATTATTTTGTACATTAAAATATATATATTGCCTACACATCTCAGCCAAGGCAGTTAGCAACATCCCTTTGGCATTAAAACTAAGTCACTTCCAATACTAATGGTTTATAAAGCAGCTTCAGATTTTGGACAAAGGTGAAGATAATTCTATGGGCTAGGGTTTTTTTAAGTTGAAAAACTAAATTTATTACTAGAATAACTTACTAGGCAATATTCTTCAGCAATACATCAATGAATTAATCCTTTATAAATCCTTTTTCTTTGGACCATAACTACAGAGAAGCTCAGGTCCAAAAGATCATCCTACAGAAGGGATACCTGTCTCCTTGGTAAACACCACATCCAGTTTGCCTACCGACTCCATTGATACCCTTGAGAACGCAACTGAGAGGCTGCACTAATGCAGCAGCAAATCAATTTTCATTTCAGCACACCTGGTAAGGATAAATTATACATGCCTTTCTATACAAGATCATAATTCTATCCAGTCCTTTCTGAGGTAAAATACCATGTTTTAAAGCTAAGAAAGCAGTACAGTTAGAGCTGCAAGGTTCATCTACAAAAGAGCGACTCTTCAATGATCACAACGTGTACCACTGTCCAGCAAATGAGGATAAATGATAGAAGAACTAGTTTGTATTCCTACCTTGATCAAAATATTGGCTAATCTTAGATACTGTAAGTATCCACTAAAAGGCAGATAACTGCTTTTAGTTATCTATTTAGTTATTTATCTATTTAGTTATATATTTATCTATTTAGTTATTTATCTATTTAGTTATCTATCTATTTAGTTATTTTAGCTACTCATTAAATATATCAAGGGACTAGAGCAGCCAATGGTAATAATCAAAGCTGTCAGCTCTTGCCATTTCTGGAGATCAAAGGTTGACAAGAGTACTGGAAATTCAGGAAAATAATTCATTTGACATTTTAACACATCCCTGTAGGAATATAAAAAGGTAAAAGAGTTTAGGAAGTGCAAGGTTTGCACTTTAGGTTTGCAAAGTCTGCAATTATGGCAAACAGATATCGCTAAATACCCTTCTTTTGGGAGATTTAAAAATATTAATGTTTTGGTAGATTCATTTTCAAGTACAGTTTTTGCCTCTGTCCACACAGGAGAAACAGGTAAGCATGCCTATCAACATTTTTTACAAGCATTTGCTTCATTGGGTGTACCCCAAGAAGTTAAAACAGACCATGGCCCTGCATATATATCTCAAAAAGTAGCAACATTCCTAATGGATTGGGGTGTTTGTCACACCTGTGGTATTCCCCACTCCCCCGCAGGTCAAGCAATTGTTGAAAAGACACATCACACATTAAAACACATTCAAGATCAACAGAAGGGGGAGCAGAGGTGATACCACAGATGATATTCAGTAAAGCTTTATATGTTTATAATTTTTTGAACAGTCCTTTTGCAGAACCTGATCCACCAATTTTTAGGCATTTTGCAAATAACACACAGGCAAAACAGAAAGAAAATCCTGTTGTCTTAATTAGAAGCCCTGAGACAGGAGAAATTGAAGGTCCTTTCTGATTAATAACTTGGGGCAAAGGGTATGCTTGTATTTCTACAGGTGCTGGAGCACCAAAATGGGTTCCAGCAAAGAATGTCAAACCATACCACACCAGAACATGCTGACAAGCCCAAAAGTGAAGAAGCGAGCATGCAGACGTGAGCTGAACTGAGAGACTACGAGTCACACCTGGAGTTCCTGTTTCACGTGTGAGATCTGCGAATTTCAATTTAATGTTCATGATAAATGTGTGAAGGGTTCGTTTCGTAGAGCTCTTTTGGCAAAAAAAACGTGTAAAAGAAGGATTTATTATTGTCATTAGACTCTAAAAAATTGACATTCTAAATTCTCCAAAAAATACAGTTTATAAGTTGAGATACACAGAAAATTCTTTTGCCAAAGGGTAGCTCAACTAAAAAGATATGGAGGAAAATCAGTTCACTTTGTGTTTTCTAGCTTTGCTTGCTTTTTGTAATGCAGATTTTCCTGTGCAACAACCAAAAACAAATGTCTGGGTCACATTAGCCAAGGTTACAGGATCAGATACCATATGTATGTCTCATTCAAATCCAGAAAAGCTTTTTTCAACCTATCTAGTTGGTGTGCCACGGAAAAAGTTGGCCAATACCTACATACTATGATCCTTTGATGAAAAAGCAACTTAATAGCAAGCCAGATGAGATTGCTAATGGCAGCAATCCCACACAGGATTGGAGTCTCTAGACCAGGCAACTCCTCAAAGCAAGTTCAGAACCCCAAGAATTGGAGATCCTTAGTTCCTTGACAATGGATTGCTGTGTCACATTTTCAGGAAACAACTGGCAAAAAAAAATTCTGCAAAGTACAATGTTACTCTCTCTTACTATGAATATAGAAATTCAAGTTTTTGGTGTAATTACTCATACAATGTAGATGGGAAATCTGGGGTTGACCAGTATTCACAGAAATTACCAAAAGGTTATTAGTTCATTTGTAGAGATAGAGCATGGCAAGGCATTTCATCATACCCTGAAAGCGGGCCACGTAGCATTGGTGCGCTCATTGTGATTGCACCTAGTGCTAAAGCAGCTTCAGAAAAGACAAGGAGGGACAAAAGACCTATTCATATATACCCAGAAAATTGCAATAGTGATTTCAGTAAATGGAAAAAGGTACAAAGGATTTCAGCAAACTTCTTTTTACCTAGAATTGCTTCAGAAGCAACATTGAGACAAAGACAGGATTAGATGCTGGCTGAGCAAGTGAACTAATCCCACATCCAGTGCGCTCAGTGATACGCTGACTAACGTCAGCAGTGTCCGACAGGCCACGCTCCAAAATCAGGCAGCAACTGATTTTCTTTTACTGGCACGTGGATGTGGTTGTGAACAATTCGAGGGAATGTGTTGCATGAACTTGTCTGACATTCTGAATCCATTCACAAAAGTATACAAAAGCTTAAAGACTTGACATCTGAGATTAAAAACAAAGAAACATGGTTAGACAATTTGTTCGATGAGTGAGGCTTAGCTCCTTGGTTGAGGCAACTTTGCAAGTTAAGTAGACTCTTGTTGATAATTGTGGTATTGATATTGATGATAATACCTTGTGCACTTCATTGTTCCTGACAAATTACAGACAGACTCATCAAAGAAGTTTTGGTTGTCCAAGAGAAAAATAAAAAAAGGAGAATTGCAGAAAGTTCACAAAACCTTAAAAAGCAATTGAATTAGAGTCACTCACAATTTAGCCTCTGAACTGAGGCCTTAGAAAGGTTGAGATTTGTCAAAACCTGATGCAGATACTAAACCTGACTTTACACAACATTGATAATGCTTCAACTTAAAGTTATAGAGCTTAAAGCAAATAAAAAAGTGCCTTCATATAGAAAGTTTATAAATTTTTTCCTAGGGTAATAAATATATACAGTAGCAAAGCTATGTAATGCAAGGTAGTAAATAAGTGACAAGTCAAAGATGGTTTATTTAGGGTTGAAAAACAGGAGGAATTGTAGGAATATAAAAAGGTAAAAGACTTCAGGAAGTGCAAAAAGGCCCCAGAAAGTAGACATAAAGCTGAGAAAGGCTGGGAAATTTCAAAGCCTTCTCATGGGAAGCTAGGAAAATAAGAACCAAGTGAATACATTTATATTTATCATAAGGAACAAGAAAGAATAAGAACGTACTGATAGTTTGAGATGTGAAAAGTCCTAGATATATGCTTTGCAAAGATAGAAAAAGTTTCAATCTTATCTAGTGAATTACTGTGTATTGTTTGAGGTTCATAGAAGTCCTTTTGTTAATGTTAAACCCATGTGGGTCCTTGTCTTATTGGTTATAGTATCATGACTTTGCACCTTTTGTTTTAGGCTGTTGGTTCAAAGAATATGTAGGAAAAGGCTTTGCATAAGCTGCCATCTTGTCTTTGATCTGGATTTGCGTTATTTTCTCTGTGTCTCTTGCTTTTTGCTTGTATGAAACAGACAGACAATAAATCCTAAGTCTGCAACCAGTCAGGGTCCCATCCCATTTTGTGAGACGCAGACCAATCCAGGAGAATCCTTTTCCTTAATACCTACTAGATTTTTATAAAAGGTTTCTTAGGGTCTTCAGAACACCATATCTTTCTCAACTGTCAGCACTTTTTTGTAATTACACCAATCATACCTTGAAAATTGAATTTAAACAAAACAGAGGTAATATACAGGTACCAGAGAAAATGATAGAAGATATATTTTTCTAGCACACTTAGACTGTTGAAGTGGTAGATAGAGCTGGACTCTTCTGTGCAGAATGATGATGATGATGATATATGAAAAACATACATAAATTATGTGCTTGATTAACCCATGCTAATACAAAAGTAAAGTATTTTAAAGAAGTAAAGATTAATTCAAGAAAACACTATGGGAGGGAAAGTAATACTGGAAACTGTAATACTAATGTGGTAAATATAAACATGTCTCTATCAACTGGTTAGCAAATTTTTATCTACCCATGCAACACCAGACAAAACCATTTCTTACTGAATTGAGAATCTTCAACCAAAATCTCCCATTTTAAGCTCTGAAACAAAAGAATAGTAACTGAATCTACAAGTGTAGTTTTCTCCTATTTAAGCAGGGTTAGTTTATTTATGATGTTACTAAACAAGCCTTAAATGGTTTGATTTCTAATAATATCAAATCAAGCACATCTCACAGGATGCTGACAGTGAATGCAAAAACCAAAGCTTCTTCTTATAGCAGAAGCCACTGTTTCCATTTACAAAAGTTCTCTCCTTCTGTTTCCTTATTTTACAAACTAATGAAAGCAAAATGACTATGAAATTCTGAAACATACTTAAAATGCTAAAAAACATATACAAAGAGCCCCATACTGAATTCAGTCTATACACTATAATTATATCATTTACGGCAATAGGAAATTTTAGTCAACTTGAATCTAAAAACAGTTTCTAATGTTGCGTGACCAAATAGTGCTGGAAAGAAATCTCTGGGACCAACCAATGTGCATGCAAAGTTAGTATGCCTGCTCCTTCTGCTGAATTTGCTTTTTTATTGCTTAAGGGAGCAGAAATACAACTGTGTTAAATACAACAGAATATAACTACCACAAGTTAACATACTGCATTGAGTATAAGACCAAGGTTCATTACATAAAAATTGTTAGTATGTTGAGTGTGACATACAGCACACATTGTACTGCTGCACTATTTTCTTGAATTGGCAACGTGAGCTACAATTTCTTGGATTGATTACCCAGTCCCTAGTATTTCTCAGTGCTCAATCTTTTAGGCATTAATTCCACAAGAAGTCAGACATACATAAGGAAAGGCTTCAGGGAGAGTGAAAAAAATAACACCAACAGACAACAAATAATTAACCTAATTATTTTTCATAAAGGAATACACCACATATATAAGAATGTACAGTGATAAGAAAGCACAAAACTCAAATGTCCAAGTGATCCTGTAAAAAAAATTCATTTCTGCCAAAGAACTCTGTATTAAAAGTGAATTCAGAAAATCTCTGCTAAGATTTAAGCATGCTGTTCAACACGATAATATTCTATTTGCAAAATTATAATTCTGAAATGGCTGACAGCGTTAAAGAATGCTGCCTACATGTTATTAACATCTGCTGATCACCTCTTTTCACAGAAACTTCTTAATAGAATGGTAGTATCTGAAAGACTTCAAATATATTAATGTGACTTCAACTATATTATCTGTATTAGAAATGGTTACAGACCATCAGAACCCTTTCCAACTTGTGGAAAGTGATATGACTTGAAGATGAAATAAAAAGTCTTAATTTCTTAACTTTTCACAACAGCACTAGCCCACATCTTCTTCCTTTATTTTGTTTGCCGTTATTATTTTACTGGACACAGATAAATTGAAATACAAACTAATGTACAAAACATAAATCCCCCTTGTGACACAGTCAGAAATTACTGTACCAAGAGACTATACTATCATAGTCTCAGCCAGCATAATTTTTGCCCAAAACCATTGACACAGTTAGAAATTACTATTCCAAGAGACTATACTATCATAGTCTCAGCCAGCACAATTTTTGCCCAAAATCATAGAGAACAAGAACTAAGTATGAATGCTGAATTACATTTATACTAACTACAACCCGGAATATGGATGAAGCACCTTCATAAAGACAAATGTAATCATTAGCACCTTGGTACTGATTACTTCCCTAGTATCTGACAAAAACAATCTTGAGAAAACTCAGAAAATCATCTAGCCACACATGTTTAACCCTCATGCTACGACATGTCAGGAAACTTAATTGGGCTACAGTTTGCCAGTCTCCTTCATCAGTTCTTCAGTCTTTGTCTTGGATGTAAACACTCTGCTCACCCAAACTCTACCATTTCTCTTTTGGTGCCTTTACAAAAGTTAGTCAACAATTAGATTACAATGAGACACAGATGCATGAAAATAATAATTCCAGTTCCAGCGAGAAAATACCAAAACTTGTCATGTCCAATAAAACTCTTAATTACTTCCTTCAATCAGTAAGCAGACATGCTTAATGGCTACTGATTCTAAGACAGCTCTTAACTTTCCTAACAAAATACACCTTTATCTATTGGAAGGACAATAATCATGCAAAGAGGAAAGACTTTAAGGTGTATGATTTCTTGTCAGGAAGTCGGCAAACTTGGATGAGATGGAGAATGTCTCAGCATTACAAAAATCCTTGACACAAAACTGCCATCATATCATCATCTAGCCAGATTATATCATAGACAATGCATGTAAATAGAAAATTCACAGTATGTTTCAAACATAATGTTGAAAAATCATCAGCAGGCAAAAGGAATTTAATCTCTAATTAAAAAAGAGTACTTTACTGCAACCTAACACATATTAAGTCTTTAATTATTTTACTAGATGAAACTGAATATTAATACCATCCTGTAAATTACCATAACCATCCTGTAAATTACCATAATTTTCTGAAATATTCTCTGTCTAGCCCTGAAGGTATTCAAACATACTCATATATGATACAGATCATGGGTCTAAGCTGTCTCTAATTTTCAGAAAGATGCTTAACAGATAATTGAAGTATCATGCCTAGCAAAGCTGCAACTCAGATAAAAAATGAAAAAGAAAGTATAACTTTCCAAAACTAGTGAGGCAGAAGACATAAATCAATTACTTCAGGGTTGAAACAAGGAGGGAGATATATTGATGAGAGGTCAATTGAACCTACAGCTGTCAGCTCAACAATGCCTAACTTGCCAACTGAAAGTATAACATTCCTTGATTATATGAAGAAGAATCAATTAATAGGCATGCCATCTCTCAAGTCAAGAAAATTAATCTGCAGCTGTAAGAAACAGCTACTGTTAATGAAATGTATTTGAGAGGGAAAAAAAATCAGGTAAAAATTGCAGGTAAACACTGAAGCATGCAGTGATGTTGGAATCAGACCGTAGTCACAGACATGGCATCAGCTCCAGATTATCAAACTATCTAACGGAGTGTGAGAATTAAATTCCAGTTCTGCTAACTGAGGAGATACTGGAAAACAGCACCTGAAACTTTTTTGGTTTACAGTGATATGAAAAAGGAATGTGTTTGTTTTCCATTGTGATCTATACTTTTGATGCACGTTTCCATAATTTTCACAACTCACACTTGATAAAATAAAGTAGCTTTATTCATGAACTTTGGGTGGTTGTATACATGATTGCTAGGTAAAGCAGATTTACTTTTTATATTTACTTCAGAGAAGGAAATGCCTACGTTGGGAACATTTCTTAGATTTTGTAGCCTGTCTGCACAAGGCAGTGACTCCCTAAATGCCTATATATATGGTCTCATAAAACCATAAAATTATCATCAGAAGAATGAATACATTCTATTCATTGAATAAAATAAGGAGTCCACTCACCTTCATCACTAGTTGCTTGCTGTTTAACCAAAGTCATTGGAGATCCAGCTGGGGGTTTATGTAGTGGATGATGCCAACTCTTAGATATTTTCTTTGTTTCAACTTCTTCTGACTGAAAGGAAAAGATGCAACTAATTTAGTATGTAATTCTGCATAATTATTTACGAAGTACATAAACATTCTTCTGTAAACAAGAACAGATATCAAGTCTGTAAATACTACCACAGTATACTTGAAGCACCTCTAGTGTACCAATACAACAATTGCCTCTAAGAATATATAATTTAATTTAAGAAATGCAATCTTTGTCATACACAAATCATTTCAGTAATAATTTACCACAGCCCTTCCCAACTTAGAGAGCATAAATCCTGTCTGCTCATGTGATGTTTGAGTGGAAGATCAGCATCCTCCTGATTTTCTGCAAAAAATTCTGCATACCTGTAGTACAATATAGCCATTAACTGTCGCTAGAAAAATGAAGCAGAAACTCACTGGCTTAGCTTGTGAAAGATTCCAAAAT